>NC_044032.1:294578254-294899943 GCF_901765095.1 Microcaecilia unicolor
CAGTGATAATACTGTGGACAATGACCCGAAACACAGCCCGCGTCGGGTCATTGTCAGAATAAAGGACAACATTTTTCTCAATCCTGAAGGCCCAGTGTTTGCTTTTTTTGTGTTTCTGTTTATATTTGTATGCTGTTACCCTCTCTTTTGTTAATATATAAGATATGCACATATTTACAGAAGAGCGCTTAGGTGAAATTTTGACATATACATGAGTACGCATGCACATACATGTATACATGCCATTTTTCTCATTAATTATGTGTGTAATCTGCGCATAACTCTTAGCATGCATATGAACAAATAGAATGAAATGGGCTCAAAGAATTGCTCTGTGCTATTAGCAGACTGCCATCCAATGAGAATTTAAATAAAAGGATGTGAAAAACACACAGAAAAAGTGAATTTCATGTGTACGTTTGTCACAACATACAGAGGTGTGTTAGTTCCTAGTTAGTCATAGAATTCACCCCCCCCCCCCTTCTAAATAAAAGTGGTTAGACAGCTGCTATTTTTTGTGTGTTTGGTGACCTCCTTCAACTGGTGAACCAGTGTGGTTTGCAGAGATAAATCACTGCTTGAACTCCCTGTTGTTCCATCATAGCAGGGCTGCCGAGAGTGGAAGGCAGGGGGGACAAAATTCCCCAGGCTTCCAAGGGGGGCCCGGCGCCAGGGTCAGGCTGCCAGTGCTGCAGTCCCCGGTCTCACCTGCCTGCTCTCGGCTCCATCCACCATCTCCCTTCGGGCCCTCCCTGTGTCCCGCCCTCACGGAAACTGGAAGTTACGTCATACGAGGGCTGGACACAGTGAGGGAAGGCCCAAAGGGAGGCGATCTGCTTTACCAAACGGAACTGAGGCGCTGCCAATTTTAATGCAGGGGACCCAGTGGCGGACGGAGCTAAGGGCAGGCAGGTGAGACCGGGGAATGCAGCGGCGGCATGGGGACGAGGGTGTCGTCGTGGGGGAGGGGCGGCCTTGCTCCGGGCCCAGCTTAGTCTCATAGAGTAGAGGAGACCCCATGAAGAGCTCAGCTAGATAGTACACACATATATAGCTCTTAATCAGTAACAGTCCAGTGGATACCGCGATGTATACATGTTAGTATCAAACCTTCATTGCCAGAAACAGCCCTTTAGAAAAGCACTTGCAGGGTGTCTGTACAGACCTCAAAATCACATTGCAGAACAGAAGGAAAAATGCGGGACTGAAAAGTAGAAACTGTTACACAAGATAGGTAGAATGTACATAATAGCAAAGGTAACAAAAATGAGACAGCTTGTAACAATATCAGTAAACAGATTTACTTTACATAGTGATAACAGATGCTTAGCTTTTGCATAAGCAAACCTCAAACCCACATATCCAAACCACAAAATGTTTTTTCAAAGACTCATTGTGGATATAGCCTAAATCATATTCACTTAAAAATAAAGTAATTTTTTTTGAATGACCATCAGAAGTGGTATATAAAGGTACACTACCAACAGACCATTGCACCACTGTGCTCCATTTCTTATTTTCAAATTTATATTCTTCAAATCTTCAGATCTCTCATGTCTCATTTTAGATTTTCTTCTACAGTAACAATAGCAATTGCTATATCACAGTATATAGAATTTCCTATGTACAAATGAAGCACGTATCTTTGAAAGATGAACAGACCAGGGGCGTAGCCAGATCTCGACGGGACGGGGGCCAGAGCCCAGGGGGTGCACATTTTGGCCCGCCTCCCCGCCGCTGCTCTCTTGCTGCCACCTCCACCCCCCCCCCCCACAGCTGCTACCGCTTCCCCATCGCTGCCCTCCTTCTGCTGCTTGGCTGGCATGGGTCCCCAATCCCCACCAGCTAAAGCGTTTGTCCTATGCTGGTCTCACATTGCCTGGCACCCCGTTTTGTTTTCAGTCGCTATGCACGCACATGCTCAGTTTCATTAAAACGAGCTTGAACAGCGACCAAAAACAGGACAGGAAATGTGAGACCAGCGTGGGACAAATGCTTTAGCTGAAGGAGATTGGGAACCCTCGCCAGCCAAACTGTGGGCCCCAGAGCCAATTTGGGGGGCCCAGGCCCCCGTGGCCCCTGTAGCTATGCCACTGGAACAAACCAAAGCTGACATGCGTATTTTGCCACAACCTGCATCAGAGCTGGTCTTCTATTGTTAATACACAAGATAAGTTTAAAATGAGCCATGACAGATTTGAAGATTTGAAGAATATTAATTTAAAATTAAGAAAATAAGAAATGACCAATGAAGAATATAGCAGTCTGAAGTACATTGGTGCAATGGTCTGCTTTTATGTACCGTTTCTGATGGTCATTTAAAAAAATATACTTTATTTTTAATGAATATGATTTAGGCTATATCCACAATAAGTCTTTGAAAAAACTGTTTTGTGGTTTGGATATGTGGGTTTGAGGTTTGCTTATTTATTCCAAACTGTGAAATCTTAGTGCCTTTTAAATGATTTATTAGCTTTTTCATAAAGCAGCTAACCACACCCAAAACAGAGACTGGGAATTATAACACTGCATACACACAACATCGAAAAGGACAAACACAAGCAAGAGTACGCAGTGTTGAACTGCAGAGCTGGAAAATAAAGAGCACAAGGATTGTTTAGTTGGGATGTGTCTGAGAATCTCAAAGCGGTGAAACAACATGACAAGGTGATGTCCATAGCTGGAAGGATACTAGGCTACATATTAAGAGATATAACCAGCAGAAGAAAAGAGGAGTTGATGCCCCTGTACAAGTCGTTGGTGAAGCCTCACTTGGAGTACTGTGCTCAATTTTGGAGGCTGTATCTTACTAATAGGCCAATGCTCAAAACCTAAAGCCAGTGCTAGAGGTGATTAGTGCCAGACTAGCGCCGGTGTTAATGAGCGTAGAATGCTCAGAGGGCTCAATTACAGGAGACAATGTGCAAGCCAAAGATCAGTGCAAATAGCATGCAAATGTAGTCAAATGGATGCTAATGAGGTCATTTCATATTCCCTCCCAATGCTCAGAGAACAGCATACAAAACAAAAGCTGCCTTACTGCTGAAAAATTAATGCAAGCTTGGAGCACGCTTTGGGGTGTTTGAAGAGAGGGTTTCCCACAATTTTTTTCTTTAAAATCTGCTGGGTTTTATTTAATTTGAAAGCATAAGGAAGCCCCTCTAAGCCTCTAAGTGCTGATGGTGAGAGACAAATGTATGTGAATCAGACCAAACCAAAAGGCCTATGAGATGAGCCTTGAAGAACTGAATATGCGTATCCTAGAGGAGGGATAGGGATGATATGATACAGACATTTAAATATGTGAAAGGTAAGTATGCAAACAAATCTTTTCCAGTAGAAGTGGTTCAGCTAAAGGACTTGAACTCAGATTTCAGGGGGGGGGGGGGGGGGGGGTGGTCAACTTAGCAGTTATGCCAGGAAGAACTTTTTCATTGAAAGAGTGGTGGATGTCTGGAATGCCTTCCTGTGGGAGGTGGTGGAGACGAAAATGGTAATAGACTTCAAAGATGCATGGGATAAACAAAAAGTGACCGATTTTCAAAGTGATTTAAATGGACAGGAGCTGCTTAAATTGATTTCTGCCATCTAAGTGGGGATATGCAGTGGCACTTAACTGGACAGTGCCACTGAATATCCCCATAGACCACACAACAAAAAAGTGGGCTGGTCATGGGCAGCACTGGGGACGGTGTTAGGGAGGAACTGGTTGTTATGCAGGTGCCAGCAATATTCAGTGCCAGCACTCGCATAGCTAAGCTAGCTCTGCAGGTCTTGCACTAAATATTGGCAGGGACCTGCATAATGTTTTAAATGTTTTTAGAGCTCCCCCGATCCTTTTTCCTCCCCATCATCACCTAAATCCTCTTCCAACACCATCCTTATCACATGATTCCTCCCCCAACACAAATCTGGCCCTCCCTAACAAGATCACTTTGCTCCTGACTCCAACCCAAACTTTCCCCCCCATGACAAGGCTGACACCTGATCAAATGGGACACTAGCACAACCAACCCACCTCTTTCCCGAAACTCCACCCCTTACACTGTACAACCCCACCCTCTGCCAGAGCTATACCCTCCACGACCCCATAGTAAAGACCCATGTGCTCGCTGTTAGAGCAAACCACACCTCCTCCCTCCCCTGTCATGCCTAGACCCAGCCCACTCCTGCATTAGGCAGCTAACATTGCATTTTTACTACAAAGGCTTCTGTTTATTGCAGTAGACAGTAGTGCAGGCCTGCACTGTCAACTGCACTGATAACACCACATTAAGGGGTCCTTTTACAGGTGCACTAGCATTTTTAGCACGTGCATTAAATATGCTTGTGCAAAACGCTAGAGACGCCCATATAATCCTATGGGCATCTCTAGCATTTAGCACATGCTAATCATTAGTGTACGCTAAAAAAAGCTAGCATGCCTTTATAAAAGACCCCCTAACTGCTTAACACAGCTTAGTGAAAGGGCCCCTAAATTTATAAAGGAGGTTTCACACTTATGTGCCAGTTTATGCATGGAAATTCTCTTTTATAAAATTATTCTCACTTATATGCATCTTATTATTTGTAATTTCTTAATTAAATTGCTAATGTAGTGGGAATATGTAAACTAAAGTCCCCTAAGATTGCTAGGCTATGGTAATATTTAGTAATTATGATTATTATTATTGTTTAATTTATTGGTAGGTTCCCCTCTATGGATTTAGGTAGACTGCTTCTAAGAGCTAATTAGTGGCTGATAGAGATGCCCTAATTAAATTTGTAGCATCCGGTTCATGGTCCTATAAATCAGAGATCAGACCAGGGGTGGCAGGGAGGGAATTAGAGTCTAAACTGAGGCTTTTCTTGTCTGTTAGCTGTGCTTTATACTGATACTATGTTAACTTAAAAATAGCCCCCTTAAATGCTAGCCTATACTGTAACAGAGACTCTCAGGCTCATTTTCGAAAGAGAAGGATGCCCATCTTTCGACACAAATCCGAAGATGGGCGTCCTTCTCACAGGGTCGCCCAAATCGGTATAATCAAAAGCCGATTTTGGGCATCCCCAACTGCTTTCCGTCACAGGGACGACCAAAGTTCCCGGGGGCGTGTTGGAGGCATAGCGAAGGTGGGACTTGGGCGTGTCTAACACATGGACGTCCTCGACCCATAATGGAAAAAAAAGGGCGTCCCTGATGACCACTTGGATGACTTTACCTGATCCTGTTTTTCTTATGATCAAGGCACAAAAAGGTGCTCGAACTGATCAGATGACCACCGGAGAGAATCGGGGATGACCTCCCCTTACTCCCCCAGTAGTCACCAACCCCCTCCCACCCTCAAAACAAATCTTTAAAAATATTTTGTGCCAGCCTCAAATGTCATACTGAGGTCCATCACAGCAGTATGCAGGTCCCTGGAGCAGTTTTAGTGGGTGCAGTGCACTTCAGGCAGGTGGACCCAGACCCATCCCCCCCTACCTGTTACACTTGTGGTGGTAAATGTGAGCCCTCCAAAACCCACCACAAACCCACTGTACTCACATCTAGGTGACCTCTTCACCCGTAAGGGCTATGGTAGTGGTGTACAGTTGTGGGTAGTTGGGTTTTGGGGGGGGGGGTTGGGGGGCTCAGCACACAAGGTAAGATGTACCAGGGAGCAATTTCTGAAGTCCACTGCAGTGCCCCCTAGGGCAGGGGTAGGCAACTCCGGTCCTCGAGAGCCGCAGGCAGGTCAGGTTTTCAGGATATCCACAATGAATATGCAGGAGATAGATTTGCAAGCACTGCCTCCATGGTATGCAAATCTATCTCCTGCATATTCATTGTCGATATCCTGAAAACCTGACCTGCCTGCGGCTCTCGAGGACCGGAGTTGCCTACCCCTGCCCTAGGGTGTCCGGCTGGTGTCCTGGCATGTGAGGGAGATCAGTGCACTATGAATGCTGGCTACTCCCACGACCAAAGGTCTTGCATTTGGTCGTTTCTGAGATGGGCATCCTCGGTTTCCATTATCGCAGAAAATCAGAAACAACCAAGTCTAGGGACAACCATCTCTAAGGACAACCTAAATTTCAAGATTTGGGCGTCCCCGACCGTATTATCAAAACGGAAGATGGACGTCCATCTTGTTTCGATAATACGGGTTTCCCCGCCCCTCCACCGAGACGTTTTGCGGGACATCCTTAGCAAAACTTGGGCATCCCTTTCGATTATGCCCCTCTTTATATTCTAAGAAATACTATTCCTCACACTTTGCTAAGTGAAGATCTCTCCCTTCCTAGAAGTCCTCTTATAGCATGGACTCAGCCCTTCCTTACTTATGTGCTTGTTCTTCCTTGATTATTTACACTGCCAATCAGTGAGCCAGTGGGGCCTTTTCGAATTTTTTTTCTTTAATTAATCACTGTGGTTTGATTGACAGATAACTAAACTTAGTGTTTATCTCCTGCTTGAAAGGAAAACTCTTGCAAAAGTTTCTCTATAAAGATCACATAGGGCTCCTTTTACTAAGCTGCAGTAAGTTCTAGAGCATACTTACCACAGCTTAGAAATTTGTCTTTATTTTTCTCGTGGTGGGGGAGGCTGGTGGTGGAGAGTGGTTGTGACAGCACAAATCAGTGCAGCCACATTACTGTGCACTAACTGATTAGCGCAGGATTAGCGCATGAGCCCTTCCCACCTACACAATAGGTGTTTGTAAGGATTCATGTGCTAATTTGTAGAAATGGCCACACGCTAATGGTAATATTAACACATGGCCATTAATTTGGAAAGTGGAAAATCAGCCATTTTCTGGCTGCAGTAAAAAAACGGTCTTAGTATGCTGGAGAAACCGGTGTAAAGGCATGCTAGAGCCACTTTTTGGCACAGCTTAGTATGCATGTAACTGTAAGTTACACATGCTGGTGCTGCATTTAAGTGTGCCCACTTACAGCAGCCATAGATCTAGCAGTGGGTGGACCTAAATGCAGATGTATTGATGCTGATGTATGCTAGCATTCTATAAGCATATTTGCACACATAAGTTTTCTTATAGAATAGACTCACAGCTTGCGTAAAGTGGGAATCTAAATTGTGGTGCCCGGTTACAGAATTAGTCTATTAATCGCTATTTGGAGAAAGTGGCTCTGAAAACCTGTATTCACGCCCTGTTTATGAACTGCGTGGGTTACTGTAACTCTCTTCTTTCTGGCCTTTCTCAGTATTATTTCCGATGGTTACATAGTGACATAGTAAATGACGGCAGATAAAGACCTGTATGGTCCATCCAGTCTGCCCAGCATGATAAAACTCATTTTACCTGGTATGCAATACTTTATATGTATACCCGAGTTTGATTTGTCCTTGCCATTCTCAGGGCACAGACTATAGAAGTCTGCCCAACACTGTTCTTGTACTAAAAGTTCTGAAGCTCACGCTGAAGCCCCTTAAAATTTACTCTAGCCCATCCATATCTATTCAGTCACGATCAGGGCACAGACCGTAGAAGTCTGTCCAGTCTGCCCAGCACTGGTTTTGCTTCCCAATTACCGGTGTTGCCACCCAAACTCCACTAAGATTCCGTAGATCCATTCCTTCTAAACAGGATTCCTTTGTGTTTATCCTGCTTGAAAACACTGCACTTAGACAACTCTGTAAAGTAATCCATGTCGACCATATATCTTTACTGATTGAGCAATATTGGGTCCCTGTGGCCAATAGAATCCAGTTTAAGATCTTCCTTTTGGCACATAAATCTTTCTATTCTGGTCACCCAGCTTATTTATCAATCATCAAAAACATTATGGTGCTTGGATTGCAGTTTTGTTGTAGTATCATCCTTCAGGAAATTGGTATTTGCGTCGTAACGCTCATCTTCCTTTGGTTGTGTGGCCCCATCTCTTTGGAACCAACTCCCTATTACCCTGATTTCTAACCCTACTTACATGAGATGTAAATTTGCTTTAAAGACATGGTCGTTAAAGAAAACTTTCTCCCTGTGACTTTTCCACTATGACTTTTTCACTTAATTGTTTGATCCCCTTGTACTCTGTTTTTTGTTTTAGCTTGCCTTATTGTACTGGCAATTATGTTGTGCTGTTCATTACTCCCTTCTTAGATGTTATTGAATTTTATTTCCCCCGTTTAATTATAATTACTGTAGACCACACTAATACTTTTTGTGACCCTGTGGTAAACAAATGTTACAAATAAATTAAATAAGTAAATAATAAATTGCCCTCATAGGGCCAGATTCAATAAATGGTGCCTAAAGTTAGGTGCCATTAAGATCTGCGCTAAGTGCCAATTCTATAAAGGTCGCTTAGCACTAAACAACAACAACAACTACTACTACTATTTATCATTTCTATAGCGCTATAACCTTAGTAGAATAGCACTAAGAGCGGATTCCCCTGCTCAGCTTTGAGCATGAAGACTTAAGCTTGCTGAAACCTGATGTAAATGCGGCTGCAGAACTATTGGCAGTTGTGCACATAAATGACTCAATTCTATCACACTGCACCTAAAGTTTGGGAATGCCCCTGACCCCCCTATGCCCCCTCCCTGGCCACATCCCTTTTTTAGTTGCGTGTAAGACAATTTAGACACCCAGTATTATAGAATAGTGGATAGGCAGATCCATGTGTGTGCTAATTAGTGCCAATTAATAACGGTTGATTGTCAATGGCTCATTAGCTAATTAGTTTGGGTGCAGATCTGGGATCCACACACGGATTTGGGGATCTTTATAGAATCTGGAGGATAGTGTGTAAATGCAAGGGAGGCACACATGGGCAGAGCATGGGCATTCCTCCCGCATACATTTGTGACTTACAGACTACTGTAAGTTATGTATGTTCAATTCTCATATGCTTAATTATGTCACAGTGTTAGGCTATTGTTCTGGTTTCAAAGGTGCTGCAAGCCTGTAATCTTCAATCCGCTGAACTAATTAGAAACTTACACTCACATTAAATAAAATATCTCCATTTTATCAAAAATATTTATGTATAAAAATGGACTTCAACATAAAGAGGCAGCGGATCTTCATAGCAAGTACTCTAATGTTGTTGCCATTTGTCCAAATAAACTTTTTAGTGCTCAGTTCATGTTTAAAAATCATTTCTTCTTTTTCTTTTTTATATATATTTATCAAAAACATCAAACTTAATAATCATAAGCGCTTAGTTTTTATAGAAGGACCTCCACAATCGACATGATCATGTTTCGATGACTGCTTCAGGATGTGGAGACATCCATCTTTAAAGACTCAAAAGAGCATCTATTAATCCATCAAAGCTGCAGAGCAAAAATATTGACAGCAGTTTTATTTTAAACATTCATTGTATCTAACATTGCAAACATTGGGGTCCTTTTATAAAAGCATGCTAGCGTTTTTAGCATGCACTAAAAATAAGCATGTGTTAAATGTTAGAGTAATCCATATATTTCTAAGGGTGTCGCTAGCCGCGTGCTAATGATTAGCATGCTCTAAAACTGCTAGCACAGCTTTGTAAACGGACCCCATTGTCAGTGGTGTTCCTAGGGGCGCTGACACCCGGGGCGGATCGCCGATTCCCCCCGCCCCCCCCCGGGTGCAGTGACCCCCCCCCCCCGTGCAGTGTGACCCCCCCCCGGCGAAAGGACACCCCCACCCCAGCAAAAGAACCCCCTCACCCCCAGGTGCACGCTGCTGGGGGGGTTCCGTGCGCCGGTCAGCATTGTTCATTTCCATGCTCTCTCTGCCCTGGAACAGGTTACTTCCTGTTCCGGGGCAGAGGGAGCATGGAAATGAACGACGCTGACCGGTGCTCGGCACCCCCCCCAGCGGCGTGCACCCGGGGTGGACCGCCCCCACCGCCCCCCCCCCCTTGGTATGCCACTGCCCATTGTATCTAATGGTGCAAACATCAGTGAAAGAGAGTAAAATTGGATGACATGCCACTATAAAGCTGAGAGTTCCTGTTGTATCCGCTGCTGTACACGGAGACTTAATTAAAACAGCATGCCCAAAACACAACTGAAAGAAAAACCCCATTCCCCCCCGCCCAAAACAAAATTCATAAATCCAGTGTTTTTTAGATTTCATGAATTTTGGAGTTTCTGTGACTAATCTGTACTGTTCATGAGTCAGAGAAATCCCTTCCCTCAGATTATGGTCAGTGAGAATGACTCACGCATCTCAATGATACCCTTATTTTAAAAGTCGGAATCAGCAGTACAAAATGAATTTGGAACAGATTGAAAGGATTATGTTCATTAGTGCAAAGTATTATGGTGTCATTAGGATTGTGCATCTGTTACAAATTTCCAGTTAAAATTACAGGAACTATTAGTGGAACTATTTCCAAGTCGAATGGAGTCCAAAAGTAAGCCACCTTTGTTAGTTTGATCACCATTCTCTAGTTTCCACTATTATTCATGATTTGCTTCCCTGCTAATAAGAAACTTGAAAGCCTGTGGTCAGTGTGGAATTCTTTACCTTGGATTTGTTTTTAACCTTTAGTATACCTCAAGCCACAACTCATCGTGTTCTGCTGCAGACTGTGCTTGTTGTACAATACAATATAAAACTGTTCTTGAAGAACTAGAAATGGCTAAATTGCACAGGCCTCTTACTTAAGAAAGGATTTTAAAAAGAACAGGCTTATGACAAGACTTCTGCTGAGGAGCCCTAGGTCACTAAGCAGAATTTCTGCAGGCATGTGAAGAGTCATTTGTCTACCCCTTTCATGCATAAATGTACAGAATGCTACCAATTTCATAGGTAAGCGTTCATTACTGTAAGCACTAACAGAATGCCTAAGTGCTATTCTTTAAGGGTGCACTTAAGTGGCACGGGGGGGGGGGGGGGGGGGAGAAACTCTGTATAGGTCACCCAAAGTTAGGCATGAAATGCGCATTAAGGGGGTCTTTTAGAAAATCTTAGCTCGAGTTATCTGTAGCAGGGCCCATAGGAATAAAACGGGCCCTGCTGCAGATAACTCGAGCTAAGCTTTAGTAAAAGACCCCCTAAGTTAGCAGGGCTGCTGGGGGGGGGGGCAGGGGGGGCAAGATTTCCCTGGGCCCAGCCTCCAAGGAGGGCTTGGAGGTGGCAATAGAAAAGCTGCTTTCTTCAGGCTTCTGGTGGCAGGCACAGGCAGAAGGCCGGATTGGTCTCCTGCTCCTGCGTGCCGGGTTATCACATTAACTTTGCTGTGCCAGCCACGTCCTGCCTCTTATGTGAAGTACTTCCTATTTCCTCATTGGTGGGAGGGACGTGACAGGAAGGACCCATGGCTGGCAGACCAGAGTTAACGTGATAACCAGGCACACAGGAGCAGGAGAGAGACCGAATGAGCACTAATCTACTGCCAGGTGGGGGGTCGGAGAACCCAGGAGGGTTGCCCTCGATTGTTTGCTCCAGGCTTGGCTTGGTCTCTTGGCAGCCCTGTAAGTTAGTATTCTGTAAAGGTTCCATGCAGAGCATTATTTTGGCACCTATCTTTGGGCATAATTTACAGAATCTAGCCCATAGTCTAGCCCATAGTGTGTAAATGCAAGGGGGTAGGTCTCCCACCTATACACATAACTTACAGAATACATTACTTTAATTTATGAGCATCCCTGAGTCATTCATGAGACTGCAGTCATGCCAGCTTTAGGGCTGGTGTAACTGCATGTACTTAAATATAAAGCATGCCAGATACCAGATCATGCTGGTATTCTATACTAGAATCGGGGTGCTCAGATGGTGTTATAGGTTTTCACTGTGCATGTGCCTGCTTATAGAATTGCCCTCATAGCGTCTGGTGTGCAGTTCTTCTGTGACTGAATACCGGCCATGCAGCTCTGCACCATTTGCTGAGAACAACCACATTGGTCATTAAGATCAGCTAGTTTGACCATTGCTGACAGGTGCATCCATTGTGGGGCCATGAAAATAGTAGGAATCGGGCCCCAAGATGATGAGGATAAACCTCCTATTAGGATACATAGGAGGCCATTCCTGTATAGAAGTGCGCTCCCCTGCTTTCTGAGATTTGCTTTTAAAAGTTTACTTGATCTGAAATCCAGAGTTCTCCTTTAGCAGTGGGGCTGTGTTGTTTGCTGTGTGAGAAAAGTGTTGGAGGCAAAAGAACATAAAAGGACACATTGAATTTTTGCTACTTTTCTTTCTTCCTCTCTTTCTTTTTTTGATTTTGAAAGTCTGTCATTCAGGAAGAGGATTTGTGTTATTGCTACCACTTTATATTGCTTCATTCTGTTCATTTTTGGAACAACAATGTTTTTTTTCATTCATTCTTTCTTTTAATTCTTTTTATTCAACAATCATGGAAACATAAATGAATAGGGTGATATTTGGGTGACTAAAAATCTCCTCCCTTTAGGTCTAGAAGTAAGTTGCTTCCCCCCATTTAGAAAGATCACAGAGTTGTCAAGCCTCTGCTCAAAGTGTGCCCTCCATTTTTCAAGAGAAAACCTTGAAAAAGAGTTCTAGTAGCCCAAAGGTTTATAGAAATTGAAAATAAAGATTGTTCGTTTGATTCCTTCATGCTAGGAATGGTGGGAAAGGTCGGACATGCTAGCACTAATGATTTTAAGGTGACTGAAAAACAAATCGTTTGCATACAGTTGGTATCTTTTAAACCGTCAGTGGCAGGCTCCTTATTAAATAAAGACCCTGACCATCCATAGGCTTCTTCCAAAAGGCAGTGCAGGTAGAGGATCATGTTGGGTTCAGTTTTGAAAAGTCTCATCCTTCAGCACTCTTCTGCTTTGGAATGATTTTGAAAAGATGAGCAGTTGCAAAGATTTTGTTGACATATTCAATAATAGCACTGCCTGGTAGCATAATTATGAAATGATGTTCTGGCCTAGTATGAATGCTTTGCATTATTTGTGAGTGCCAATATATATAACTAATAATTTATCATTTTTATTTTTTTGAACTTTGGGCTTGGCAGTTTAGCCTCTGTTTGTATCGGGGTTCTAGCTAAGCAGGGCTAGTACTATAAGCTTTGATTTCCAAATCCTGGGGATTTTCTCTGCTTTTTCATCACCACCTCCTCAGTCTGGCCTTATTGTCCCAATAATAGTCCCCCTCCAGGAGCATCAGACTAGAGCTCTTTTTACTAAGCTGTGGTAAGAAATGGCATTCGCGTGCCCATTCATGGGTTTTTCCTGCATTCTAAGGCCATTTTGTCTGCAGCCGTAAATGTGCATTTTTTTTTGCATTAATAGTCATGCCATTAGTGAATGGCCATTTAAAATATTTACTGCGGCCATAGGAGCCGACTCTGTGGGTGCTTGAGCACCCCCAATGTTGAGAAAATTCCTTGTGTGTGTCCAAGGAGGGGTTATTTCCATTGGGCTTAGCACCCCCAATAATTTTGTAAAGTTGGCTCCTATGACTGCAGCAACACTTACAGCCATTTATTTTATACGAGGTAAGGGGTCCTGTATTATTTGTGTGCTAACCAGTTAGCACATGGTAACTCTCCACCCTGACAACCCTCCCCCCCCAAACATTTAGCACATAGATAGCAAATGCACATGGCAAAGCTAACACTCAACACTTTAGTTTGTCACGTGTTATGCCATTTTAGCATTACCACCTATTGCAGCTCAGTAAAAGGGCCCTTACATGTAAGCGTCACTGTCCTGCAAAGGCCAGCATCTCCCTCCTAGCAGAAGAAGTGATTGCTGTCTCAACAGTATACACAGGCTTATCTGGCCAAGGAACAGAATCCAGGCTCAGCTCAGGCATCCAATGTGAAGCAGATCACTGACCAATAGGTTTTGAAGTTAATTCCAGAAAACCAGGGGTGTCACTATTTCAAGTCAATAAACACCCTTAAGGCTCTAAAAGTCAACACAAGACCAAACAATAATAGCGTTCACAGTTTATATGGACTTGTGATATTGTTAAAACTAGAATACTTTTTTTTTGAATAATTTTTGAAGACCTCAGTTACCGGAGTCATGGAGCACTTTATAGTTTTAGCCGCCACTTCTCCAATCGTCATTGGTCTCCCTAATATGCTTTTTATTTTGTTTTTGTTCTTATTTTTATATTAAACCTATTGGTATATCTCCATTGGGTGTATCCCTTCTATAAACTTTATACAAACTTTATACTCGCACTTATTTCAGGTTTATGCTATAACAGCACTTAACTTAAGCAAGTCTGTTCTCTGGGGGATATTTCAAGTCAGTCATGTTTGTGTAATTGCACAAAAATAACAGGGGGATGGCCCATGAGAATGCACATTTTTTTTTCTTTTTGATTTTAAATGAAATGTTGCTTGCGAACACTGTACGTAGCCATAGTTTGTAGCTTTGTGTTGAACACACTGTTGTCCTTTTAAAAATCCAGTGCTGACATTTCTATTTCAATCCTTTTTAGCCCCTATCACCCATGGAGCTGCAGTGAGTTTCCCGATTGGAGAGCCTCTGAGTCAGCCGTACTACCATGATATGAACTCAGGTGTTAGCCTGCAGCGGTCACTGTCCTCTCCACCAAGCAGGTAATCTAATAAAGAGGTTGAACGCAGAAGCAGAGCCAGGTTGATGGCACAGGGGGAGCGAAAACGGCGTGAGAGCGGACTTCCGCCGGTGCACATTTTCAATGAAACATGACGAGAAAAAAATAGGCACTGGCAGTACTCTGTTTGGGGGAGTGGCTGCTCCCCTGGTGCCCCACCTAGCTACACCACTGGGTGAACGTCAGACAGAGATGTAAAGCATCAATACATTTCAGATGGATCAGAAAAGTGAAAAAGCACTGATGGAGTAACCAAAGCAGGATATTAATCTGGTTTGTTCTGAATCTTCCTGCTCTTAATTTGTGGTACATGTTTCTAATTTCCTCAGTTAGGGCATCTTTTACTAAGGCGCACTCACGTTTTTAGCGCACGCTAAAATTGTGGGTGCGCTAAACATTAGAGCTGCCAATGCATTCCTATGGGCGTCTCTAATGTTTAGTGTGCCCACAGTTTTAACGCACGTTAAAAACATGAGCATGCCTTAGTGAAAGAAGCACTTAGTTCCTATGCTGTGAAAAGGTTGACCAATGTATATAAGGAAGGGAAGGGAATAAGACTTGATATACCACCTTTCTGTGGTTTTTGCAACTAGTCTCAAAGGGGTTTACATGGTATATACAGGTACTTATTTGTACTGGGGGCAATGGAGGGTTTAGTGACTTGCCCAGAGTCACAGGGAGCTGGAGTGGGAATTGAACCTAGTTCCCCAAGATCAAAGTCCACTGAACTAACCACTAAGCTACTCCTCCACTCTTAGGAGGAGTAGTATCATTTTGGACCTTTGAATGAACAATGATTCTTAGCAAGCTTACAAGAATGGCAGTACTTAAAAGGACTGTGCAATATATTAGACTAGATGAGTGACATAATTGTGCTAAATGACAGACAGTTGGATACAGTGCCTGGCGCACGGGGCTTATGGTTTTATTGCCTTGTGAAGGTATGATTATTAGCCCAGGGCAAAACAGTTTGCCATTATTCTTTTCAAGGGCTAATTATCTTCATTTATGAATGTCTGTCAACATGTGTAGACTGGATAATCATCCTCCCTCCTTTTCATGTTTCTTGCCTGGGATACTTGTCATTTATTTATTTATTTCATATATATAAAACCTTTCTGGTGATACAAGATTGACCAAAGTGGTGTTCAAAAGGACCTTAAAAAGTAATCACCAACATAAGACAATAAAACACACCTAATAATAATATAGAAATCAGCAATATCCACTGGAACAACAAAATAAAAACCCAATAAACATCTAGCAACACCCATTCAAGCTAATTTTAGAATACCATCCAACTGTCAATTCTGTAATTCATCATTGCCTGCCAGATAGATGTCACAATCTTCAGCCACAATGTCAAAACCAACTAAACAATCTGAACAATTACTGCCCCCACCTCAAATGTCCATGATTATCCTGAATTTAGGAACAAGCCATATCTAACCAGAATATCATCTCATTAATGATTGAAAAAGATCCAAATTTCCACTTTCTTCTTGTAGGTAAGTTACCCCCTTGTCTAATTCCTAGATTAATGCTTTCCAGTGGCTTCTGATTCTCAAAAACCTGGTCATTTCTAACCCCTAAGGCAGAGATGCCAAGGGTGGCCCATCCCAGTGCTGGAGATTTACCACTAAAATGCAGGAGATTGAAGGTCAAATAAGTGAGATTTTTCTCTTGGGCCACATCCATGTCTAAAACTAGTTCTGACAGGTGCACATTCCAAAAACTGATATATTCCAATATATAAAATACAATTATTTTTTCTAGCTTTGTTGTCAGAAATGCCAAGGGAGGCCCATCCAGAAGAGTGACATGGACCACCCGAATAAGTGAAATTGAAGGTCAATGAGTGAGGTTTTTCTCACAATGCATTCAATCTATAAATTTGAAATGGTAGCGAAGGGACTGAAGCCCAAGGAAGGGCTGCTGGCTACACTTATTGAAAAGTAATGCCTTCATGTTTCTTCATGGATGACATGCTACATATTTTAAACACAATTATTTCAAATGCTTAACACTAAACCACATAGAAACCTATGGAAACAATTCAAGTGTATTTAAAGATCCCTCATCTGGCAGTATCTCATGATTTAAACTTGATCACATACATGTCTGTTATAAAGACAACTACTTCAACATACAACAGATTCTGCAACATTTTCTAAAACCCCATCTGATATTATGACAAACTAAAATTAGATTAAAGTTTCAGTGTCACCTCGGTAAGGCCAACACACAATCCCTCCACTACAAAATACTATATAGAAATTTGTACACATGCAGAACCTTGCCATACCTTAACAGCACTAACTCCCAAGACTTAAAAAACAACAACCTTATGCATGGAAAGGCAACACAGTAAATATTATACCATGCCCTAAAACACCAATACACTACCTATTGAAAAAAAAAAAACACAAAACAAGCACGACTACAACAAGATCTGTACACAGGCACTATATGCTAGCAGAGTACCGCACCGTATTCCAGTGATTCCCAAACTGGTTTCCGCAAAACCCTAGATTCAAATTATTTTCAGGGGTTCCTTAAGATATTAGATTGTAGAATATGCTTATATGTAAAAAGAATTGAAGCGGTGCAAAGAAAAGCTACGAGAATGGTATGGGATTTGCGTTACAAGACATATGAGGAGAGACTTGCTGAACTAAACATGTATACTCTGGAGGAAAGGAGAAACAGGGGTGATATGATACAGACATTCAAATATTTGAAAGGTATTAATCCGCAAACTAACCTTTTCCGGAGATGGGAAGGTGGTAGAACGAGAGGACATGAAATGAGATTGAAGGGGGGCAGACTCAAGAAAAATGTCAGGAAGTATTTTTTCACGGAGAGAGTAGTGGATGCTTGGAATGCCCTCCCGTGGGAGGTGGTGGAAATGAAAACGGTAACGGAATTCAAACATGCGTGGGATAAGCATAAAGGAATCCTGTGCAGAAGGAATGGATCCTCAGGAGCTTAGTCAAGGTTGGGAGGCGGGGATAGTGCTGGGCAGACTTATACGGTCTGTGCCAGAGCCGGTGGTTGGGAGGCGGGGCTGGTGGTTGGGAGGTGAGGATAGTGCTGGGCAGACTTATACGATCTGTGCCAGAGCCGGTGGATGGGAGGCGGGGCTGGTGTTTGGGAGGCGGGGATAGTGCTGGGCAGACTTATACGGTCTGTGCCCTGAAGAGCACAGGTACAAATCAAAGTAGGGTATACACAAAAAGCAGCAAATATGAGTTATCTTGTTGGGCAGACTGGATGGACCGTGCAGGTCTTTTTCTGCCGTCATCTACTATGTTATATGTTTTCATAAATTGAGGGTTCCATGGTGTATGAAAACATATTTTAGGGGTTCTGCCATAGTAAAAATCACTACCTTAGTTGAACACACAAAACCCAGATAGACCTTCAACAAATATGAAAGAAGGGACCACACATCAGTAACAGAGGTATGAAGACAAGAAACCTCAGAAAGTCAGACTCTGCACACAAGAAATAATAGAGAGATAGAAACTGAAATGCAAATTACCAGAGATATGCATTTTCAAAAGCTAGCAATAAAGGAGAGGGAATCCAAAAGCAAAGAAGCAAAAGCTAATGTCCAAAAAGGAGCACACGGAATCAGCTTCACTTTACTAATAGGACCTGACGTAGTCCACGTTTCAGCAACAGATGCCAGTGTCAGGGGTCTATTGATGGTATTTGATGATGAAAAACAAGTCCGAGATTTGCTACTTTTACAGTACGGAACATGCTACAAGGTTTTGAATTTGTTCCTGTGGTTTTTGGTGTCTCTTTCTGCATTTAGCAGTGGGCCTGTCTTTTTCAAGACAAGTTTGTTTTTCATTATCAAATACTATCAATAGACCCCTACCAAAATGTGGACCGTGTCAGGTCCTATTAATAAAGTGCAGCTGAGACGCTGTCATATTTGAAGGCTCCATGTGCTCCTTTTTGGACATTCACTTTTGCTTCTTTGCTTTTGTATTCCTTCTCCTTTGTTGTTAGCTGTTGAAAATGCAGGTATTCTATAACATCGCGCCTAATTTCTGGGAACACCCCTGACTTGCCCGTCTCCCTCGCATGGTCACACCCCCTTTGGAGTTGCATAGTATGAAATTAAGGCGCTCATTATAGAATAGGGTGCAGGGCACATCTGCACATAACTCCTAATTTGTGCCAATTAAGTGCTGGTTAAAGTCAATAATTGATTCTTATCACCTAATTAGCTAATTAGTTTGCACACAGACCTGTGATGTGTGCCCAGCTTTGGGTGACCTATGCAAAAACTCTTAGGGACAGTGCTTGCTCTTCTTAAAGACTGCATGCTTAATTACCTTTCCATCTTTCTGAATTTGGAAGAGATAGGGGCAGTTTTTCTTTTTTCCTAGTAGGTGTATTTTTTTCTGCTTTCTGAACAAGGTTAACTTCTTGGTTCACACTTGTAAATCTAATAAATTTAAAATAAAAAGAGTGTGTGTTATTTGCACATAGTGCACACTCTTTTACAATAAAACGTACATGTGTGCACATGCATGATAGTTGTGCATGGCGCATCTTTCGGGAAAAAGTGTGCACTCTTTAAGGATAGCATACACTCCCCGGATTCTATATATAGTGCCTAGATTTCTGCACCAAAATTCGGGCGCACTCCAAGATGCACATGCAAATTAATTGGCTAACGAGCCAATTAACATCAATAATTGGGTGCTAACAACCAATTATTGACAATTGGCACCCATTAAAATTTGCACGCACATCTGGCTGCGCAGTATTCTAAAAGACATGGCACCTAAATGTACTAGTATATAAAGGAGAAGGGGGCATGGCAGGGGACTTAGAGGGGCATAATTGCAAGGGGCACCCAAGTTTTCCCGAGGACGTCCTCGCAGGACGTCCCGGCAAAGGGGCGGGGAAACCCGTATTATCGAAACAAGATGGGCATCCATCTTTCATTTCGATAATACGGTCAGGGATGCCCAAATCATGACATTTGGGTTGTCCTTAGAGATGGTCGTTCTTAGAGATGGTCGTCCCCGATTTTCGGCGATAATGGAAACCGAGGACGCCCATCTCCGAAACGACCAAATTCAAGCCATTTGGTCGTGGGAGGAGTCAGCATTCATAGTGCACTGGGCCCCCTGACATGCCAGGACACCACCGGGCACCCTAGGGGGCACTGCAGTGGACTTCAGAAATTGCTCCCAGGTGCATAGCTCCCTTACCTTGTGTGCTGAGCCCCCCAAAACCCACTCCTCACAACTGTACACCACTACCATAGCCCTAAGGGGTGAAGGGGGGCACCTACATGTGGGTACAGTGGGTTTCTGGTGGGTTTTGAAGGGCTCACATTTACCACCACAAGTGTAACAGGTAGGGGAGGATGGGCCTGCATCTGCCTGCCTGAAGTGCACTGCACCCACTAAAACTGCTCCAGAGACCTGCATACTGCTGTCATGGAACTGGATATGACATTTGAGGCTGGCATCGAGGCTGGCAAAAAATATATAAAAAGTTATTTTTTAGGGTGGGAGGGGGTTAGTGACCACTGGGGGAGTAAGGGGGGGGGGGTCATCCCTGATTCCCTCCAGTAGTCATCTGGTCAGTTCGGGCACCTTTTTGAGGTTTGATCATAACAAAAAATGGACCAAGTAAAGTCGCCCAAGTGCTCATCAGGGATGCCCTTCTTTTTTCCATTATCGGTCGAGGACGCCCATGTGTTAGGCACGTCCCAGTCCTGCCTTCGCTACGCTTCCGACACGCCCCCGTGAATTTTGGTTGTCCCCGCGACGGAAAGCAGTTGAGGATGCCCAAAATTGGCTTTTGATTATGCCGATTTGGACAACCCTGGGAGAAGGACGCCCATCTCCCGATTTGTATCGAAAATGGGCGCCCTTCTCTTTCAAAAATAACCCTGTTAGTGTGCCTCACTTGGGCTCTAGCATTTACACCAGCTTTCAGCAGGTGTTAAGTCTGGTTCCAAAAGTTAGGTATGGGAATCGGCGCTAATCATGATTCTATAATGGGTGCATACCCTTTATAATCATGCTTAGCACCAATTTTTTATAGCTTCAAATTTTGAGCACCATTTATAAAATTCCCTCATGTGCACACAGGACTAGATTCTGGATATCATGCTTATAAATTTGGCTCCAGAAGGAAATTTGCTTAGGCGTATTCTATAAAGTATGCTTTGATTTAGGCGTACTTTATAGAATTAGCCTAAATTTTCATGCAGTTTATAGAATACACCGAGCGTCGGTCCATGCAACTAAATGAGAAAGTCTTGCTCAATTATGCCAACTAAAATTTGATTTAAATGCTGAAGCCTAAATTAGGCATGGAGCGGGTGTATTCTATAACAACATGCATAGATTTTAGAAATGTCTACGAGCCGCCCATTCCATGCCCATAACCAAACCCACTTTTCAACTATGCGACTTACAATTTGCACGCACCACATTACAGAATACACTTAGCAAGTAGTGTGCTTAAATTCTAATTAATGTCAGTGCTGATAATTGCTTGTTAACATCCAATTATCAATGCTGATTGTCTTATTAACAAATTAAGTTATGCACATTATTATAGAAAAGAGTAGACTGGAGGAGTGGCCTAGTGGTTAGGGTGGTGGATTTTGGTCCTGAGGAACTGAGTTCTATTCCCACTTCAGGCACAGGCAGCTCCTTGTGACTCTGGGCAAGTCACTTAACCCTCCATTGCCCCAGGTACAAATAAGTACCTGTATACAATATGTAAGCCACATTGAGCCTGCCATGAGTGGGAAAAACAAAAACAATACACTTTGATTTCCACGTGGAAATCTTGGTGTGATACATGGACATACACACACACAATACCACAGTAACAAAACAGTTTTGGGTGCCCATCCCTACTATAAACTGTTTGTAGGCTGAAGCTATTACACAGCTCTCTTATTTCTGCTTTTGTCCTTTTGTTTTCAAATTCAGCCCTTCATTGAGGCCAACACAGAGCAACTGTAATCCATCAAGCCAAGCAGCCTTTTTATGTGGATAAACACATGCTTATCCATGTAAATAGTTTAGAAAATTGCCTTCATAAACTTCAGCATATTGTTTTTAGAGATGTGTGAACTTCAAAACATTTTTGTCAATTTGCTCAGCCTGGAGAGAATTTAAAATTCATGATATTGGGTCTGATGAAACACTTTAGAAGCATATTTTTAAAGAATCTTCTGTGCAATTTTGATAAATCAGACGTGAATTTAATCAGCTTGGCAATTCTATTTCAGTGAAATTTCCATATTTTTTTCTTTTGATTTTTTTTTTGCCAAACTTGCTAGTAAGGGTGAATTGGGGTAAATACACATATGGTTTTGAAATTCACCTTGTTTGAGTTTAACTTCAGATTGTTTGCACATCTCTATTTCATTAACTGCTTCTCATCGACCTGAAACTAATTAACCAGGCAGCCTTGCTATTTATTTAAGCTTGATATTTCTCTGTGTCTCTAGAGCTCAAAGTGGTTAACAAAGGCCAGAGAAGTGCAAAAGTTTATTCAATATACAAACTGCAATATACCAAAATAACAGGTCTAGGAACATCTCATATGTTATAACTCATGAAAATCCTTAACCTCAAATCTAAGATTGACTATATTCAGTGAAGCTCTCTTTAACCCTCATGCTAATATCGAGATACTGTCCTCTTACACTGAGAGTTTTCTGAATCTTTGTCTGATTGTCTAAATCTGATACCTTTGGTATAATTCTGGTAACTTTAATTTTAGGTTCATCAATATATCAAGCTTGCTTTTGGCTTCTCTTAGAACCTGATATGTTTTGAATATGATTCATAGTTTCACCTATGTTGCAAGAACTTTAAAACTAACCAGTAACACATTTTCATGAAACCCTAAAAATTAGGAACCTTATTTTGCTGGAAAATCCTATATCCGAATGTCATCTAGCTGGGTACATATTTCAGCTTTATGCAGTTGTTACTCTTGAAGAGTCCTTCTGTTTGTCGAATTTTCTTTGAACGTGCTGAAGTCTGCTATAACAACACTGCAGTGATTATGTTGGAACTTATTCGAGTAGGAATGGCTCCTACCTAGGACATGTCCCATTCATCTTGTCCATACCCGGAATTTTAGCTGACTGCTTTGTCACTACTGTATCAGGGTAGTGCCGGGGTAGACCCAAGACTTACATGGTTAGTGGCAACATTCAGGGGTAAAATTATCAAGGCAGGCTATTATTAAGATGTATTATTTTACCACTAACTTATGCTGCTTTAGCATAGGTCTCATTGTATGGCAAGAGACATAGTTACTAATAACAGTGAAATAACACATCTTAAGGAAATAGTTATCAATGTGGGCTACCATTAAGATGTGTTAACCCCAGTTATTAGTAACTAGCTCTCATTGCATAAAATGGGACCTGAGCTAAAATAGCCCTTGATAACTTTACTCCTTTCCACTCTTGCCCCATTGGCTCTGGCAATAAAAAGGTCAGTGCTCCTAGTAGTAGTCTCACAGTACCATAAGACTACCATCTTGATTGCTGGAGCCAAAGGGGCAGGAGCAGAGAAAGGGGACCACTCTTGCTCCATCCAACTAGCCACCAGAAATCTCCCAGGGGGAAGTCCAGGGGGTATGGGGAAAGTGGGTTTTGGATTGTGGACAGATTTTTCAGTTTGGTAAAGGATCCGGGAGGTTCAGATCTATGGGGGGGGGGGGGGGGGGTGTTAGGGATTAAGGGGTGGCTTTGAGGGAGATGATGGGGAATGGACATGTCAGACTGGCACTTACTGTTATATGGGTCCCAGCAAATTTTCAGCAATACCCGCATCTTATGTGGGTCCTGGCTGAATTCAGCCAGGACCCACATAAGCTCCAGTGGCCAGCTCTTGGCCGGTTAGATCCGAATAGTCAACGTCAGTGCCCGGACATGGCCTGACATTGAATATCCACAAGTTAATATGGTACAGTTGGTAAAGTATGTTTAAATGGAAATTTTTTGAGCGGAATAGCTCTTTAGTAGGGCTGGCCTAACTTTTAAGCAAACCAGGTGGTTGCCTATGGTGGCAGCTCCTGAGTGGGGGTGTGGGACAGCAAAGAACAGCTGTAGTAAAAGCAAAAATTTGTCAAGACAGCCACAGAAACTCAAAGAGCCATCAACACATACTTTTACTTGAAAGGAGGGTAAGTAATTTTCAAATAGCCCATATACCTGGATAAATATCTTAGGGGATCTTTTACTAAAGCTTAGCTCGAGTTATTTATTTATTACATTTGTATCCTATATTTTCCCGCATAGCAGTAGGCTCAATGTGGCTTACAGGTTCCAGAAAGGAGAGTACCAACTCCGGGAATATATACAGAGTGGAAAATAGAGTAACAGTAGGTGCAAGGAAGCTGATAATGTTTTGGAAAAGACAATACAACTCTGGGACTAATATATAGTAGTATATAGAGAGAAGTAATCCCAATGAGGCTGATAAGTCTCCAGGGATGGGACCTCAGCTTCTAGTGAGCAATACAGAGTAGGATAAGGGTAGGAGTACACTTAATTATAACTGCAGTGGTAAAATTCGTACAGTTTTAAGTAATAGGATTATGTGGAAGGGGTATTGTTCATTTCTTAGATCGAAAGATGTGATGTATTGTTCATGAATTAGTTATCTGCAGCAGGGCACATTTTATTCCTAATAAATATCTAATTAATACCAAATTACAGCTAAATGTATTTTCAAAATTTCCCTCATTATGTATGTAAACTTTAAGTGTGATGTCTATCCATTTATGTATTTTTCCAGAGATGAATGATATTGGGCTAATTATCATGATTTCAGTTTAATTAAGACAATCTTAGGAGGGACCTGAAGTTGTGAACAATGATGAGGGGTGGAGGTGGGAACAAGGCTGTAAGTTCACATAGGGCAGGGGTAGGCAATCTCGTTCCTCAAAGTCCTAGACAGGTCAGGTTTTTAGGATATCCACAATGAATATGCAGGAGTTAGATTTGCATACCAAGGAGGAAGTGCATACAAATCTATCTCATGCATATTCATTGAGAATATCCTGAAAACCTGACCTGCTTGGGGCTCTTGAGGATGGGAATTGCCTACCTCTGAACTAGGACATCTAAGACCCTTCCAATGGCCTTGTTCATTAGCAATCAGCTAACACAACATCCTTTTGTCCTGTCAACAGCAAAAGACCCAAGACTATCTCCATAGATGAGAATATGGAACCAAGCCCAACAGGAGACTTCTACCCCTCTCCAAACTCACCAGCTGCTGGAAGCAGGACATGGCATGACAGAGATCAAGGTGAGGACCAGCAGGCAGAAATCCCTTTTCTCTGCACAACTGTAAATGCATCAGGAATGTCATTTACACTTGCACCCTGAGAAGTGTTTTTATCTACATGGACTACCATTAAGACATATTATTTCACCACAAACTCATGCTATTTTAGCACAGGTCCCATTTTATACAGTGAGATCTAGTTACATTAATAACTGGGGTTAACAGTAAAATAACATCTTAATGGAAGCCCATGTTGATAACCCCCCTCCCCCAATGAGATGGAATGCATTCTCTTTAGTAATGCAACATGGATCTCGTACATATGTTGTGATCATGTTTAAATGTAAATCACATTCAAATAACTCTTTAATTCATTTAGAGACCTCATACTGTGAAGATGGTGCTAACAAACAAACCCCCCTGTTTACTAAGCTGCTCTAGTGGATGCCGTGTGCTAATGCCGACACAATCCATTCACTTTGAATGGGCTGTGTCGGCATTGCCACATAGCTTAATAAACAGGGAGGAAAACATCTTTGGGTAAAAGTTTATAAAGGTAACATTTAGGGCAAGATGCACTAAAGTCGTCGTTAGAGCCGTTCCATACCGAATTCCATAGCGAATCGGTAGGGAACGGCTACGCATCAAGGAAAGGGAATGCAAATGAGCTACTCGTTGTAGCTCACTTGCATTCTGTATTCCATCGTAAAATTGTCGACCAATCGGCCGGTCGAGCATGCGCAGAGCAGCAAAGTGTTATGCTGTCTGCTCTGCGCATGTCAAATACGTTGCCCGAAGACGCCGCTCACCCCCATTTTTCAATCAGCTGATATCGGAGAGTGCAGTTGAAAGCATCCATCACAAAAATAGCCTTCCATTTTGGCCATTATTCACATCCAAATAATAAAAACGTCTTTTTTGGCCATGCTTCAGTCAGCTGAGAGACCTGGAAGTCTCTGAGCCAATCACAGCGCGTTTAGCTCAGCTAAATGCGCTGTGATTGGCTCAGAGACTTCCAGGTCTCTCAGCTGACTGAAGCACGGGCAGAAAGGATGTTTTTATTATTTGGGTGGCCAAAATGGAAGGCTATTTTTGTGATGGAGCTTTCAACTGCACTCTCTGATATCAGCTGATTGAAAACTGGGCCAAAATGGAAGGCTATTTTTGTGATGGACACTTTCAACTGCACTCTCTGATATCAGCTGATTGAAAAACGGGGGGGGGGGGCGGGGTGAGCAGCACGGCGTCTTTGGCGGCATATATGACATGCGTATTTGACAGTTTTTCAATCCAGCGCAGCCCCAACGAGAGGTACAAGCTCTCGTTAGATTTTCCAGCGTTTTCCACCATTAAGGCAATTGGAAAAGGTTAGTACATCTCATTACAATTTGGTTTCTGCACAATTTGCTTATCTGCATTCCGTTTTCGTTAGCTGCTACTGTCGTTGGAAAAAAGTATTTAGTGCATGCCAGTGTTTACTACTTGTTTGTTAAGGGCTCGTTAAGTTTAGTGCATCTGGCCCTCAATACACAGAGCTGTATCTAAGTATAATGAACATGAATTTACCATTAAAGTCCATTGCTAGGTGTGTCTTGTGCCCTGACTAACAAAGGACTGTGTTGTTCAAAGTTCCCTGCAGAATTATAATTCCAGAGCTCTGCTCTGATTTTTATTTCATCTTGCTCACTTCCCCGGGTTTTGGATATTGATGTTCTTGAAGGACCCACTGAGTGTGGCTAAGCTAAAGAGACTGAAGAGCTGGATTCTTGCTTGTTCCTTTTAACAATACATCACATTTCTCTGGATGTGTTTTACAGATGTTATGTTTGCTAAGTAGGTTCCCAGTGTGCGCATCACAGTTCAGTACTGTGGAGAAGCACACAGAGGCCATTTTCGGTTGCATTATCTACCTATTTTTGGTATCCAGACTATGCAAGGATGATTTTAACATGATTACTACCAAATTACAGTTAGAAAAAAGATTATAAAAGAAAGTTTCAGGGGCTCATGAGAAAGTCAGTTGGAAAGAGTATCTGAACTTACATAAGAACCTGTCTTAAGAGTTCTTTTGTGTCATTCTTCAATGTTCTCTTGTCCCCGGATGAGTTCTGCCTGAAGCAAAGAACTGATTTGAACTCTCTGCCCTCTCTTAGAAATTCCCTACTCACAGGGAACATCTAACTGTAGTAGAAAATGTAAACCTATTGCATATGGTAGAAAAAGTAATAGTTTTTAAAAGGTGGTCTCAATCATAAAGAATCTGAATTCATAACCAGTGTCAAAAGTTAAGCAGGCAAGTCCTTAACCCATTACATTTGGTCTTTCATGAGTTTTGTCTGTCTTACATTCTAAAAAGTGTTCAATATGAACTATCATAGTATATAAAGAGAGCAATTTTCAAAGCTTTGAATAAATAGCTGTTTATCTGTGGGTAAAGCCCTCCCCCCTCAGTGGGTAGAACTGGGTGGCGCTGCTGAGCAAGGCATGTGAGCAGACATGGAAATCAGGAGCTCCCACTGGGCTTTCCATATTTTCATCAATTTCACTAGGTTGGAGTACACATATCTGCTTAAAAATGATTGGTTCTCTATTTGGATATCTATATTGATGATGGCAACTGGCAAAAGTTCCAAAATTGAAGCAGCTTTTGCAGCTGCGTCCGGCATTAAGAGGTTGAAACAAGATCCACCATCTCCACTTAAGATGGCCACTGGGAAGGAGAAAGACTGATGCCACACAATCCTCTTCAGTAATCATACAGTAACTCAAGGTAATAAAAGATTTAATCACTATTATCACACCGCACTAATGGATTTATGGCAAGAGCTTGAATCACAAAGTACGCAGATTCAGACTTTCCAGCAGCAATTCCTCCAACTAGAGAAAAGACCTACCCACTTGGAAAGCAAGCAGCATGTGGTAGATTCTAATACTAAAAGGATATTACAACTAAGGTTTGAGATGGAGGATTCAAATAAACGTAGTCATAGAAATACGTTTTCTTGAGATTCTGGAATATTTAGAGGCAGGCAATATGATCATGTTCTGAGAAAAATTGCTTCTGGAAGTCCTTGCTCTACAGTTTGATAGACCTTTACAAATTGAGCATGCTCATAGGGTGCCCTCATCTAAGTAAACACAACTGCAACAATATCCATACCTTATCATCCTTTTACGGCTACAATATCAGCAAGTATTGCATGTTCTATCCGCACCATGCTCAAAATCTCCTCTTTTATGACAAGGTCAAAAGATAATAGTATCACTGGACATTAGCAAACTCACACCAACAATATAAAACACTTTCTGGGTACGGATTTGGACTTAAAAAAAAGTAAATGTCTAATATGGTCTGTGAAATTAACAATTAATAATATTTCCAAAAATTCTGATGATCCTTCAGATCTCAGAGCATATCTCCATCAGCAAGGATTTTTGAACATGGACACCTGAACAGCTGGACTATTGTTGATGCTGATTAATACATGCTGTCTTTGGGGTCTATTCAGTCACTGCCAAGCAGACATGAAAATAATGCAAAAGCCAGAAGTATGCTTGAATGCATAAGGAGAGGAATGTCAGGCAGGAAAAAGGAGGTGATAATGCTTCTATAAAAGTATCTGGTGAGATCTCATTTAGAGTACTGTGTACAATCCTGGAGACTTAACATTGAAAAAAAATATAAACAGGATGAAGTCATTCCAGAGGGCAACTACTAAAATGGTTAGTGGCCTTTGTCATAAAGCATATGGAGACAGACTTAAAGATCTCAATGTGGGAGAGGGGAGATATGATAGAAACATTTAAAAACTGTTGTGGCATAAATGCATTGGAGGTCAGTCTCTTTCAAATTGAAAGGAAACTCTAGAATGAGCAGTAGATGAAGGTGAAAGGACACAAACTCAGGAGTAATCTAAGGAAATACTACTTCACAGAAAGGGTGGTAAATTCCCGATGGAGGTGGTGGAGATGAAGACTGTACCTGAATTCAAGAAAGTTTGAGTCATTCTTCAATGTTCTGTTGTCTATATCTGTAATGGGGAGGAAGAGATAGTAGATGATATGCTAGTAAAAGGTACATATGAAAATGAAGTTGATATTACATTGTTTATGGAAGAAAGTGTTTATGAACAACTTGAAAAATTGAAAGTGGATAAAGCTATGGACCTAAAATTATCTGTCTAGCTACATGGATAGCGAATGAATATTGAGAACTATCCCTAGAGTAAGGCAAAATGCCCACAGTCTACACTCCCTCTGTCCCAGCAGTATCCGGACAGTGTCAGGGCAGTTTGTAAGAATTTTCAACAGCCCCATAGTACAAATGAAAATGGGCAGGTAGGCAACTTTTCCATAAAGCTGCTGTCGCTCTGTGCATAGATCCTTCTGACTACCAACCTGTCCCATTTTTACCAATGTTTATGGTACAGACATTGCATTTCATAGTAGGCCTCATGAAAGCTGTTTAGCTCTAGAAACAAAAAAAGTATGAGAAAAGCCATTCTTACAATTAAATCAACTTTTGTCATCTATTTCCTCAGTTATAGAGTTTTGATAGTAAGCACATTTTGAGAGTAATTTTCAGAGCCATTTCCTCAAGTAAGCTTGAGTATTATCTAAGGGAATGGGCGACTATAGAACTGCCCGCCCTGTATTCAAGGTATGATTAATGTGTAGGCAAAGTAGGCTGTCTTTGATGGAGGGGTTTAGAAATGTATGTATTTAGGTGGAGCTAGGGGACAGGTGCGTACCTTTGCTTGTTGATTATGTAGGGAAGTAGGATGTGATGGGAAGTTCTATGGTATTTTATAATAGATTATCATATATATTGCATTTACCATACCAAGAATAGCAGTATATTAAATGCTGTTCAGTAGATAGATACACATGCCTAATGGCCAAAGTTAAGTGCATGTTAGAAAGGTGAAAAGGTTTCACTCCCCTCATTCAACACCTTTTATTTCATGTGAAAAGGAACAGAGTATCGACTTTTGGAGCTTGAGGAATGCCTAGACTCATTGAATAGTAACAGAAACTATGATTTGCTGTCTCACAAATCATTAAAACCATTGGGGAAAACAGGATTTCTATGTGTTTGTTACTTTGCATTTTAATGAAAAAAAAAATATATATATATTGCTATGTATTCAGTGATTGTGTTTGACATTTTGGTTAGTATCATTTCTTCAGCCTGATTCTTCATTACCTGATAAAAGTTATTGTAATGACCACATGCTTGCCTGCACAATTTTTTGTCCTGGATTCTTTGCAGTTTGTTAAGCCTTTATAGAATACTAGCACAGCAAATGGTAGTATTCTATAATTTATGCACCTAACTGTGTGTCCCATAATGCTCTGCTCACACTCTGTCCATGTATACTCCCACCTTCAACCTATATGCCATTACACTTAGGCACCATGTAGCATGTAGACTGAGTATTGGCATTTATATTTGTACTAGCTGTTGAGCCTGTTAAAACGGGCTAGTATGGGGTTTTGGCAAGGCCCCCTCCCCTCGCCGCTACCCCCCCCCCCCCCGGAGTCGTCACCACCACCACCACCCCTGCACCCGGCCTGGGCCCTCTCTTCGGTATTGAACTTACATCGGCGAAACGCAGGCAGCACGCAGATCAGCTGAGCTCCTGTCAGCCTTCCTTCTCTGCCTGTGTCCCGCCCTCGTGTGACGTAACGTCGGTGAGGGTGGGACACAGGCAGGGAAGAAAGGGCGACGGGAGCTCAGCTGTTCTGCGTGCTGCGTTTCGCCGATGTAAGTTCAATACCGAAGAGAGGGCTCGGGCCGGGTGGAGGGGGGCGGCGGTGACCTCGGGGGGGGGGGAGCGGTAGCGATGTCGGCGGCTTCGCGCAGTTTCCCTCTCTGTCCTGCCCCTGTCATCACATATTGACGCGGGGGCGGGACAGAGAGGGAAGTCTCTACTGCGCATTTGCGAGTGAGTACGGTCACTCGCCATTTATATGTTTGATCTGCACACTTATTTCTTTATTTATCACATTTGTATCCCGCTTTAACCAAAGTGGATAACAGCTCAACATACATAATTTAAGATCATATAAAATCAGGCAAACAACATCAATGAAGTAGTTCTAGATACAGTCAAAAACTCAACTAAGGTTCAATCAACTTCAGCCCTCCAAAAAAGCCTTTACAAAGCAGCGAGCTTTCAAAAATCTTTCAAACTGTTGAATATTAGCCAGTATTCTGCTCACTTATACTTGTCTTTGGTACCTAAATGTTGGTGCCCTCCTTATAGAATTACCCTTCATGTGTCTCTGTTCAGTGCTGCGTACATTTGGTATGATAATAGCAGCAACACAAAAAGAGGTTCTTCAAGTCCGCAGCAAGTCACAAATGCAAGCTTGCATTTATAAAATGATAATAACCATCCTAATAATCATGAAACTTTGAGACCACACAGGAACCTTTCCATACTTCAGATGTCAATTGTGAAGCAGGGATCTGTATGGTCTGAAAACTGATAGGGTGCAACATTTGCATAATTTTTACCTCAATCTGTGCAATGAATCCGGATTTGCTGTGGACCAGAAGTCGAGCAATAGTAGTGTCCTCTTACCGAATGTTCTCTAGTCAGCTCTACGACTCTGTTTTAGTCCTTGAAATACTTCATGAGTTGAAATAGATTTATCACTCTTAAAAAAGCAGAATAGAATAGACTTGACCCACAACAAATGAATGTAGACATGTGATAAATGTCTTTGCAACATACCAGAAGGTAAGCAAAATGGATTGGACAAAATCATATAGAGTAGGAAGTTAGTTTTGCCATGTATAAAATAATATGTAAGTCATGACCTTTGCAACCCTCTTAACACATAGAGGATCTTATTTAATACATTTTTGTGTGAGTTTTGTTGCCAGTACTTAAAACATTTGATATTTGTCCTGGAATCTGTGTGCATCCAGAGAATCGGTGTTTCAAAGGGTTTAAAGATATTAATTGTTTGTAGTGTAACCAGGTAGTCAGGGGCAATAGATATGAATGGCTTTAGGGTTCTTAACAGCAGGGTCTGTCTATCAGATGGGGAATAAAATATTAATCGTAAGAGCTGACCAGGCCCCTCTGTGGATGATATTTATTGTTCTTTAAGACACAGACTTAACATTCAATTCAGGAAACTCCTACTAATGCTGCCAAGCTGATAGAACAGTTGTAGATAATAAAGGCAGGCTTTAGGCAAGTGGATGTGGTTCCAGCAAAAGTCTGTGTATTTATAAGAGTAAAGGTATTTACAGGATCCAGTGCAAAGGGGAGTTCACAGTAAATGTTCTTCAATCAAAACTCTGGCACGGTACAGCATCCTCCAAACGCATTGCTGGGTGACATAGATATGTGCACTCTGGAGAATCAGAGGTAATTACAGGAGTGTTGGCTCAAGTCCCTGCCTTAAAGAACTGATGGGTTTTGTTTCTTTAACCTTTAGAAATCCCAGTCACTAGAGTCTGTCTGTGGCTCACCCAGTACTTAGCACTAATATGTTACACACAGTTCTTTAGCAAACACCCTCAGGAACGCCTGGAAAATGAGATTTCAAAAAATACACTGCAGAACTACTACTAAATGTATTACTTTGGCAACACATCTGTCATGTCAATAAAACTATGTGAATCTGATCTTCCTAGGACAGGGGTGTCAAACTCATTTTAATGTTAGGCTGACTGACTGGAGTTTGGGAGGATGGGGGAGTCATCTTGTGGATAACCAGGCAGATGTATATTGGCACATCCCATGAACATGGGATGGTCGGCAGTGGGTTGAGATCCTGGGGAACCAGGGTCAGTCTTAGGTCTAAGCAATATATAAATAATGAAATGATTTGAATGAACATACGTCTGCTCCCCTCTCTTCTGCCACCAACCCATTTCACCAAACCTGCTGCATGCATGGGCTCAAGGCATCAGCTTACTGTTTCTTTTATTGCAGCTACAGGTTTGGTGAGATGGGGTTAGTGGCATAAGAGGGGGGGGGGGAGAAAAATGCTGAATTAGGGGTAGGGTATGAGGAGTCTTTAGGGGAGATTCTACCACCTGTTGCTTCTCTTTTGAAGGAAGTAAGATTGGGGCAAGACATAGGAACTGGGGAGGGGGGGCAGTGAGTGGGCTATATTAAAATGTTGCCCAGGCTGGAAACAGCCCACAGGCCATATATTTGACACCCTTGTTTAAGGGGATATGGAAGCAAATGTAGTCTAGTAATACACAAGAAAGGCAATACTTTCCATGCTGTGGACAGAAGCCAGAAAACAACACAGAGAAGGTCCAGAACCACAAAAAAGTAACAAGAACATTCAATAAATGGGACAAAGATCTTTACTTGCACAGCATAGATGAATCACATAATGACCCGATATGGGCCGGGTTTCAGCGTTAAATGTCTGTCTCAGGGGTCGTATATCTTCAGAAATTCTTAAATGATGGTTGCCCACCAAAGGCACAAGAAAAAGATCCTTATTCAGCTAAGATAGTCTAGTTGGTATTTGAGAAATAAACAACTGCTCACTCCAACACATGTGACCTTATTACGATGCATTACATTGCTAGTGTTGGAGCAAGCAGTTGTTTATTTCTCGAATACTGACTAGATTATCTTAGCTAGATAAGGACTTTTTAGTTGTGCCTTTGGTGGGCAAGCTTCCTTTAAAAAATTTATGAATATATACGACCCCTGAGGCAAGTTCTTAGTGCCGAAGCACGGCCTGTGTCGGGGGCTGTGCAAATAAAGATCTTTGTCCCATTTATTGGAGGCTCTTGGCGCTTTTTTGTGTTTGTGGACAGGAGCTAACCTGGTGTGTTGGTTGTTCCTTCACTACATTCAGTAGAAGTGTCAGATATATAAGGGAGAGACCTCAAGAGTCTTCCACAATCAAAACTAGTCGCTAAAAAATTGTGTGCACAAATTTGGGTGCACGCCCAATTTGCACATGCAATTCAACTGAATAAGGAGCTAATTGGCATTGATAGTTATTTTTTTAACAAGCAGTTATTGGCACTAATTAGATTTAATTTAAATGTAGACGTGTAAATTTAGATACAGGATCTGCACTTAAATTTTACATGTGAGTCACAAAAAGGGGGTTTGGAAATGGGTGGATTTGGGGGTGTTCCTTTAAGTTATGGACGTAGAGAATATGGGCATCTGTGCCTAAATTTACGCACAGGTATTTGCACCACGTTTTTGTTGGTGCAAATCGCTGCACCTGAAGTTAGGCATGATTCCTAGATGTAAGTGCTATTCTATAAGTCATGCCTAACTTTAAGTGCACTTTTTTTGGTTCCAGGTTTGTTTTTTGTTTTTGTCATATATAGAATTCACCCCTAGGTGTTTTTCAAGCAAGTTGGCAAAAACTTAAAGGTAATCTGTGATAAATAAAGCAAGACCATCAAAACAGTTTCCTCTTTTGTTGCTACACTAATTTTATGACTCATGCTCATTTTTAAAAATGTATTTTCATTGGTTTGCTTTGTTCAGCCACACTCATTTCATTTCTACTTTAATTGAATTAGTCTAATCCCAAATAAAGATTTTTAGGAATATGGCAGTTCCTGATCAATTTTAATTGATTTCCTGAGCTATTTGTGTTATGAATGCATCTTCCCAAGCTCTTGTTTTCATTGCTTTATATGCTAGGGCTTGCTTTTCCCCTCTGTTTGTTGCATCTGAGGAAAAGCGAGAAGGAAGCAGAAAGGAAGGAAGAAAAGAGAGGGAGAGGAAGGAGGAAGAAGTGAGGAAGAAAAAAATGTGAAAAACAGAGAAAAGACAGGAAGTGAAAGATAGTCGGAAAGGGAAAGGAGAGGAAGAGGAAAGACTGAGTGAAACAAGAGAAAAGTGAGAGACAGAGGAGTCAGAGTGAAAGAGAGAATAAAGGAGAGGGAGAGGAAAAGAGAAAAACAAGGAAATAGAGGAAGAGGAAAGAGAATAAGAGGACTGGAAGGAGTACATAAAAGGGGAATGATATTTATTTTATTATTTATAAGGATTTATTTACCACCGTTTTGAAGGAATTCACTCAAGGCGGTGTACAATAAGAATAAATCAAATGCGAGCAATAGACAATTACAATAGTAAAAACATTCAAATAACAATAGAAAGTATGGCATAGTATACTACTTACAATGTCAACACAATACGCAATAGAACATTTTTGATTGACAGTAAAGGGTATAAGCAAAGATGGGACATATAGATAGGTAAGAGAGTAAGAGGAATTAGAAAATAAGGGGACTAATTTAAAGACAGGTGCACATGAGGTCAGACAGATGGTTAAATATTATCTCAGCTAGGGTAGGTATGGATAAACATGTCCTACTACTACTACTACTACTTATCATTTCTAAAGTGCTACTAGACATACGCAGCACTGTACACTTGAACATGAGACAGTCCCTGTTCGAGCTTACAATCTAATAGGACAGACAAACAGGACAAACAAGAGACAAGGGAATATTAAAGTGAGGATGATAAAATAAGGGTTCTGAACAAGTGAATAAGGGTTAGGAGTTAAAAGCAGCATCAAAAAGGTGGGCTTTTAGCTTAGATTTGAAGACGGCAAGAGATGGAGCTTGAAGTACCAGCTCAGGAAGTCTATTCCAGGCATATGGTGCAGCAAGATAAAAGGAACGGAGTCTGGAGTTAGCAGTGGAGGAGAAGGGTGCAGATAAGAGAATTTACCCAGTGAATGGAGTTCCCGGGGAGGAATGTAGGGAGAGATGAGAGTGGAGAGGTACTGAGGAGCTGCAGAGTGAATGCACTTATAGGTCAATAAGAGGAGTTTGAACTGTATGCGGAAATGGATAGGAAGCCAGTGAAGTGACTTGAGGAGAGGGCTAATATGAGCATAACGACACTGGTGGAATATTAGTGGTGCAGCAGAATTTTGAACAGATTGAAGAGGAGAGAGATGGCTAAGTGGGAGACCTGTGAGAAGCAAGTTGTGAGAAGTGAGAGGTGATAAGAGTGTGGATGAGGGTTCTGGTAGTGTGCTCAGAAAGGAAAGGGCAAATTTTGGTAATATTATAGAGAAAGAAATGACAGGTTTTATCAGTCTGCTGAATAAGTGCAGAGAAGGAGAGGGAGGAGTCGAAGATGACCCCAAGGTTACGAGCTGATGAGACAGGAAGGATGAGAGTGTTAACCACAGAAATAGAGAATGGGGGGAGAGGTTGGTTTAGGGGGAAAGATGAGAAGCTCAGTCTTGGTCATGTTTAGTTTCAGATGGTGCTGAGACATCCAGGCCGCAATGTCAGACAGGCAGGCTGATACTTTGGCCTGGATTTCGGCTGAGATTTCTGGTGTGGAGAGGTAGATCTGCAGTATGTGCAGCCCGTGTCACTCTTTGTGTTTGTGAGTGAGACTAACAAGTTAGTTACTTCTTCCATTAAAGACCAAGAGCCAAGCTTTGACCTGCTTCCTGAAGTAGAGATAGTCTTGCGTTAAGTGGAACCTTTCAGGGAGTGCATTCCAGAATGTGGGGGCTACTCCAGAGAAGGCTCGCTTGCGAGTATCACATTGTGTAATGTGTTTTGGAGAGGGTGTGGTTAGGGATACTCCTTGGGAGGACCTTAGTGTCCTTGGTGGTGTGTAGAGAATCATCCTATTCTTCAGGTGCTCAGGGCCATTTCCTTTAAGGGCCTTGAAGATCAGACATAGAGTTTTAAATTTAGCCCTGTATTGTACTGGTAATGATAAGATGGAGAGGGAGAAAAGTGAAGATAGGGAGAAGACAAAGCGAGGTGGGAGGAGGGAAAGAGTTTGGAAAGAGAGGAGAAAGAAAGAGAAGGAAAGGGATGAAAGAAAGCAAGAAAGCAGGGAAAAGAAATGCAAGAGAAAAGGAAAGGAAGAAAAAAACAGGTTCAGTTCAAACTATTATTTCTGTTCTGTTTGCAATCCCTTTTTCATGGCTTGCTATAACTAAACTGTGCATGATTTGAGCTTTCCTGAGCTGCTGATAACTTTAATGCCACCTGCATTTTTCTTTGACTTCCCTCCTCTCCCCATAACCCACTAACCACAAGAGATCAATAGGGCTCCAGTCTGTTTCCACCACAAGCAACTGATTTTGTTTCCTGAAAGTTCCGGATCATTTCTCGGCTTTTCCTGAAAATCCACCAAAGTAACACATCAATTTTATAGCCCTAAACTACTACATGCCAAAATTTTGGAAAATAACCCTCTGTTAGGCCTCCTCTGGCATAAAGGTTTGCAGATATGTAGTCCCGAACTCGGAGGGAGGGAGGGCGGGCGGCCTGCCGGCCTGCCTGCCAGCCAGCCAGCTAGCCAGCCAGCCAAATCTCTACCTTCGGACTATAAGACGCACCCCCCATTTTCCTCCCAAATTTGGGGGGAAAAAAGTGCGTCTTATAGTCCGAAGAATACGGTACATTTAGTTTTAATTAGGTTTTCTCAGTGCTGGCCCAAGGCAAGATGCCTCCTGAGGTGGAGCTAAGATGCCACCCTCCCATGCCGAGATGCCGCCCCCCCTCCCGTTCGCAGCATTTACCTGTTTCGTCACGTTCCAAACCCAGTAGTGGCAGCAATTCCCATACACTGCCCTGCCGCCGGCACTCGCCTCTGATGAAACAGGAAGTTACATCAGAGAGGCAGCTGCAGTAAAGGGAAAAAGTGGGTGCCAGCGGCAGGGCAGCATATGAGAATCGCTATCGTGGCTCGGTTTAGAACGTGACAAAACAGGTAAACACCAAGTGGAGGGATGCCGCCCCTGAAGAGTGCCACCTGAGGCCCCCGCCTCAGGTGGCCTAATGATCTAATAACATTACTTAAAAGTTTAAGGGGGGAATTTATCAATGCGGGCTACTGTTAAGTCAGGTTATTTTACCACAGATTATTTTTAGCACAGGGTCTCATTACATAAAATGGGACACTGGTGCTAGAGAATTGTGCAGATGTATTCTCACATACAAGAACAGTTTAATAGTGACATAAAATGTAGAGATTGGTCCTGGGTAAAGTACAATAAAAAAAATGTGCTGAACTATCTGTGTTATTGTTAGGAAGACTGCATGATTGAGGGATGAGCAAAGGCAAGAATGCAACATGTAGCACTCAGTGACCTCTGCAGTTGTTCAGTTGGGTCTCTGGTGAGAACCCAGTAACTTTGAAATTGCAGTGTAGGTTTTCTCTGGGAAAGGATGATGTATTAATTACTAACTTTCTGCTGGCTTCAGAAATGAGAGAGCTGTTCCAACTGATGAAATTGAAATTCTCACTATGTTTGTTCTCTTTCAGTTGGGGGGGGGGGGGGGGGGGGGGGGAGGAGGGGTGTAAAGGTGGAGAAGACCAGGACTATTTTCCTTCTTATCCTTGGTAATGGTTTAGGATGAGAGAGAAAGAACATAATTTGATTTTTATCAATTAGGCTGTCTCTGCAGTATCTTATACTAACTCAGGGTCCGATGCAGAAAGCAACTGTGGGCTTAGTTCTATAGTTACTGCAGGTTGTATGCGCCAAGCAATGCAGAGAGGACTTGTACGTGGATATTAACTCACACGGAAGACACAGTTTCATTAAAATGTATGCTGATGAGCTAATTAAAGTATTCCTTGCCAAGTAGAGAGTATGCCGCTCGCTTTTGATGCAGGCAGAACACAGGAAATTTTTTGCGAGGGTCTGGGGTGGCATAGTTTTTGTGGAGAGGATTTCTTGTCAGTCTTTCAAATGTAACTGCCGCTGTTTTTGTCTGCTTTTGCAAACATAAGGAAGCCCCTGCAAATTTTAAAGGCAGATGGAAAGTAACAAACATGTGCACATGTTGGAACAAAACCGAAAGTGAAAGCACATGTCGGTGCTTCTTCTTCTGCGCCTAAATATAAGCTTCAGAAGAATTTCATGTGTAAGCAGTTTTTGTGAGGCTCATATTTAGGCTCAGAAGAACAAGCGCTGATGTGTGCTGACACTTTTGTTTTTTGTTTGGACATGCGCACAAGAAGCTGCGCTTACCATAAAACCTTGTGTGCATGCGTCGGACATCCTCCCAGATTTGCCACAGCTTTTCCGCACATAGAATTTCCATGGAATTAGTTTCTTGCATGCTGCAATATTATAGTCACTGTAGAAGCCACACGTCCAGACATCTGCGCTCTGCTCTACTACAAGCCTTTCTGCCTCGGGACCTCAAAGGGAAAGTATGATCATGGAACATGTTAATACTCCCTTCCTAGTACTGCTGTCCTGCACGTGCACAGTATTGAAGCTATGCTAGGAGGCCTAGTAGATGAGCTTAGGGCTATCTTACACATGGGTTGGGGGGTGGGGCACTTATAGTTCAATGAGATCTCTCTGCTCCTTTTGATCTAAGAGAACAGGAAAGGAAGGGATTTGGATTTAGCTCACACCTGTTTTGTAGTGCTCCAGGGTACAGCTCATCACAAATTTCTGCTTGCTGAGCTAAGAGAACTAGGGATAACGTCTGCTTCTAAAGTGGTTTGCTGCCTTTCTAACACATAGATCAGTTAGAGTTTAACTAAGTGCTCAATTTTCTGATCTGTGCATTATGAACTGCGGTGTACAATATGGCTCCCCTGATTGCCAATAATTATTAAAGCTTTTATGTAGTCTTCGGGGAACTTGTCAAAAATTTAGATGTGTCACTTTATTTATGTGATGACAACCTGCAGCTTCAGGTTCCAATTCTTTCACTGTTGGATCAGATTTTTGATTTGCTTGATCTTTGCTATCACACAATGGAAGAGGGGCAATTTATTAGTTTAATCCAACCATAACAACAGTCTCATGTGTAAGATGAACAGGTAAATTAATGCCACAAGAATCCCTTCATTTGGGTGATGATGTGATCTGCTTATGCAATCAGACAAGTTTGAGAGTTTTATTGTATTCAGTGCTACAGAGGGATAAACAAGTGGGTTTTGTAGTGAGTAAAGAGTTTTTAAATATGAGATTGGTCTATCAAATTTATTGTTAATTGTCAACTACTGATGTTCTGCAAATTGTGCAAGCTACACCTCTTTCCTATTTAGATTCCTGTTTAGAAGGAATGGATCCATGGAATCTTATCAGAGATTGGGTGGTAACACCTGTAATTGGGAAGCAGGCAGTGCTGGGGCAGACTTCTACAGTTTGTGCCCTGATTATGACTGAATAGATATGGATGGGCTGGAGTGTACATTTTAAGGGGCTTCGATGTTAACTTCAGACATTTTTGTACAAGAACAGTGCTGGACAGACTTCTACAGTCTGTGCCCTGAAAATGGCAAGTGCAAATCAAACTCAGGTATACATATAAAGTATCGCATACCAGGTAAAATGAGTTTTACCGTGTTGGGCAGACTGGATGGACCATTCAGGTCTTTATCTGCTATCATGTACTATGTTACCAGGTTACTGTGTTAGATTAATGTATTTTATGCTATTTGGGATTGCTCAAGAAAACCATTGCAGTGAAGGCAATTCTAGGGGGCACAAAATGGGCAAAGGAACACCACTTCTAATCTCCCAACATTGGCTTCACAATGCAATATAGACAGGTGTTCAAATTGTTAATCACTGTTTTTAAGATTATTTGTGGCTTTGCACTATCTTACCTTGGAGTTATGATAGAAATATACACACCACAAAACTATGCTTCAAGGTCTACTAAGCAGATTAGATTAAAAATTCCCTCAGTGAAGATCTGCAAAGCTCACGCACGTGGGAGAGATCTTTGAAGGATAGGACACAATAGCTGTGGAATGAATAGCCTTTGGACAAATGATGTCATCTTTCTCATTTCGTAAGAAATCAAAGACCTAATTCTATGGGAAATTCCTATCTTGATGATTTGCATTGCATTTTAGCTGAAGTTAGGTTTATTAGATGCTGTGCTTTTATTTTAGATATGGGGTTTTGGTGCATTGTAAAAAAATGTTTTATGGAATTTTTGTAACCCTTTTTTATGCGTAGTAAAGGCCTCTAGCTTATGGCCCTTATTTTAAGTAGCATCCCCATGTGTAAATGATAGTATATATGATGTTTGGAGAGGCCAAGACATTTAAGGGGTACAGTTATAAATGTAGGCTACTGTTAAGAGGTGTTATTGTACCACAAACTCATGCTATTTTAGCACAGGTCCCATTTTATTTAATGAAACCTAATTACTAATAACTCAGGTTAACTGTAAAATAACTCACCTTAATGGTAGCTCAGATTGTAAGTGCTCCCCTAATGTGGCTGTGCCACATGAACTTTATCTTACCACAATATCACTTTGTATTTGTTTACACCGGAGTCTGCAAACACCTCTCTGGCACTAAGTAAGCCACATTGAGCCTACAAATAGGTGGGAAAATGTGGGATACAGATGTAATAAATAAATGAATATCAAATGTACAAACAGTGGATCCAAAAAACGTTCCTCTCACAAATGGTGTTTCCCAAACAAGGTCTTTATTAGAATCAATAAAATGACCCGACACGAGTCGTGTTTTGGCCACAAGGGCCTGCCTCAGGGGTCTATAAATGGAGTCCACCAGAACCTCAGCTTTCTTTTTCCTAGCCCCTTCTCTCTGGAACTGCCTTCCAAAAACTATTAGAATAGAAGAGTCCTATATTCATTTCCGTAAGTTTCTGAAAACATAGTTGTTTCAAAATACGTTTGATAATAATCTGGGATGAAAGGGAAAAAAACAGACAGAATGAGTATGTATTAACTGGTAATATGTTTCATTATATTTTTGTTATGGATGGTTTTCTATTGTCTACATACTTTTTAATATGGATGTTAGTGTTTTGCAGTGCTTTTCTATCAAATTAATGGATTTCTTATATGTTTTTAATATAAACTTTAGTTATTATGATGTAAACCGTTCTGTTTTGCGAATGCAATAAGAAACGGTATAGTAAATAAACGATAAACAATCTGCTAACATCTAACCATGGGCATTTACATCCACTATAGGCCTGGTGTAAGTCATTGAGCCTTAATGTAAAGAAAAAATAGGCACCTACTTAGCTTAAAATAGGCAGCATATCCAGCACCTGCAGTGGGTGCCCTATTTACCCTCCAAATGTGAACCCTCCCAAACAGCCAAATTTTGCAAGTGAAACTCCTTATGGCATTATTAGAAATGTATAGACTTCTGGAATTCTGTTTAATAAGATGAATTTTGTTTCTTGTATAATTTATATAAATATGTCATTTAAAACTTTCCCAAAGGCTCCTTCCTCTGTGGTTTATGTGTTCATGTAAGGAGAAATCATTTTATTGTATTGCTGGAGTCTGAATTTGGAACACATACTGAATTTTAAAATATGCAGAAATGAAACAGTAGCACAGAGACTGCTGTACGCAGAAGAGAGCATACATACCAGCTATTTCCTCCTCCGTCTGGTACCTGTCTCCTGTCTCTAGTAGGTGAACAGAATCTCAAACATGACTTACAGAGACAACCAGTCCTCATTTTATTTCCTTACCTATCAGTTTGTTTTTGGACAGTATTATTACCAGGTTAAGTTCTGCAAACCCACACATCTGGCTTATTCCCATTTTATATACTTCTCCATATCTTTTCTCATGTACACCTGATCTTATGAACATAAGAAGTGCCATATTGGGGCAGAAGTAGGTCCATGAAGTGCAGTATCCTATTCCCAACAGTGGCCAATTCAGGTCACAAGTCCTTGGCAGAATCCAAAGAGTTGATAGATTTCATGCTGACTACATCCAGGGATAAGCAGTAGCTTTCTCCAAGTATGCTTTTATAATAACAGCATATAGGCTTTTCCTCCAGGAACTTGTCCAGACCTTTTACTAACTGCTTATACAGCATCCTCCAGCAATGAATTGCAGAGTTTAATTTTGTGTGAATGAAAAAATATTTCATCTGATTTGATTTAAGTGCACTACTTAGTAATTTCATGATGTGCCCCCTCTTTTTAGCTGTTTACCTGTTCCACTCCACTCATGATTTTAAAGAAATATATCATATCTCTCCTCAATTGTCTCTTCTCTAAGCTGAAAAGTTCTAACTTCTTTTGTCATTTCTCATAGAAGAGCTCTTCTGTCTCCTTTATTGTCTTATCTAGTTTTGCTGCATCTTTTTTGAGATGCATCAATCAGAGTTACACACAATACATATACCCTGTCCTTTTAGTTCAATGGGACAACCCAGAGCAGCTTATATAAAAAAAAGAAATATAACGTCATAAATACAAATTACAAAACATAAAATATTAAAAATTCAGTTTATAAAAAACATGTGGAGGGTAATTCTACAACTGTGTGCTTTTTAAATATTCTACAAAGGAAAGTAGACACCTGTTATCATATGTGGAGGGGAATAATCGAACGCGAATGCCTATCTCCATAGGTGTCTATGTCTGAAAACGAGTAAGTGAAGAGGAGGGACAGACAGCATTTTTGAAAAAATGGACGTTTTTCAGCTGGGTGTTTGTTTTTTTTAGCGATAATGGAAACTAAAAACGCCCAGCTCAAAAACGTCCTAATCCGAGCCATTTGGTCATGGGAGGGGCCACGATTCGTAGTACACTCGCCCCCTGACATGCCAGGACACCAACTGGGCACCCTAGAGGTCAGTGCGGTGGACTTCAGACAACGCTCCCACATGCAAAGCTCCCTTACCACGGGTGCTGAGCACCCAACCCCCCTCCCCCAAAACCCACTACCCACAAATGTACAACACTACCATAGCTCTTAGGGGTGAAGGGGGCACCTACATGTGGGTACAGTGGGTTTTGGAGACCTCCCATTTACCAGCACAAGTGTTACAGGTAGGGGGGATGGGCCTGGGTCCACCTGGCTGAAGTGCACTGCGGTACCCACTAAAAGTGCTCCAGGGACCTGGACTTGTTGCTGCTATATAACATTGGCACACCAGTTGACACCTGAAGACTAAGCTCTCCGAAAACCTCCTTTATTGGAATGAGCACGCTTACTCACAGTTAACTGCAGATCAGAGGTTGTGCCCCACTGGCAACGAGTCTCCCTGGTACTGAGATAAGCAGTAGGTCAGAGCTGGCAAAATGCTGTACAATGCCCTCTTTCAGCCACATTCAAGGTAAGAACTAAGTTCTGTAATGTGGCTAACACGTGAAAGGGATCTAAAACTGGCTTACAAAAATGGCCACTACCTCATGGACTACCGGAAACAAAACAGGGCACACTCTGACCCAGTAAGCAGGGGGAAAAGCACCATGGGAGTAGAGCCTACCAACTACCAACATCGTGAGCATTTGCCACAAGCTAGTGGAATCACGGAGCCCAAAACCCTACACCCACCACAATGCATTGCTGATGTGACTCTGCAGTGCGCATAACAGAAAAGTTGTCACACTCACCCGGAAGCCACATCAGAGCCAGGGAAAGGCTGTCACAGGATAGAACACATTCTGCTGTCATAGAGGTGGATACGGTAGTAAATTTAAAACGAATCAGAGAAAATATTTCTCAACGTGTAATTAAACTCTGGAATTCGATGCCAGAGAATGTAATAAAAGCAGTTAGCTTAGTGGGGTTTAAAAAAAGGTTTGGATGGCTTCGTAAAGAAAAAGTCCATAGGCCATTATTAAAATGGACTTGGGGGAAATGCAGCATAAAATGTATTGTACTGTTTTGGGATCTTGCCAGGTACTTGTGACCTGGATTGACCACTGTTGGAAACAGGATGCTGGGCTTGATGGGCCTTCGGTCTGTCCCAGTATGGCAATACTTATGTACTTTTGTACTTATGTGCACACTCACTTGTAAAATGTATGTCATCATGTGCATACTTACAGAATAATGCATAAGCACATATCTGGCATGTATGTGTTTATGTGTGCCCATATGTGCATATATGCTACTATTCTGATCATTACGTGTGTAGCTGGCACATAAATATTAGCACCTACCTTATAGAATTTTATAACAGGTCACCTATGTTTGAAATCCATGTAGGTTCCTAATTTTAGCCTACTTTATAAACACACATAGGTGCCTAAGGAGATTATTTTCAAAGCATATGGACGTCTCAAAATGCTAAAATGGACATCCATGTCCTTGAAGCATCCAAATCTTGATTTTGCAAAGGCAGAAAAGGGACATCCAACATTGCAGTTCATCCAAATAGCAAGGGTGTGTGTTGCGGCCGTGTTTTGAGTGGGACTAGGGAGGACCCAAAATCAGGAAGTCCAACAGCAATTACCGAATGGTAAGAAATGGCCAAGACTAAAAAGGACGTCTGTAGATAGACCTGTTTTAATCACGCCTAGGGTACAAAAAAAGTGCTTTGATTGAGCAGCTGACCACTGGAGGGATTAAGCCATGACACCTCCTTAATCCCCCAGTGGTTGCTGTCCCCCCTTTTCTCCCTTGAAAGTGAAACTGAAAGGGGATACCAGGTTCTATGACAGCTTCAGGTATTATGGGCATGCCTAGCAAAAGAGAAAGCCAGCCTGAGGAGTAGCCAGTACCAAGGGACTCATTCAAATTTCACTTTAGCTCCTTTTTTAATGTTGTGAGCCCTCCAGAAACAGAAAAATACTTACTGTATCTAAATATATAAGCCACCTGAAAGCCTGAAGGCTTTTGAAGTGGTGTACACTCAGGTACAGTATGTATTTTTCTATTCCTGGAGGTCTCACAATTACAAAATAATGAGTTAAAATGGGATTTGAACCTGCGTGCCTTGGCTTAAAGTCTACAGCACCAACCACTAGGCTACCCCTCTGCTCTCTGTAGGGATATATGTGTGGCCGTTCTCTAAGAATGCTGCCAGACAGACATCCTTGGCCATGCGTTTTTGCCATTCATATGTTGGATATTCCAGTTTGTAAAATAGCTGTTCATGCTGGACGTCCTCAGCACACGGATGTCCGTCTCATGTATTTTCGAATGAAGTGTTCTTTATGGTATCTTCAGCATGCGGATGAAATACTTATCTGTGTCATTGTCACTTTGAGTCACGGTGAAGAAATATCAAGGCTATCCTATTGCTTGAATGAATTTTCTGACAGATGTTTTCCTTATGAGTAAAAGTAGACATTAGCTGCAAGGTCTTGCAGTCGGCATGGGATATTTCCATTCTTGTTTTTTCTTGCAGCAAACCCCTTATTTTAGGGTGGCCACAGATATTTCTTTTCGGTTTATTTTGTGTCTTTTTTGGAGTTTTATTTCTATGTCAAATAAATGTCACGTTTGACCTTACTGTGAAAAAAACTACCACATCAACTCCTGTTCCCTTGAGTCTCTCTTCAGGTGCAGTAATGGTGTTGGGTGACTTGAGCCCAGTACCATTTCAAAAATTTTGCCATACAACCATATAGCCAGACTTGTATATATGTGCTAATCATGATTTGTGTACTTATACTCATGCTCCATGTAGGCATTCCTGGGGGTAGAATTGTGATGACTGCACATACATCATAAAATACACATATACATGCAAGAGTATATGCCCATGTTTATGCTACCTCGAAACAGATGTAAATTTGTGCATTCGCATATATTCTGTGTGCTTTAAAAAATTTGGAGGGGGCTTGCTAGGGGTGGAGAATGGACGTAGATATGTGTTTCAACTAGCATGCTATTACTGTGGCTCACTGAATAACACAAGAGCCTTTACTGCCTCCAAAATAGAAGGTGGTAAATGCTCCCATATTGATTTTTTAAAATGGCCACACACTAATAGTAATTTTAATGCACAGCAGAAATTTAATAATTAGAAAACAAGCTTCTTTATGGCCATGTCAGAAATGGGCTTAGTGCACAGGAAAGACCCGTCTAAAGGCATGTAAAGCCCATTTATTACTGCAGCTCAGTAAAAGTACCCCTATTCCCCTTAGCCTTAAGCAGACTTTGCATTTAGTTTTACCCACATAAAACAGAGGACAGGTACAATGATAGATAGATAGATAGATTTAGATATAAATATAAAACATAGATTCACAATCGTGCTATAGTAGTTCTACAACAGCTGATCAGTTGGAGGGTCTAATCATTGAGTGCTTTCAATAGTATTTTTACATCATTGGTAGTTCCTTCAAGAAAGTGGCCAAGACATCACATTTATGCAACACAAATCCACCCACATTTTGAGGCAATAGTAGGGAGATCTTCAAAAAGTGAGTGTAACATCAGAACTTCCTAATGTTTATATACAGATATGAAATGGCAAAAGACGACTTAGAATACAGAAATATATAAATTATTTGATCGTCATCCATCAGAATATTAAACTGTAATAATAATTCCTGCTGAGCATATATAGCTCTTTTAGAAGCCTCTTTATTCACATATTGAGGATATTATCTCTGTGAAAATCGAACAGTCGGTTCTTTTGCTTGAAGATGAAAAGATGCAAAAGAGGAGTATATCCTCCAAAGTTGTAGAAAGTAGCTTATTGGTAATCTAATCTAATTGTTGTGGTTGTTCAGATCTTACTGTGTCCACACAATGACTGAAACTTCCATAAATGACCCGACACGGGCCTTGTTTCGGTGCACGGCACCAGCGTCAGGGGTCAGCTGTGTTGTGATGTCTAATCATTGATTACAAAGGGACTGTCTTTGCTCCGAATATATGTGTAAGGGATGAATTCCTGTTACTGCACACTGTATTAATTAGACGTCACAGCATATCTGACCCCTGATGCAGAACAGGGCCTATGTTGGGTCATTTATGGAAGTTTAAGTTATACGATTAAAGGAACTATGTCTCGATTTTGAAGATTCTTGGTGCTTTTTTGATATTTGGACTTTGTTCTGTACTTTGGACCCACACAATGGCTGAAACAGTTCCACTTACTTGGATGCAGCAAGACCTGGAAAATTGTAACAATCATGATGTCAGCCACGGAAACCTAAGAGCTTCTTTATAATCTGGTTTTCAAGTGATATGGATAATTAATTAATTTTAATTAAATTAATTATTAATTTATTACATTTGTACCCCACACTTTCCCACATATAGCAGGCTCAATGCTGCTTACATAGTAAAAAAATGTAAATAGAATTACAAAGTCTTAAAGGCGATTATACGAATTATTGTAAATGTAATAATAATAGGGTAAAGGATAAGTAAATTGAGCATTTGAGCGTAGAGGGGAAAAAATAACTCTAAAACTGCAAATAATTATTACAATCCACTTTTTCCCTAAACTGTAAATCTTTATCTAATGAGTTTAAGCTATAGTAAAATGCCCCCTAAATAGGGAACAGCATGACATGGAGGAGCATTTTCGAAAAAAAACATCTAAGTTGGGATTTGGACATCTTGTAAAATGTCCAAATCTGGAGGAGGGGAAAAGCATATTTTCGAAAAAAGATGGACGCCCTTCTTTCGTTTAGAAAATACCAAGGACGTCCTTAGATTTGGACGTCTCTGAGTTTCAGCAATTTTCGAAACCAAAGATGTCCAAGTCAAAAATGTCCAAATGCAAGCCACTTGGACGTGGGAGGAGACAGCATTTCTAGGGCACTGGTCCACCTGACATGCCAGGACAGCAGTTGGGCACCCTAGGGGGCACAGCAGTGGACTTCATAAAATGCTCCCAGGTACACAGCTCCCTTACCTTGTGTGTTGAGCCCCCAACCCCCCCCCCCAAAAAAAAAACCCACTACCCACAATTGTACACCACTACCATAACCCTTAGGGGTGAAGGGGGCACCTATATATGGGTACAGTGGGTTTTTGAGAGCTTGCTGTTTCCTCCACAAATGTAACAGGTAGGGGGGGTATGAGCCTGGGCCCGCCTGTCTGAAGTGCACGGTACCCACTAAAACTGCTCCAGGGACCTGCATGCGCTGTCATGTACCTGAGTATGACATCTGAAGTTGGCATAGAGGCTGGCATGTAATATTTTTAATGATATTTCTTGAGGGTGGGAGAGTGTTAGTGGGTGAGTAACGGGAGGTCATCCCCGATTTCCCTCCAGTGGTCATCTGGTCATTTCAGGCACCTTTTTATACCTCATTCATAATAAAAACACGTCCAGGTTAAACGTCCAAGTGTTAGTCATGGATATCTCTGCTTTTTTCCATTATGGCTCAAAGACGTCCAAGTCTTAGGAACGCCCAAGTCCCGCCTTCACCATGCCTCCGATACATCCCCTTGAAATTTGGATGTCCTTGTGACGGACTTCAGTTAGAGATGTCCAAAATCAGGTTTCAATTATACCGATTTGGATGTTTCTGAGAGATGGATGTCCAAGTGCCGATTTATGTCAAAAGATGGACGTCCATCTCTTTTAAAAATGTGCCTAATAGTCTTAATAAGTTTTTGAGGCACTTTGTTTTGTTTTCCACAACAAAAATTGATTGATGTGTTACCAATCTGATTTTTTCATTTGATAAATTAATTAGAAGTTTCAGAGTCAACCATATGACTCAACGTGCTGTGGTATGCATTGTAGCACCAGGGATCAAGGTTTAAGTTCCTGATCTATCAAGGGCAGTGCATGCCACAGAGGTGATGCACTTAGGACTGAGGAGGAAAGGAAGACAGCTGCTGTCAGACTAGAAAAGGTTCATAGTGCTTTCTGGGTATGCTCTTTGGGGAAAGAGGATTAAAATTTTGGATGGTTAAAAGTCAGCTCCCCCCCCCACTCCAAAGGAGCGAATCATATACAGTTATCATCAAAAATAATGATGCCTTCTATGTTCTCCTTTTTAAATAATTTTTATGAAGGTGTAGTAAGTCTGAATAAACAAATGGTTTTTGAAACAACTGTTTCTGTTTCCTGGAATCAGAAACATCCATTAAAATAAGAAAATATGGCCTTCTAATACTATTTATTCTCCATGATGTAAACTATGCTTATGATTTATTAAAGGCTTATTCTTTAGGGAGTGAGCTTTGCTTCTTTTTGGGAGAAATTTGAGGAATGTATTACTAATTTGTCTATGGTGTTTTTAGAAGCATCATTTGCATTTTGGATGTACACAAACAGGCACTTAGACATCTATCATGAAAGGATGTCTGAGTTTCGAATTTACAAAGCTGGCATATGGACATCTAAAAATGAAGGCTATCCAAGTGGCAAGGGAGGGTGTTCTGAGTGGGTTTTGGGCAGGACTAGGACAGACCAAGAAAATAGACATTTATTCCCCATTTCAGAAGGGGAATGGACATATATGTCCAAAAAGATGGACGTCAGGAGATAGACCTGCTACTCGTGATGTCTAGTTTTCTGAAAAGTGCTCCTATTGACCAGTACTTCACTGGAAGGAATAGAAGGGATCACCTCCTCCATTTCCAGTGGTTGATGTCCACCCTGAAAGCAAAACTGGCAAGGGATACTGAGCTCTGTGACTGCTTCAGGAGACACAGACCTCTGTTTCTAAAATGGCTGACATAACCATTTATGTTCCAGCACATAAATGTCTATGTTGCCTTTTCATAACATAAACATTCATATGCTGCCACAGAGATGTTTATGATCCTGTATTGCTCCACTGATATTTTAGATGTCTGTTTTTCTAAAGTAGATGTTCATGCTACATGTCACCAGCCATACGTATACACAATTCCATATATTTTAGAATAGGCTCTACGTCTACAGATGCTATTCTAAGGTACATAAGAACATAAGTATTGCCATACTGGGACAGACCAAAGGTCCATCAAGCCTAGCATCCTGTTTCAAACAGTGGCCAATCCAGGTTGCAAGTACCTGGTAAGATCTCAAAACAGTACAATACATTTTATGCTGTCTATCCTAGAAATAAGCAGTGGATTTTCCCTGTCCATTTTAATAATGACTTATGGACTTTTCTTTTAGGAAGCTATCCAAACCTTTTTAAAACCCCACTAAGCAAACTGCTTTTACTACATTCTCTGGCAATGAATTCCACAGTGAGTGAAGAAATATTTTCTCCAGTTCTTTTTAAATTTACTACTTTGTAGCTTCATTCTGTGCCCCCTAGTCCTAGTATTTTTGGAAAGAGTAAACAAATGATTCACATCTACCCATTCCACTCCACTCCACTCATTATTTTTATAGATACCAGCATAACTAAGTTCAGATGTCCTGAATTTGACATCTAAATTCAAATTTGGATGTCCTTTCTAAAATATCACTCCACATATATTTAGGGGTATAGTAATCAATATGGGCTACTTTAAGATGTATTATTGTACCACTAATTCATGCTATTTTTGCACAGGTCCCATTTTATTCAATGAAACTTAGAGGGGAAGTTATTGTCTTGTGCTACCGTTAAGATGGGCTTAACCTGGGTTATTAGTAACTAGGTCTCACTGCATAAAATAGGACCTGTGCCAAAGTTATCAATATGGGCTTCTGTTAACTTGGGCTATTTTACCACAATGAGACCCTGTGCTAAAATATTCTGACCCAACAGTAGCCCATGTGGATAAATTTCCCCTAAAACATGTTATTTTGCTACTAATGGGGGAAGTTATCCATATGAGCTACTGTTAAAATGGGTTATTTTACTCTTAATCTGAGTTATTAGAAACTAAAGGGGAAATTATTAATGTTAGGTTGGGTTATTACAGTAACATGTCTTATGGTAAAATAACCCATCTTAATAGCCCACGTTGATAATTTCCCCTCTAGGTCTCTTTGCATAAATTGGGACCTCTGCAAAAATAGCATAAGTTGGTGGAAATATAACACATCTAAATGGTAGCCTACATTAATAATTTCCCTCATAATTGTAGCCCACATTGATAACTTAATGGTAGCCCACACTGATAACAATCTACATTAATTTTTAAAATGATTAAAAAGCTTCAATAATAAAAAAAAGTAAAGTACAAAATCAAAATTTCTCAAGTTAAATAGGAGAGATAGCACATATGCTTTCTTTCTCACAGACTGCTTCTAGGAATCTTATTTATAAACCTGAAACCCACCACAGGCAGCAGTTAAAAAAAAAGAGAGGACATATGCCGTAATGTATGTAAAACCTGAGCAGGTGTCTGGGACAAGCAGGTGTTTTGCTGGATATCTGAACTTGCCGTGGATCACTGGTTGACTCAACAGAAGTTATGTTAACAGTTGGCTATCACAATTGATGGACCAGCTGACGCTAATTTGGGGAGTTGCCTGGGTGACAGGTGACTATAGATAAGAAGGAGAAGTCACTTACTTTGATGAGGAAATTGCCAAAAACATAGCTCTTTAGTGTTTCCTAAGAATCCTTGGAACTAAACGACAGTTTAATTAACAGCTGATGTAAACACATCAATGCATGGTCTCCTCTGCAGCATGTTATCACATTAGAATTGATCAAAATTGTTGCCCAGGGTTAACTCAAGCAGATATACATCTGGAGTACAATTTCTGCAAGCTGTCAGTGAACAGGGTACATACTGAACTTGGCAATGACTCTTTCTGGTCTCCTTCATTGACAGACTTACCTTTTTGGGTGATCAGTTTATCTGACTTAATTTTATTTTTAAATTAGTTATATATGCCATTGTCTTGTTGATGTGGTGCTTGAAAAGTTGTAATCTACCAAAGTATGAGCATGTACATTCACAATAATGTCTGAACTAAAGGTTGGCTGTATGAGAGAGTTTTCCCCCATTTTAACTCTCTGGGGTTATCAATAGAAATCAAACAAAATAAAACATGGAAAAGAAAATAAGATGATACCATTTTTTATTGGACATAACTTAATACATTTCTTGATTAGCTTTCGAAGGTTGCCCTTCTGGGTGTCTTCTGGGGAAAACTCATTGTATGGCTAGTCTTCAGACAGCCATGTTATTACAAAATTTAATTTTTACCTTGAATGGATCAAGGCCAAACCACAGTCAGTATGTCAATGCTTTTAATAAACTGCTTTAATTTTTCCAGAATAGACTGTGGGGCTCATTTTCAAAAGAAAAAAAACATCCAAAAAGTGCCATAAAGCACCATTTTGATGGATTCCTTCTTAAAACGTCCAAATCAGTATTTTCAAAATCTGTTTTGCAGATGTCCATCTATGCATTTCATTTGCGATTTCTCCAAATCAGAAGAGATCATGTCAGGAGTATTACAAAAGCGAGATTAGGGCATGCCGTAATGGAATGTTTACAACCATAATGGAACAAAACAAAAATGTCTAGGATGAAAACTTCAACGTTTTTGTCTAGACCTGTTTTTCTAATGAATAAGACACAAAAAGGTGCCCTAAATGACCAGATAACCACTGGAGGGATTCAGGGATGACCCCCCTTACTCCCCCAATGGTCGCTGATCCCCTCCTACCTCCCAAAAATATGAATAAAAATAGTACGTACCTGCCTCTATGCCAGTGTCAGATATTATAGCCAGGTCCATTAGAGCAGCATGCAGGTCCCTGGAGTAGTGTAGTGGTGGGTGCAGTGCACTGTAAGCAGGTGGACCAAGGCCCATACCTCCCTCTACCAGTTACACTTATGGTAGAAACTGGGAGCCCTCCAAAACAGACCAGAAACTAACTGTATCCACATATAGGTGCCCCCCTTCACCTATAAGGGCTAGTGTAGTGGTGTACAGTTGGGCGTAGTGGGTTTTGGGTGAACTTTGGAGAGCTCAGAAGAGAAAATAATGGGGCAATGGTGAGATGTGTACCTGGGATCATTTATATGAAGTCTACAGCAGTGCCCCTAGGGTGCCCCATTGCTCTCCTGGGATGTCTGGGAGACCAGGCTGCTAAAAATGCTGGCCCCTTCTATATTCCAATGGCTTGATTTTGTGTGTTTTTAACTTGTGCGTTATTTTTTATTTTTTTTAGAAAATTGCCTGAAAAGATAAACACACAAAATCTTGTTCAAAACAGTATTAAAAAAAAAAGATAGATGTCTTTCTTTTTTCGAAAATGGGTATGTTTCCTATTCAGATTTGGTACGTTTAGCGCTAAACATCCAAAATCTGACTTAGATACATTTTTGAAAATGCCCCTCCTTATGTGCATATCCAGGCTAGACTTAACATATGGCCCTGGTGCTGAAGGGGAAATCTTTTAATCATGGAGCAGAAAATAATGGCATACATGCCTTGGAATGAGTTCTTTCATGATAAAGGCTGTGAAATTTGATAGTGCAGAAAAGCATATTGCTTATTGGTTTACACAATTACATAATAAACAACTTGAGTTATAGACAGTTATGCATCGTGTCTAGTCCTTGTCGATCACTCTTTCACCTACACCATTGGGTCACTAATGATCCTTTTGGGTTTGGGGTGGTAGTAGCACATATAAAGTCCCATTTTATATAAGTTGTAGAGTTAGGAATTGAGTCATCCAAGTTAGGACTTAATTCCATCAGTATTTTATGAAAAGGTCTTCTGAACATGAAAGGACTGATATTCAAAATTATTTAAATGGCCAGGAGATGCTCCTGGCTGTTTAAATCACCTGCCAGGACTAACCGGGCATAATCAACAGTACTTAACTGGATCATGCTGCTGAAAATGCCCAGTTAGTGCCCAAGTCGAAACCAGATATTTTGTGGGCATTCTGGGGGTGGAATTGGCACTTAACTGGCTAGGATAACTGTATAAATAGGACCATATAAAATGCATATTATCTTTATGTGGGTCACCTTAGCTGATTAAGGTTAAATATCACACATAGCTGTGAGTTCTTCTACCAAGTAGAGCGCTGCTGAGCCCGGTACTCAAACCAGGTTCTGCTTGGCGGCCGGACAACCTTGAGTTTCACCTGCGCTGACCGCAATTCCCCAGAGGTTGAGCCCCTAGGTGCGGGTGGCCTACAGGGCTTACGGGACGGAGCAGAAAGTGGGGTGGTGAACATAATGACCAGACAGGCAGCAGGTAAGAGAGTGATCCAGGTACAGGCAAAGTCAATAGGCAGGCAGCAGGCAAGGGAGTAAGCCAGGAACAGGCAATGTTAACAGGCAGGCAGCAGGCAAGAGAGTAATCCAGGCACAGGCAAAGTCAGCAACGAGGGACAAAGTAGAGAAGAAGCACAGTACTGAGCAAGTAACACCTACCAAAGTAGAAGCTGAAGCATGAAGTCCAAGAAGAGCTCAACTGATAAAGTGCTGGCATCTGATATCAGCAGGGACCAGCAGGGAGAAGGGGCACAGCCATAGGACAAGAGCAGGGGAAGGAGGAACCAGAAGACCAATAGGAGAGAAGCAAGGGAAGCCAGGCAGAGAGAGAGAGAGAGAGAGAGAGCAGACTCAGGTGCGTGGAAGCAAAGCAATCAAGGAGCCTGGAAGCCAGGCAGAGAGAGAGAGCAGAACCAGGTATATGGAAGCAAAGCAATCAAGGAGCTGCAGCCAGAGAAGAACTATACACACATGGCTCAGGGCTATGCCAGTCAAGCGTGCTTGTCAACGGGACCCCGCGCAGCCCAAGGATGCCACTTGCGTTGAGATAGGGGACATGACATATTCAGCACAACACTGGCTAAGTTTGGCGGCCAAATCATGCTGCCCAAATAGCAGGTCTGTCTTTGGTTTAAACTTATCCGGCAAGTGCTGAATATTGGCTTGGCCGGTTAAATTTAAACCAGCCAAAAATAAACCAGATATTCGATGCCGGTCCCTGAAAGCAGCCCAACATTGAATATCCGGTCTCACTGCCGACTGTGGGAGTTAGCCAGACTGCCTCCCAGGTTCCCACCCCCAGCCCGCTATCATATCTGGTGCTACAAATATATATTTATTTTTGTAGCGCCGGTGTGTACCCAGCAGTAATCAGTGCGGGAGCCCTTACCACCACCTCAATGGGTGGCAGTAAGGAACCCCACTCCCACCCCAATGGCTTCACTTGCCACCAGACCATTTCCTCAAAAAAAAGAAAGACCTACCTTTTACCCCCCTGCGCACCTTTTACGTGCGCAGGGGGCTTCTGCGCACGTCGGATAAGCGCATGCTCTGTTTAACTGCATGCCGTACTTCGGTCCCATTTTTGGCACCATCAATTTCTATGGGGACAAACTTTGGTTTAGCACACCACTGATAAGTGCAAGATTCGCTTATATGCATGGTTTAAGACCACTCCTCTGCAGGAAAGACTCTGCATAAGCACACAAACGGAATATGGAAGCCGATTGGTGCATGACAAAGGGGAGGTAAATTTGAAATCTCGTTGGTTAACTGCCACAGGCAGAATAAGAGAAAGAATGTTGTTAGAATGTACATTGGAGTCGTCGTCGTGCAACTGTAAGACTTTAACACTGGCTGAACGAATAGAAGTTCTTAAAAAAATTAGAAAACAAACAAAGTCAAGCATCTATTGCTAAAGAATATGGTGTCAATGCCAGTCAAATTTTACATATCTTGAAGCAGAAATACCAGCTTCTGGAAGACTGGCAAAACAATACAAATCCACACCGGAAATGTAAATGGGCGGGAGAAGCTGAGGATGTAGAAGATGCTCTTCTTCAGTGGTTCTCTCAAGTCAGGAGCAGAAAGTTTCCTGTCAGTGATCCACTGCTTATGGAGAAAGCTAATCAGCTAGCTGAAAGTCTTGGACTAACTGAATTCAAAGCCACTGTTGGATGGTTGGAAAGAGGGAAGGTGAGGAACAACAACATAAAATTCAAGAAACAGCATGGTGAAAAACAAGACACTGATGACTTTGGTGCTGAAAATTGGGTTGTTTCAGTTCTTCCTACCATCTTGAACAAGTTTGCACCTCGTGACATTTTCAATGCTGACGAAAACGGTCTCTACTGGCGAGCGATTCCTGATGGAACACTTGCATTCAAACAAGCCAAAACTACAGGAAGTAAAACATTGACGGATCGACTGATGATCCTCCTTTGCTGCAATATGGATGGAAGTGAGAAGTTGGAACCACTCATCTCTGGAAAGAGCAAACAGCCCCGTTGTTTCAAGAATGTTAAGCGACTTCCTGTGTCATACGAGGCTAACACAAATTCATGGATGACTGGGGAAATTTGGAAGCAGTGGCTAAAGAAGTTAGACACTAGAATGTGGGCACAAAAGCGTCAGATTTTGTTGCTTTGTGATAATTGTGCTGCACACAGTGCTGATGTCAGGCTGTCTAACGTCAAGGTGGTCTTCCTGCCACCAAACACTACCTCTCTGATCCAACCTATGGATCAGGGCATAATAGTCAATTTCAAACAACATTATTGGGTCTTGTGCTACGTCGTCTGATGAGCGTTATGGATGACCAGACTGCAAAGGATAAACGTGCTTTTGAACTGGCTTGTAATCTAGCACTGTTGGATTCCCTACATATGCAGAAAGAAGCCTGGAATCATGTTTTACAGGCAACCATTGTGAACTGCTACAAGTGGGCAAGCTTTGTTAGGGATGTGGAGAGGGATGAAACAGAAGCAGCTGTTGCAAACGCGTCAGATGAACAGGCTATTGACATCCCAGCCAGTGTTACTGAAGAGGAGTTTCATCACTACGTAGCTGTTGAGTACGATCTACAAACAGCTGACGACAGCACTGATGTCGAGGTATGCGCCTACACACAGGCAATGGCTGATGATGAAACAGATGATGAAATGAGCAGCGAGGCACATGCTGACGAAATTCAACAACCTCCTGTCACTTTTGCAAGAGCGCTGGAGAGTCTCAACACAGTGCGGGCCTATTTGGAGGCCACTGGATGTCAGTGCTATGACAGTTTTTACCGTCTGGCAGATGTAGTCTATGGAACTCACAGACACAAGAGTGTACAGAGGACTATGACTGATTACTTCAAGTAAGCCTAATGTCAGTTAACGGAGACTGTATAACGTCAGTTAACGGAGACTGTATACTGTCGTATAATAAACAGTACTGTACATATGTTTATCAGATGTCAAGCTTCTTTGGGTCACAACGGTTAAGTGCATGCTCTGGTTAACTGCATGTATTTCTAGGTGTCAAAATATGGGAGCCCTTTATAAAAGCTGCAATAGTGTAAATATTTGCACATAAAGTACACGTCAAGGTTGATACAGTTCATTTTTAATAAGTAGTATCACATAACATGCAGAAGTCACATGGATCCTAACCTAGAGAGTATAATGCAAGGTATTCTTTAACATGGGGCAATATTCCTTGTTTTCATAGCATTAGAACCTTAGAAGGTAGAATAATTTTTTAACTGTGCGGTGTTGTTTATAAAATCGTGCAAGGATATGTGCCAGCTTATATGTTTTCTCTGGTTAAAGTGCTAGGTTCAGGAATTAATACTCACAGTACTTTAAGATTATCATGTCCAAGATTTAAGAGTTTGTGGTCAAAACATATTTTTCCCTGTCCATTCTCTTATCAAGTAGCTAAACATTGGAATGCTTTGTCAACATCAATTATTTTTCTAGCTTACTACCCTTTTTGTAAGGTCACTTTAGTTAGGAAATTTGTTCTTACACGATAATTCGTTGTTTTTAAGATTTTATTATTATTTTATTGAAAATGTTATATGGCAAATATCTTGCTGAAAAGAATTTTCTACATACACATAATAGCAAGCTTGACTGATTTTACTGATTTTACTTCATTTTTTAAGAGGAGGAAAAGACCTCAGATGCTCGGCTTGTTGTTGTGATTTGTTCAACAAAACTGCTGTGCAAATTTCTTCACCGATCTATTGGGAACCTTAAGAACGAAGAATAATAATCAAGATTTAAAGTAAAGAAAAGAAAAGAAAAGGATTAATAAGAATATTTTTAAAACTTTTAAAAATGGACTGTAAGGAGGTTCAATAGACCGGTGAGGAAGTTCGCACGGCAGTTTTGTTGAACGTATCATAACAACAAGCCGAGCATCTGAGGTCTTTTCCTCCTTTTAAAAAATGAAGTAAAATCAGTCAAGCTTGCTATGATGTGTATGTAGAGGATTATTATTTTATTGCCTTTGTAATTCCCACCTTATGTTTGCTGGTTTAATTTGGCTGTGAATCGCTATGAAGCAATCTTGATGTGAGCGGAATATAAATTCTTGGTAATGTAATGTAATAACTAGTGGTGGTCTGTAAATTTTTAAAAGTATTTTAGCAACAATATGGTCCCCATTCCTTGCGGTTCACTTTACACACAATGATTAAGCCTATGGCTCCTCAATTGTGCGTGTGAAAGGATACACCCTGTATTTGATAAAGTATGCATTTAAATGGCTGCTTCATCCATGTTCCATCCAGAATCTGTTGTTAGGCTTACTACAAAATTGCATACAATTGTGCATGTACTTGTCATAATACATACTTGTGTATGTGGGATAATTTTATAAGCATATTACATGTGTATACTTCCATGTATATGAAGACACCTTTATTAAAAAAAAAAACCTCTAAATGCATGCTCATTGGCCTGGGAGCTGGGAGTTTAGAATAGAATTGTCACTTTTGTTGGAGGACATATTTCTTTTTATTTTATGATATGTTTCATTAATTTAATTTTTACTGTTTTTTTAATGTAGTGCTATTGATATGTAGATTATTGGTAACTCTTGCCTAGTTGTTTTTAATGAAATGTGTCATCAAATGTAATCAATAAATAATATGGACACTTAGAGCCTTGTTTACTAAGCTGTGCTAGCGTTTTTAGCGTGTGCTAAAATTAGCACATGCTAAATGCTAGAGATGCCCATCCTGCTTATAATCGAACGAGAAAAACGCCCAAGTTCCGACCTAAATCGGGAGATGGACGTTTATCTCACAAAAACGAATAACACGGTATAATCGAAAGCCGAACTTGGACGTTTTCAACGGCACTCCATCGCGGAAGCATACAAAGTTGACGGGGGCGTGTCGGAGGCGTGGTGAAGGTGAGACTGGGGCATGGTTATCACCCGAACAGAGATGGGCGCCTTTCGCCGATAATGGAAAAAAAGTATGCGTTTGTAGCTAGAATTTAGGGCACTTTTCATGGACCCTGTTTTTTTCACGAATAAGGCCCCAAAAGGTGCCCTAAATGACCAGATTACCACCAGAGGGAATCGGGGATGACCTCTCCTGACCCCCTCCCACCACAAAAAATGATGTTTCACAACTTTTTATTTTCACCCTCAAATGTCATACCCACCTCCCTGGCAGCAGTATGCAGGTCCCTGGAGCAGTTGTTAGGGGGTGCAGTGGACTTCAGGCAGGTGGACCCAGGCCATCCCCCCCTACCTGTTACAGTTGTGCTGCTTAATGCTTAGTCGTCCAACCCCCCCAAACCCACTGTACCCACATGTAGGTGCCCCCTTCACCCCTTAGGGCTATAGTAATGGTGTAGACTTGTGGGCAGTGGGTTTTGAGGGGGATTTGGGGGGTTCAACACACAAGGGAAGGGTGCTATACACCTGGGAGCTCTTTTACCTTTTTTTTTTGTTTTTGTAAAAGTGCCCCTAGGGTGCCCGGTTGGTGTCCTGGCATGTGAGGGGGACCAGTGCACTACGAATCCTGGCCCCTCCCACGAACAAATGCCTTGGATTTATTCGTTTTTGAGCCAGGCGCTTTCATTTTCCGCCATTGCTGAAAAGCAAAAACGCCCAGCTCACAAATTGTTGAATAAAACATGGACGTCTATTTTTTTTTTTTCGAAAATACGGTTCGGCCCTCCCCTTCACAGACCCATTCTCGGAGTTAAATGCCCATGGAGATAGACGTTTTCATTCGATTATGCCCCTCCATATATTCCTATGGGTGTCTCTAGTGTTAGCACATGCTAATTTTTAGTGCACGGTAAAAACACTAGCACGCCTCTAGCGCAGCTTACTAAACAGGGTCCTTATATTCACATTTCCTTAAAGGCATTGATGATGGGTTTTTTTGGCCTAAAATAAGTCCACGCAATTCGAAATCTGGCCAGTATCCAATATCCTCTCATGATGGAGTAAATCCTTGGCACTAAAACTGGAAAGCATACTCCCACTGCTTTTAGAACAAGCTTATCCAACCTTCCATATGAAATTGCTTGTTTTACCTTCTCTGTCACTGCAATGAAGAAACTTTTGTGTCATATTCCTCTGTTCCACAGCATCATCATACAATTTCCAACAAATTAATGTTGCATGGTGAAGTGAGAAGATGCAAGCAAGACAGCTGGAAGTTGACACACCATTTCCAGTTTGCAGTGACAGAGAGCATAACCCTTAATGCAGACAGAAGATTGGAAGTCTTATTTTGACAAAAATGTTTAGGAGAAACATACTTAGGAGAAATATGTGTTGACCATAACTTTTACAGAAAAAGAGAAACCTTATAAATGTAACACTGGATCCATCCTGCAAAATGTATATTCATTTGAGATATCTAGGAAGAGTTTAGCAGCAGTTGCTTGAACACACAGTACACCTTATTGATTTTTTTTTATACCTATGGACAGAGGACAGACACCTTCATTCTAGGCTCCATGCATCATTTGACGGAGATGCTGGAGAAGTGTTTAAGCTAAAGTGGGGTCAAGTTATACCACTAAAGAAATGCTCCTTGGGCACAACAGAGCAAACTAAGGTTATTGAGTAGAGATGAAGTGACAGAAGGGGTGGAGCTGATTTTTGGAGCGTTTTCTGGGATTTTATGTATTGGTTTAGGGGGGCTGTTGGGTGTGTGGTGATTTGTCTGTTTTCTTCTGTGTGGTAGTGTAATGAGGTTGAATGTGTGGGGTTTGCTGTCCTGACTGTTACAGTGACAAGGGAAGTATAATGAAGAGATATCAGCATCAAAGAATGGCTGTATTTGTAAAGTCACAGCTGGTTCCTCAACTTTTGCAGGTTCACGTGGACTGGAGAGGAATTATCATTTTTAACATGTATTCATTTTGAGACAAAATTCCCTGATCTACAATATGTTGATTGATAATACTGAGGACATTTTGGGGATTACAGAATCATCAGTTACTGAACTCCAGTTACATGATGTTATATTTGATCAGCTGTGACCACCCCAGCCATGGATGGAAACATCAGCTTTATCATAATAAGTGGAAGAGGGGGTGTTTTAGGTCATTTTAAGATTTCTTTGGAACTGACTAGATCCTCCTTTCCTGTGAACTGGGTTGTGAATGCCTGCAGGTTTCTATGGAAGACTGGGAAATATGTTTGATTTACTGTTTGTTCAACGTAATAGGAACAAATCCTGTGTGACTTTGAACATGTCTTCCAGGAATTTATTAATTATGGGAGATTTTATTGTAAATGTGGAAAATGTATCCCATAGTAAGATGGGTCAATTCCTGGAAACTGTGAGAGTTTTGGGATTATTCAGCTAATGCAGATACGAAATCATTTGACAGACCATGTCTTAGATTTGGTCTTTATGGTTGACCCAGGCACTATGGAGGATCTTCAGGTGATACATGTGCCATGAATAGATCATGCTTTGGTATAGACTTTATGGAAGGGACGGTGAATAATGGAGGAGGGGGAACAGTGGTTGGAAAAGAAGATCTAAAGTTGACAGAAGGACCTTTTAGACACTGTTTCATTATAGTTTTATCCAATTGTTAGATTGCTGATACGGTTCATCGCAAGAGTCAGCCGAGGTCTGTGAAGATGACAGGAGGAGTTATTGTTAAGAGAATGGCCCTGTAATATAAGAATGAATTAGAAGTGAGGAGGAGGAAATTCTCTGGAGTGGAAAGCAACTGGAGAGTTACAGCAAATGACAAGGTTAGGAAGGATTATTTGAGGTTGTTAAATGTCTATAGGGATAAAGTGAATGCAGGTTTTTCATCAAATAAGATTCCTTCTCTATTAACCAGTTGGAATAACTTTTCTCTTTTGTATGAGGATTGGTAGAGTGAGGTAAGGGAATGTGAAACCAAGAAGGGTTGGTGGACTGTGGGCACTTGCACAATTTTTTAGGAGTAAGTAATGTACTAGACCCATGTGCATCATTTATAGAAGCAGTGGAGGGTAGCAAGATCAGAAAGATTTGAATGGTGCCATCAGACTATGCATTGAGAACAGTGTAAAATGGTGTTGGCATTTGTGATATGCATTTAGGTAGATCTAAAGGTCCCTATTTACACTTTAAAAATCCAGTTCTGGCCAGTGTAATTAATTCTATAAGAGGTATTTTTGTGGCACTGTGGCAAAAATGATTCGTGCTTCATTGTTTGAGGGTTTTGTGCTTCTCGTCTCAAAAGGACTTTGCAGTGCCCTGTCTTGAAACCTTGAGATTGCTTCCGCAGGATCTATCCACTTTAGCAAGTTAATGGCCTGTTATAAACTTGTCAGTTTTGGAGAGAAGTTTGGAGTGGTCCATTTTGAGAAGTCAACAGAATTTGTGGTGGAACTGTCCATGTTAGATCAGTTTCAGTGTGGGATCCACAAAGACTAGGGAATCAAGACCTTACTGGTGGTCTGGATATGGTTAGAAGTGAATAGTTGGGGGTACAGCAGTAGGAATGACTCTCCTTATTATGACATCAGCATTTGAGATGCTCATCAACTCACTGTTGTTAAATCAGTTATGAAGAGTGGGATTGGAAACTGAATTTTTTTTTTTAATTTTTATTATTTAAATTTTCCAATATATCACCACATAAAGTGAATATGCAATCGGCATTATTTAACATTAGGAAACAAAAATGATAAGTATATATCTTTACAGCCCATTTGTCCACAAGTTAAAGAAATTTGATTCCAAGATTAAGGAAATTAAAAAAGAAAAAAGATACAAAAATTAATAATCAATAGATGCTTCCTCTGGTTCAGACCCCAGCCTGCTAAATTAGGGAAGGTTTACTATATTCACATCAACTCTTGCATCAATAAACTCTTTCAACTGTTTTGGATCTACAAACTTTAAATGTTTACCCTCAAGCACCACATTACAAAAACAAGGAAATCGCAAAACAAAATTTGCTCCCAATGCCACCACCCTGGGGGCGAAGTTCCAAAAAGGCCCTTCGTCTCATCTGTGTAGGCCGTGAGAGATCTGGAAAGATACGGACCTTTGAGCCCAAAAACAGATTTTCTAAGTGTCTCAACGAAAGCCGTAGTACGGCATTCCTATCAGGCTCCAACGCGAAAGTGGCAAGCAGAGTTAACCTCTGAGTAACTATTTCTAATGAGCTTTCTAGGAATGAGGTAAGATTAATTCCCTCCCCTATTACGGGGGGATTTCCCACCACCACTCCAGTACTCCCGATGTAATAAGCCCGTGTAATGGGAGAAAGTGAGTCCTTATCCATTCCCAGGATGTCCACCAAATATTTTTTAACCATCTCCAAAGGAGAAATTAACGGCGATTTGGGAAAATTAAGAAACCTAAGGTTAAGCCTTTTAGTCTGATTTTCAAGGTATTCAAGTCGTTTATGTAGGAAATTATTGTCTTTAACCAAAGCTGTTTCTATAGATCCCATTTCTTGAATTTTGATATCCACACATTCCAATTTCTGGGTTTGCTGTGCAGTCACTTGTGCTTGAAGCAGGGCAGCCTCAGAAAGAACTTCAATATCAGAAGAATTCTGCTTTAAAGTAGTTTGCATAGAGGTTTGGATATTGTAAACCATATCCCATAGTGACTCCAGCGTCACAATTGCTGGTCTAATCACTCCACTAGCCACAGGAGGAGATTGAGGTAGACTATCAGCCTGAGCTAACTTGGAAACAATAGCTTGAGGCAATACCTTTGAAGCCTGTTGTAGTAATGTTTCCCGAAGTTGAGAATCTATCTCCGTTGGTGCAGTCACACCCTCAGACAGGACCAGCTGAGCCACTTCGGCGTCTGTCTCTGTTTGAACAGCCAGCAACTCTCTTCCAGGCTGGGGAGGTGCAATTCGCTCCACAGGGCTCAAGGAAGCCCCGTTTCCACTTTCAATCAACTCCGAAGGGCAGAGAGCTGCAGTGGGGGTCGAAGTTCCCTGAGGACCCGGTTGCTGCCTGGGAAATTGCAGGGTTGTTTGTTTCATCGTCGAGGAGGTCACAGGAACCGAGGGAAATTCCTTTACCTTCCCCCTCCGCTTCCCCATGGTTAACGAGGCTACAGAGGCACTGAGAGAAACTCACAAACACAGCAGCCTCCAGGAGCAAACACAGGAGCGTCTATTCACAGCGCCATCTTGGAATCTGCCTACCAGCTCCATGCGAAACTGAAATTTTGTAATGGTTCCAGTATTTTCTGTCTGAGAAGGTGCAAATTAGAAGGGTAAGGAAGAATCAAGCTGGCAATTGGTGGAATCCAGAATCCCACGAGGGTTAGAGTGGAGGAACAGCCTGGGAACCTGGGGAACTAGGTTAGATTCCCACTGCAGCTCCTTGTGATTCCGGGCAGGTCACTTAACCTTCCATTGCACTAGGTACAAAATAAGTACCTGCATATAATATGTAAACTTCTTTGATTGTAACCACAGAAAGGCAGTATGTCAATTCTCATCCCCTTTCTCTTTCCTTTTATGTGCTCCTTAGACTGTTAGCTACTGAGGGAGCTGTGAATTCATTACATGATGATGATAATCAGCTACGTTTTTATTCCAGTACTCTTCGGGGGCTAAAAATAAGTTAATGAAGGTCTTTTAAGATGATTAGTAGATGATTAGCCACTAATATGTTGGCTTTGAATGTGAAAAAAAGAAACTGGGAGTCCTTTGGAATTTCTTGCAATTGGATGATGTCTTGCCCATTATTGCAAAAAGTGAAATCCTTAGTTGTAATATTATCTCCTTGCTGTCCTTACACTGGCAGGTAGAGAATGTGGTTTATATGGCATTCTTTAATTAAAGGATGATGTCTTGGCTTCATTGTCTGTTGTTGAAGTCCGATTTCCATGCTGTGGTTCAGGCCCTGGCATTGATGGGCCTGTAATCCTGCAATGCTACTTCTTTAGAAATGTCACAGAATGCAGTAGCAGGAATCATTATGGGATGCTCAGTAAAACAAAAGACCACAATTTTCCATATATAAGAGCATTGCACTGGTACCTGTAGAATACTGAATCAAGTTAAAAGTACTATGATTTATCAGTCCTTAAATGGAGAGGGTCCTAGATCCCTCCGGTTTTGATGCTCAGAAGTAGAGGAGTGTGGTAGCCGTGTTAGTCCACTCTTAAGGTTATCAATAGAAATCAAACAAAATAAAACATGGAAAAGAAAATAAGATAATACCTTTTTTATTGGACATAACTTAATACATTTCTTTATTTATTTTTTGTCTATTAGATTGTAAGCTCTTTGAGCAGGGACTGTCTTTCTTCTATGTTTATGCAGCGCTGTGTATGCCTTGTAGCGCTATAGAAATGCTAAATAGTAGTATTAGCTTTCGAAGGTTGCCCTTCTTCATCAGATCGGAAATAAGCAAATGTGCTAGCTGACAGTGTATATAAGTGAAAACATTCAAGCATTACTATGACAGTCTGACAGGGTGGGAGGATGGGGGTGGGTAGGAGGTATGCATGGGGACATCAAAGCATATCATTGATATTCTAACAGGATGGGTGTGGATAGGTGAGGGGTGGGGTGATCGACAGAGACATACAACTTTATGGTTTATAATGGGCTAGGAACCCCAGATCCTTGTTAAGTCCTTTCTGTTCCGCAAAAAGGAAATAAAGCTATATTCTCTTCTTCAAAATCAAAGAGAGAGAAACTGCTTATCCTTGAATAGCTACAGCTCTGCAGAACCAACATCCCCAGACACCTTGGAGACACTTGGATACACATCTGAGGCATGTGAAAATCAGAGCCCAAACAAACCAGGGAATACTGATCACACCTTTACAGATGCAAACCAAATGGGGATAATAAACCTCTCGAACCATCAGTTATCACAGCATGAGGTATCTGTGCTATCCAAAGGGCTCTCATTCTGCCCATCCAGGAAACTAGATGAACTCCAACTATACTCAGACCTAGAAGAATTCTTTAGAAAAATGCGCCTTAAAACACATTTCTATAATAAAGGGACACCAAACAGACCGGAATACAGTCTTAAACAAAAGAACACTTATTTCACCCCACAGGAGGGACAAAACTACAAGCTGGATAATTACATAGAAAGTTTCAGACATAGGGTGAAATCCCAACTTTCCAACAAACAAAAGAGAATCCTGTACAATCTTACCCCACCAGAAAGAGCGGCCATAAGAACGCTACAAACTAACGAACGCATTATCATCAAACCCGCAGACAAAGGAGGCGCAGTGGTAATTATGGACATACAAAAATACATTGAAGAGGGGCACAGACAACTCTCAGACAATAAATACTACAGGAAACTAACTGAGGACCCCACACAGGATTACAGAAAACAGCTGAAAGACCGTATCAAAACATTTCCTACACAAGCGCAACCTCACCTGAAGAAACTCATACCAAACCAGCCTGCTGTGGGCACATTCTACATGCTACCCAAGATCCACAAACCGGGAAACCCTGGCAGACCAATCATATCAGGTATTGGCACACTCACGGAAGAAATATCTGGATTCATAGAGGGAATTCTGAAACCTCTCATACACAAAACTAACAGCTTCATACAAGACACCACAGACTTTCTGAATAAATTGAAAAATATCAAGCAACTACCACCTAACACCCTTCTGGTCACGATGGATGTAGAATCACTATACAGCAACATTCCACATGCGGATGGCATAGCTGCATGTGGAAGACTCCTAAAAAAATCCACACTGGACCATCAATACTCACCAGAAACTATTACAAAATTAATCAAATTCATTTTAACTCACAACTACTTCCGCTTTAACAATGATATCTATCTACAAATAATGGGCACTGCGATGGGCACCAGGACAGCACCCCAATATGCCAACCTTTTTATGGCTGAGCTGGAAGAGACATTTCTGAATACACACCAGACCAGACCTCTAAAATACTACCGGTACATCGATGACATTTTTGTGATTTGGACGGAGGGTGAAGAAACTCTGAAACAATTTTATTCTGCCTTCAATACATACCATCCTACAATCAGATTCAAAATTGACTACTCCCCAGAAAAAGTCAATTTTTTGGACACCACGGTCTCAATCAGTGATGGCTGTATACAAACATCTATATACAAGAAACCCACAGACAGATGCAGCTACCTCCACAACTCCAGCTTCCATCCTTCACATACAAAAAGATCCATCATTTACAGCCAAGCCACAAGATACCACCGTATCTGCTCTGACCCAGGGGACAGAGACAGACACCTTAAAAGCCTGACTGCATCCTTCAAACAGAAAGGCTGCTACCCCCAAATAATCTCCAAGAATATTGCCTCCTCCCTCAAAACACCCAGGGAGAATCTGCTACAGTACAAGGAGAAAAAATCTACAGACAGAATCCTCCTTGTAGTGACATACAATCCAGAGCTGGAAAAACTGAGGAAAATCATAAGAGATCTACAACCTATACTCCAGGAGGATGAATTACTGAAAGAGATATTCCCATCCCCACCAGTACTGGCCTTCTGACAGCCACCCAACTTAAAACACAAGCTAATCAGAAGTAAACTTCCATCACAGACTGAAAAGGAACAGAAGGGCACACTTCCCTGTAATTTATCCAGTTGCAAACTATGCCAAAATATTTCACAGGACCCCAAAGTCATCCACAAAGGAAAGATATTCAACATAAAGGGATCTTTCACTTGCTCATCTTCCAATGTGGTATATATCATTCAGTGTAAAAAATGTAAGGAAGGATGCTATATTGGAGAAACAGGCCAGATGCTTAAGACAAGATTCAATTTACATAGACATCACATGAACAATGCTGGTGCCAGTAGGGTTCCCACACCTGTTGGTCAACATTTTACAGGACCAGGACACTGTACCAGTGACTTCACAGTGTGAATCCTGGAAGGTAACTTTAAAACCATACAAGAACGTAAGACCTTTGAAATCAGAATGATTGAATATTTTAACACCCAACAGAAAGGACTTAACAAGGATCTGGGGTTCCTAGCCCATTATAAACCATAAAGCTGTATGTCTCTGTTGATCACCTCACCCCTCACCTATCCACACCCATCCTGTTAGAATATCAATGATATGCTTTGATGTCCCCATGCATACCTCCTACCCACCCCCATCCTCCCACCCTGTCAGACTGTCATAGTAATGCTTGAATGTTTTCACTTATTTACACTGTCAGCTAGCACATTTGCTTATTTCCGATCTGACGAAGAAGGGCAACCTTCGAAAGCTAATCAAGAAATGTATTAAGTTATGTCCAATAAAAAAGGTATTATCTTATTTTCTTTTCCATGTTTTATTTTGTTTGATTTCTATTGATGCTCAGAAGTAAATGCAGGCACTAGAGGCCATTAGTGCCAGACTAGCGCCGGTATTTGCTACTACAAAATGTTCGGAGCTGGCATGTGCATGTGGAATAATGAGCCCGCCAGTTCTGAATGCAATGAGCATGCAGATGCATGCTAAACAGAGTTATCACTATTCTTTACAAATCCAAACCCCAAGATCACTAGAGAAAAATCCACTGACTGTGTGTATTTTTTTAAGAAGAAAAGAATCCCTCAGAAACCTCTCAGACTCAAGGTCTTCGGTTGACAACGAGTATTTAATGTCGTTGATCAGTCTCTATCATGGGGATTCTAAAAACTTCTTCTTTTAAAATTTTTTTTATCTATTCAATATGTGCTGAATGCTGTATTTTATAATTAGCATTTTAACATTTCACATCTGAAGAATACATTCTGCTGAAACAGCGCCAATGAAAGATAGAGCAACACTTAACTTAAGCCCAACGGTACCACCGTTTCACCTTCTCATGGCTTCTTCAGGGACTTGTGTTGCAGATATTGGTTCAATTTTCTAGAAGAAATTAAATTCGATCAGCTCACAAACACAATTTTTTAAAAAGCAGAAAAGCTTAAAGACACCGGTATACTACCTTACAGATTGCTTTCAACAAAAGAAAATGGCGCTGGCGCATCACACGCCATGCCTGTTCTGTATATAGATCAATCAAGATCAGCTAATTTTCAAAGAAGTTTCTAGAATCCCCATGAGAGAGACTGATCAACGACATTATATACTCGTCAACCTAAGACCTTGAGCCTGAGAGGTTTCTGAGGGATTCTTCTTAAAAAAATACACACAGTCAGTGGATTTTTCTCTAGTGATGTTGGGGTTTGGATTTGTAAAGATTTACCATATTTTAGACACTAGATCTGCTACATTGTATTGGTAGTATTATTACTATTCCTCCCCAATGCTCAGGGGGCAGCGTGCAAAACAAGGGTGCTACTCTTGTAGCAAACCCTACGCCAGCTCAGAGCTGGTTTCAGGGTTTGCCAGGACATTGGGGAAGGATGAGGAGACTCTGTTCAGCATGCATTTGCATGCTTCCAGGCCTCCCCCAAACACAAGGGTCTGGAGGTCTGGTGGACCCTCAGACCCCACTACAAATACATTGAACCCTGGGGGCCTGGGTCTGGCCTAGCCGGGCATGGTCTAGTCTGGCCCGGCCTCCCCTCCATAGTCTAGCATTGTCACCCCCAAGCCCCATTGTACCTTTAAAAGAGTCTCCTAGCTTCAAACAGGATGAGGGACTAGCACTTCCTCTTCCTGCAGATGCCACCTCAAAATGGCAGTGCCCTGCCCAGAACATCTTGGGATGTGCTGGGCAGAGCTTAACTATCATGTAAGGGAGTTTCTCAGGCCAGGCAAGTATCCCACTGGGGGGGGGGGGGGGGGGGGGGGGGGAGATTATGAGCTTGAGAGCTGATGATCAACAGCGCCATAAAATTACTGCCAGAACAGCATGGGGAAAGAATACCCTTATTATCTATGCTAATAGCATGCAAATATAGGTGCATTATTAGCATTGATCATGGGGGGAAAGTGCAGGAGGATTGTGCCTAGGCATGTGTTCAAGGCACCATCCTTCAGACAAGATGTTTGATAGGTCTGGGCAGGAGAAAAGCCCAGACCTGTAAAACAAATCCAGATCCCCCCCCGTAGGAAACCCCAGACCCCTCACCCCCCAAGCTCATAAACCCCAACTGCAAATACATTGAATCTGGTGGTCCAGTGGGACCCTTGCCTGGCCTGCCCCCCCCAAAAGATAGCCTTGGTGGTCTATGTTGTTCCCCCCTCCCAAGCCCCCTCGTACCTTTAAAAGTTTCCTAGCTTCAAAGAGGAGGAGGGACTAGCACTCTTTCCCTCCTCCTATGGGTGCTGCCTCAAGTTGGCAGCACCCTGCCTTAACGAGTGCACCGTGGGATGTGCTGGATGGGGGTTAACTACCTGGATCTCCAGGCCCTTGTGTGTGAGGGGGTGGGGGGGTCTGAAGGTCCACCCGGCCTCCAGACTCTTCTGTTTGGGGAGTGGGGGGGGGGGGGGCTGGAAACATGCAAATGCATTCTGAACAGAGTGTCCTTATCCTTCCCCAATGTTCTGGCAAACCTTAACACCAGCTCCAAACTGGCATTGAGTTTCCGTGAAAGCAGCACCCTTGTTTGGCGCGCTGTCTGCTGAACAATGGGGAGGAATAATGAGGACCCTGCTTAGCATGCATTTGCATGCTCAATGCATTCAGAGCCGGCGAGCTCGTTATTTCACATGCTCTCTGACTGAACATTTTGCAGTAGCAAATGTGGACGCTAGTCCAGCGGTAATGGCCTCTAGCACCCCACATTTGCTTCTGAGTATCGGGGCCTTTGTTGTGGATTGCACTCCCTGTTCAAGTAGGATTGAAGTGTAATTACTTAGATTTTAGGAACAATCTGAAAGCACTAGTTTATCAGGAATCTTCTGCAGTTAGTGGGAAAAGAGTTGAGAGTGGTTGATAAAGGGATCTGTGAGGTGCTGTTTTGCTATCTATGTGTTCTGTCTGTTTTGTGGGGGGGGGGGGGGAGGGGTTAAATATAGATTTTACAGTAAGTGAAACTCTGGAATGGCAGCCTATACATTTTCTTAAACAAATACACAATGAAATCTGTATAACATGTGGGTTTTATGCAGAAGAGACAAACCTAAAGCATGGCTACAGATTTATAAACTGCTACACATTTGGACAATAAGGGGGGGGGGGGGGGAGGGCCGACCGATACTGTGCATTACTTTTGTAGATATTCAATCTAAAATGAAAGGCTTAACAGGGCTGCATTTTGTTTTCCTCAATGGGAGTGCCACAGTCCTCCTCCATAACTTAAACAAATAGTTTCTGTTCCAGCTGCTCTGTGAGCTGGAGCATCTGTGATCCTTCTCTGTGTGGAACATGAATGCACCATTTATGATACATGACACCATGATGTCAGCACTCAAAAGGGGGAGGAGGATATGAAGCAAACCATCTGAACGGCTGTGTGCTCCTAAATGTTTGTTTGTACTTATATTTATAGAGGAGTTATCACGACTGCATGTATTTCAAATATGCAGCTTTTACAGTGGGACAAGTGGGATGTTTTTGTAATAGATTGCTGTGCAGTGTATGGCATGTGAAAAGCATTAACATCTGTACAATTTCTTTCATTTGGTTTAAGCTGGCTAGAATGTGGAGGTTCAGCCAGGAATAACAGATGTCTTGTTGTGATGTCTAGCTCTCTGGCCCTTTCCTCTCGCTTGTAGTGAGACTGTGGTCTCTAAGGATGATATAGAGGAACTAGAATGTTGTTATCCTCTGAGTCTGGGAGAGGAGGCCAGTCACATTGTACTGAGCAGTACTGTTTGCGTACTATACTGCTTAAACTGACCAAGTAGGATAAAGCGGTGTATATACTGTACTATACTTTGTATCGTGAATCATAAGCTGATTGCAGAAACTTTACAACTCTTTATATTGTACCTGTACATTTAGATCAAAACAGAGATAGCCATATTTATAGTTTGATAGGGGAAGGTGAGTTGCTCAAAATTAGCCCTTACATTGCATTTTAAAATTACTAATATATTTTCATGTGGTGGTTTAGTGGCAATGCAATACTGTACTATGGGGAGGGTCTGGATAAGGGCTTTCACATATTATATGCATCTACTATATTTTCTCGGTCCCTAGTGAGTTCAAATTTTAAGTTTTGCACCTGGGCAATGGAGGGTTAGCTGCCTTGCCCAAGATCACAAGGGGGGGATAGTGGGATTTGAATGCCGGCGCCTCTGGTTCTGAGTCTGTTACTTTATCCATGAGGCTGTTTCTTCACTCCTGTTAACATTTTATTTATTTATTTGTTGCATTTGTATCCCACATTTTCCCACCTTTTGGCAAGCTCAATGTGGCTGGTCTAAGGCAGGTGTTAACATTTTTCTTTTGTTGGTCCATGGTAAATACGTTAAATTTTGTCTGGAAAAGACAAAATTTGTCCATCTAGTCTGCCCAGTTGAGATTGTTCCACTTGGAGTAGATCAACTTATAAATAATCATGTGCAATCCAATACCAGCTAATTCCACCCTATCTAGATTTTTGTCTGACCACTCAAACCATCACTCTCCATATCTGTCCTAAATGTGCCCAGAGTATTAAAGTATTGGCCTCTACCACCTCCATTGGGAGGCCACTTCAGGCCTTGGCAACTTCTTCTATGATTCTTACAATACCAGTACTAAATCCAGCATCCAGGTCATCTAAAGTGTCATTACCAAGTTTTATAATAATCCATAGAGCCAGTAAAAGTAGCAAAAACATTGTTAAAACCATTGAACATCTGAATGTTAATTGCATTTGGGTTTCAAGTATGGCCATTCCTTGCAGGTTACCATAATGACTTCTTGAAAATCTGGTACATCCATACCTCTACTGTTAGGACCATGATCACTGCCTGGTCTGGTTGCCTCAGTGCCTTTTTGGAAAGCCAGAGCAGTCATTCCATGTCACCCAGTAAATATAATTTGCATGTGATGCTCCCTTATTTACACTTAGCATTCTGGGTAGACTGTGTTATGTGCTCAAGAAGGACATATTGCATAGCATGTTATTTTAGCATTTCATGAATTACTATGCATTTAACCTTTTATTGCATACTAAGCTTTATTGCATAGGCTTCTTAATAATTAAAATCTAATATAATCAAATCTGACAGATTTATATTTCATTACAGTGGTGGAAATAAGTATTTGATCCCTTGCTGATTTTTAAGTTTGCCCACTGACAAAGACATGAGCAGCCCATAATTGAAGGGTAGGTTATTAGTAACAGTGAGAGATAGCACATCACAAATTAAATCCGGAAAATCACATTGTGGAAAGTATATGAATTTATTTGCATTCTGCAGAGGGAAATAAGTATTTAATCCCTCTGGCAAACAAGACCTAATACTTGGTGGCAAAACCCTTGTTGGCAAGCACAGCGGTCAGACGTCTTCTGTAGTTGATGATGAGGTTTGCACACATGTCAGGAGGAATTTTGGTCCACTCCTCTTTGCAGATCATCTCTAAATCATTAAGAGTTCTGGGCTGTCGCTTGGCAACTCGCAGCTTCAGCTCCCTCCATAAGTTTTCAATGGGATTAAGGTCTGGTGACTGGCTAGGCCACTCCATGACCCTAATGTGCTTCTTCCTGAGCCACTCCTTTGTTGCCTTGGCTGTATGTTTTGGGTCATTGTCGTGCTGGAAGACCCAGCCACGACCCATTTTTAAGGCCCTGGCGGAGGGAAGGAGGTTGTCACTCAGAATTGTACGGTACATGGCCCCATCCATTCTCCCATTGATGCGGTGAAGTAGTCCTGTGCCCTTAGCAGAGAAACACCCCCAAAACATAACATTTCCACCTCCATGCTTGACAGTGGGGACGGTGTTCTTTGGGTCATAGGCAGCATTTCTCTTCCTCCAAACACGGCGAGTTGAGTTCATGCCAAAGAGCTCAATTTTTGTCTCATCTGACCACAGCACCTTCTCCCAATCACTCTCGGCATCATCCAGGTGTTCACTGGCAAACTTCAGACGGGCCGTCACATGTGCCTTCCGGAGCAGGGGGACCTTGCGGGCACTGCAGGATTGCAATCCGTTATGTCGTAATGTGTTACCAATGGTTTTCGTGGTGACAGTGGTCCCAGCTGCCTTGAGATCATTGACAAGTTCCCCCCTTGTAGTTGTAGGCTGATTTCTAACCTTCCTCATGATCAAGGATACCCCACGAGGTGAGATTTTGCGTGGAGCCCCAGATCTTTGTCGATTGACAGTCATTTTGTACTTCTTCCATTTTCTTACTATGGCACCAACAGTTGTCTCCTTCTCGCCCAGCGTCTTACTGATGGTTTTGTAGCCCATTCCAGCCTTGTGCAGGTGTATGATCTTGTCCCTGACATCCTTAGACAGCTCCTTGCTCTTGGCCATTTTGTAGAGGTTAGAGTCTGACTGATTCACTGAGTCTGTGGACAGGTGTCTTTCATACAGGTGACCATTGCCGACAGCTGTCTGTCATGCAGGTAACGAGTTGATTTGGAGCATCTACCTGGTCTGTAGGGGCCAGATCTCTTACTGGTTGGTGGGGGATCAAATACTTATTTCCCTCTGCAGAATGCAAATAAATTCATATACTTTCCACAATGTGATTTTCCGGATTTAATTTGTGATGTGCTATCTCTCACTGTTACCAATAACCTACCCTTCAATTATGGGCTGCTCATGTCTTTGTCAGTGGGCAAACTTACAAAATCAGCAAGGGATCAAATACTTATTTCCACCACTGTATATATTGAAGGCCAACAGCTGATGGAAAATGCAACACTTCTAAATTCTTAGAGTACACATCTCTATTTAACAAAGAAAAAAAATTAAATTGTTAAAATCATATATTTTGGTGCTGAATCCTTAACGTATTTATTAATAAAGACATGCCAGTTTAAAAGTAACACACAGCTAAACAGGAAACTGGTGTAACTGAATCAACAGGGGAAATATACTCTTGCATCTATGAGATCCAAATATTAATCCAGGAGCACAATTTTGGAGCACAAGAACAAGAAAGACTGTAAGATTTTGGGTAAAAAGAAAGTGAAATCTGAATCTGGTATTACACTGAGGTCTGTTTTGCCCATTGATGCAATGTGATAGCTACAGTTATGCTCTATTTTAGACCACTTCAGGGCATTGCCAGATCATTGACCATGAGATCTGGAGGCTGATGTTCAGCAATATATAATTTGGAACATCCATTGCTGAAGTTTCAAATTACACATATATTCAGTGGCAATCTATTTTAGTCAATGCTGCTAAATATTGAGGTATAAATGGAACACCCATATTAGACATTCCAGCTTATATCTGCTTTTCATCTGGCGTTTTAGCAGCTGAATATTGCGGTGTAAATGTATAGATTATCCCTCTAATTCTATAAATGGTGCTCAAAACTGTGTGTGCAAATTTGGGCATTCTCAATTTGAGTGCACAATTTAATTGTGTAACAAGCCAATTAGTGCCAATAATTGGACACTAACAATCAATTATTGGTGCTAATTGGCAAAAATGTGATATTTTATGTGTGCATCTTAATAGGTGCTACTCTATAAAGATGTGCATACAGTATAAAGTTTTCAACACACAACTGAAAAGGGGCATGGCCGTGGGTGGATCAGGGGCATTCATTGTAGATGAGTGCACTATTACGGAATACGGGAGATCTGTGCTTAATTAATTAATTAATTTATTGCATTTGTATCCCACATTTTCCCACCGTATGGCAGATTCAATGTGGCTTACATATAGTTACAAAGGCGGTTACAAAGTTTAGATTTATAGAAGTCTAGTACATATAACAGTACAATAAACGCTTAGATCAATATATTAGCCGGGATCCGTGCCCAATTTAAGCATGAGGATTTACACTAGGTTTCAGTTGTTGTCAATCCTCATGTCCAAAATTGGGCACGGATCCTGGCTCTAAGCATTGTGCTATAAACGGTGCCTAACTTGGAGAGCTGTTTATAGAACAGTATTCAGTACTTATTTTTTCCGCCACCTAAATTTGGGTCCATTTACTGAATTTAGTCCTACATGTAGGGCTTCTGACTTTAGGTTTAATAAATATCCAATAAACACCTATTTTAATTCGTTCACATTTAACATTTCAGGTTTCACTTATATTTCATATACCGCAAATAAAATTATCTAAGTGGTTTGCATAGCAAATTAAATAGGGTAAGAAAAATGAAAAAAACAAAAGGAGTGCACAATAAAAATAAGTGTGCGCTAAATTCTAGAGACTCCCTTATTTTCCTATGGGCGTCTCTTGCATTTAGTGCATGATAATGATTAGCGCACGCTAAAAATGCTATCGTGTCTTTGTGAAAGACCCCCTATATGTCCTGCTATTGCTATGCCCAGAAGACTCCAAACCATGTCCCATTTTCTGATAATAAATTATTACTACTACTACTATTTAGCATTTCTATAGCGCTACAAGGCATACGCAGCGCTGCACAAACATAGAAGAAAGACAGTCCCTGCTCAAAGAGCTTACAATCTAATAGACAAAAAAATTATAAGCCTCATTTTAGATAGCACATAGAAATTAGAATTGAGAAGACCATGTCAGAATGTGTCAAATTCCAATGATATTTTAGAAAAGGATCTGCTGAAATACAGCCTTTTCTAAAATACATGCATGAACGCACATGTGTGTACCAGCCACATGCAACAGGAGCAACCATTTTACAAGTGCCAACACCTAAAACATCAACAGAGACAATTTGGCAACACACACGAAGTGTTGAAATGTACACGCTTATGTTCGCATTTCAGAAACTAGGGGGTAGATTCCATAAATGGCACCCAAAGTTAGGCGCCAGGATGATTCATGCTAAGCTAGTATTCTGAAAAGGATGCTCTGCATGGAACAGCCTTTTAGGAATATTAGCTTAGCATGCATTACATAAGTACATAAGTATTGCCATACTGGGACAGACCAATGGGCTCATTTTCAAAAGAGAAGGACGCCCATCTTTCGACATAAATCGGAAGATGGACGTCCTTCTCTCAGAAACATCCAAATCGGTATAATCGAAAACCGATTTTGGACGTCCCCAACTGCACTCCGTCGCAGGAACGGCCAAAGTTCAAGGGGGCGTGTCAGAGGCATAGCGAAGGCGGGACTTGGACATGCCTAATACTTGGACGTCCTTGACCCATAATTGAAAAAAAGAAGGACATCCCTGACGAGCACTTGGATGTTTTCACTTGGACCTGTTTTTATCACGCCTAAGGCACATAAAGGTGCCCGAAATGACCAGATGACCATCGGAGAGAATCGGAGATGACCTCCCGTTACTCCCCCGGTGGTCACTAACCCTATCCCACCCTCAAAATACATCTGTAAAAATATTTTGTGCCAGCCTCTATGCCAGCTTCAGATGTCATACTCAGGTCCATGACAGCAGTATGTAGATCCCTGGAGCAGTTTTAGTGGGTGCAGTGCACTTCAGACAGGTGGACCCAGCACCATTCCCCCCTCCCCCAACCTGTTACATTTGTGGAGGAAACAGCGAGCCCTCCAAAACCCACCACAAACCCACTGTACCCACATCTAGGTGCCCCCTTCACCCATAAGGGCTATGGTAGTGGTGTACAGTTGGGGGTAGTGGGTTTTGGGGGGGGGGGGCGCTCAGCACACAAGGTAAGGGAGCTATATTCCTGGGAGCATTTTATGAAGTCCACTGCAGTGCCCCCTAGGGTGCCCGGGTAGTGTCCTGGCATGTCAGGGGGACCAGTGCATTAGAAATGTTGGCTCCTCCCATGACCAAATGGCTTGCATTTGGTCGTTTCTGAGATGGACGTCCTTGGTTTCGAAAATCGCTGAAAATCAGAAATGTCCATGTCTAGGGACGGCAAAATTTAAGGATTTGGACATCCCTGATGTTATTTTCGAAACCAAAGATGGGTTTCCCCACCCCTGGATTGGGATGTTTTGCAAGGACATCCAAATCAAAACTTGGACGTCCTTTTCGAAAATGCCCCTCCAAAGGTCCATCAAGCCCAGCATCCTGTTTTCAACAGTGGCCAATCCAAGTTACAAGTACCTGTCAAGATCCCAAAACAGTACAATACATTTTATGCTGCTTATCCTACAAATATATACAAATACAAAATTAATGGCTATGTTTTGTTCCCAAGGGGGCTCTGTATGAATACACAACAATAGTGGGACAAAACTTGTATGTGGCAATATATATCTTATAGGCTGTAGAGGTTATCTCATAGCATTTTTAGCGACTGTGTATATCAGCGTATCATATGCCTCACACGTCTGCAATTGTAATCATAGACTACCTCCAGCCAGCCAGTAGTTTCGTGTTATATTTAGACTTTTAATTGAAACGTACTGCTGTCTCAAAAACTTAACATTATTGCACACATAAAAAGCAAATAATGCACCAATTCGACTTAACTTAAGGGCTCCAGACTTTATGTGTTGTCTTCGGTAGTGAAAGTTCAACAGTTTGAATCCCAAATTTGTGGAGCCCTTATAGGCAACTCCGTTGTTGTGGTAAGCCCGACAGGACCCTGTTTCGCGGTCTCAAGCTTTGTCAAGGGCAAAAACCTAGCAACAGTGTCTTCTATCTGAACGCTGCCTCCGCGGGACAAAAGGGCAGTGGGAAGGTTGTGGATGGGCGGGCTGGAGGGAAAATGGCTGAGCTGCTGGGACATGGAAGGGAGAGAGCTACTGGGACATGGGAGGGAGAAGAGGAAGGGAGAGAGCTACTGGGACATGGGAGGGAGAGGAGGAAGGGAGAGAGCTACTGGGACATGGGAGGGAGAGGAGGAAGGGAGAGAGCTACTGGGACATGGGAGGGAGAGGAGGAAGGGACTTGAGGGAAGGGAGAGAGCTACTGGACATGGGAGGGAGAGGAATAAGGGACTGGAGGGAAGGGAGAGAGCTGCTGGACATGGGATGGAGAGGAGGAGGGGATTGGATGGGAGAGAGCTACTGGACGGGAGGGAGAGGAAGAAGGGACTGGAGGGAAGGGAGGGAGCTACTGGGACATGGGAGGGAGAGGAGGAAGGGAGAGAGCTACTGGGACATGGAAGGGAGAGAGCTACTGGACATGGGAGGGAGAGGAATAAGGGACTGGAGGGAAGGGAGAGAGCTGCTGGACATGGGATGGAGAGGAGGAGGGGATTGGATGGGAGAGAGCTACTGGACATGGGAGGGAGAGGAAGAAGGGACTGGAGGGAAGGGAGAAGGGACTGACGGGAAGGGAGAGCTGCTGGGACATGGGAGGGAGAGGAAGAAGGGACTGGAGGGAAGGGAGAGAGCGTCTGGGACATGGGAGGGAGAGGAAGAAGGGACTGACGGGAAGGGAGAGCTGCTGGGACATGGGAGGGACTGGCGGGAAGGGAGAGAGCTACTGGACATGGGAGGGAGAGGAGGAAGGGGCTGGAGAGCTGCTGGACAAGGAAGGAAGAGGAAGAAAGGACTAGAGGGAACAGAGCTGCTGGACATGGGAGGATAGGGAGAGAAAGAGGGGAGATGGATGATAGGATGCAGAGAGAAAGGGGAGAAACTAGAAGGATGTGGAGAGAGGGAGGAGACTGAACAGAAAAGGGTAGAGAGATAGACACTGGATAGAAGGAGAGGGGAGATAGAGACACTAGATGGAAGGATCAGGAGAGAGGGTAGATGAGTGGAAGGATAAGGAGAGAAAGAGGGAAGACACTGGATGGAAGGGTAGGGAGAAAAAGGAGACGCTGGATGCAAAAGAAAGAGGGGAGACACTGGAAGGATGGGGAGAGAAAGAGGGGAGCTGCTGGATGGAAAGAGGGAGAGGACAGAGTAGGGAAAGACTGGAGAATAAGAGGAAGGGGCATGTGGAGTACAATGGTGAGGAAAAGATGAAAAGCCATAGGTGATGAACGGACAGGAAAACCCTGGCAAGAGAAAGACGAAGGAAAGCAGAATCTAGAGACTGGGAGCAACACAATGAGAAAAAGTAAATGGCCTTACAACAAAGGTAAAGAAAATAATTTTATTTTTAATTTAGGATAAAGTAATATGGTACCTGTGTTAATAAAGTTTCAGAGACCAATACTTCCTTCCTTAGGTCAGGAGAGGATATCGTTACAGCATTATATTGACCTGAGGCAGGAGGTTTTGGCCTCTGAAAGCTCACTGAAAAGTGTGACTAAATTTTGCTGGGGGAGGGGGGTAGAGAGAAAATTTTGTGCCCACCCACTTTGGGTTCAGGCCCACCCAAAATTGACAGTCTGGCTACGCCACTGGGCTGAACATTGGCCCCTTAGTAATCCTTTCTTGGAGTCCTTTTACTAAGCTGAGGTAAAAAGTGGCCTTAGCATTCCCTTACATGGGTCTTTCCCACATGCTAAGGCCATTTTTACTATAGCCATAAAATTGCTTTTTTTCTATTTTTTTGTATTATAGGCATGTGCTAATGTTGCCACTAGCATGCTGCCACCCATTTTGTAGGCAGTAAGGGCTTCTGCATTGTCCATGCAATAACCAGTTTGCATTAAGTAATGTAGATAGCACAGGAATACCCACTCTCCGCCCAACATTTTTTTAGCATGTGGTTAACGCATGCAGATTTCAGTGTTACCGCAGGACACCCGAGTGTGTCTCACAGTACTCCATTTTTTGCTGCATTAGGCACATGTTAATACCTAATGCAGTTTAATAAAAGGACCCCTTTATACCTATTGCTACATTTCACAAAATTTGAAAGTTGTACCTTACTTTTTATTTATAATAGTGCACTAAAGTTCTTGTTCTTGTTTCTGATCTGGAATGAAATTCAAATTTTTCTTAACATTAAAATAAACCCCTCTAATTTATCACACTGACGAACAGGACAAATTATTAGTTCCATAGGAATCCTGTGAAGACATTATGTTTCTGCTGGTTTTATGACAGTCTGTAAGGTGGAAGTACTCAAGAATGCTAATTTTGAAAAGTTACAGTGGTTGACTTGCCTAGAATACAAATGAAAAGGCTTGCTAAATCCATATTATATATGAAGCTTCTAAAATACCCCCAACAAATATTACATGGTATCATTGTTACTTTTTGGTAAGAGATGATAACCATTTATTGTATGATATGAAAGCTAGTCAGACCATAATGTCATCCTTAATAACTGTGTTCCAGGACATAATAAAGGTTCTTGGGGGAAGGGGGGACTGGGAGGGGGCACTGCTGAAGGAGAATCAGAATCAGTGGGTGTGTTTGTTGGGAGGGGGGAGGGGGGAGGGGAATTGGTGATCCCCTCATGTGAGTTCTGCCGGGAACCATATTTTATGTGGCTCTGACTAATTATTGACTGGGACTCACATAAATCTAGGCAGCCAGCACATGTCTGGTCATACCTTGTTACTCAAGCCTGGTGCCTGTACATGGCCTGGCATTGAATAGAGCAGCCTCCCAGTGGAAGTGATGGAAGCAAGGGCATTATCTGAATTCATGGAAGTATGGAAAAGCACAGAGTAACTGAGGGAGAAGGGATTGTGGAGCTGAGCAACTGGTGTGGATGAGTAAATTAAATAGATCATGTGTTGCCCAGAATTGCATTCCTGAACTCGCAGCCCACATCATGATTACAGACATGAAGGTCTGCTTTGGCCAATCTGTCAAAGTTCTGGGCATACTTCTTGATCAGCACTTGACCTTCAGATCACATATATCTAACTCTCTGTGCTCCTGTTTTTACAAATTTCAGATGTTATACTCAGATATCTATTCACTCAAGGAGCAAGCGTTCTAACCTCAGCGATATGGGAAGAGCATTCCAGAGGGAGGGACCAGTTACACTGAAGATCTTAGTTCTAATGGTATCAAAGCAAGTGATATGGAATGATGGAATCATTAGACAATTGTGTTGTGAGGATCTTAATGATGTAGTGGGGACAAAGGGAGTCAATAGTGGTGATAAATAGGGCAGCAATCTGGAATAGTGAACTTTATGTGCCATCATCAGAATTTTGAATGTTATTCTATGATTAATCGGTAGCCAGTATTCCTAATGGAGTAAAAGGGTCACATGGTTGAATTTGTTCTGTACTATTTCTAGCCGTCTAATGTCTGAAGCATGACCACTGTTTAACAGAGCGTTGCGATAAACAAGTTGGTTAGTGACAAAAGAGTATACAAGAATTCTTGTATACTCTTTTGTCACTAACCAACTTGATTATTGCAACGCTCTGTTAGACAGTGTTCATGCTTCAGACAAGCCTAAATCACAATAAGTTTAAATGAAACCAAACTTGCATGTGGCATTTGCACAGTGCCAAATAAAAAATGTGATGCCCATAGGTTAGCCAAAGGGTACTCATACATAGTTCTGAAGAGTCATAAAGAGATCTGTTTTATTTCATGGTATACATAATGAATGTTGCTCAGATGGATTTGCATACATCTGACCTAAGAATCTAATTTATTTAGCAGGTTTTATATACCATCTTATGGAATGCCAGGTATTCATTCAAAATGATTTACAATAACACAACAGACATAAAGAGTAAAGGGTCATGAATTTGACATACCGCCTTTCTGTGGTACAACCAAAGTGATTTACATATCGATCCTTCATTTACAGAATAGAATCATAATCTTATGACAGTTAATTTTATCTTCCCTTTTTAAATACTTTACCCACAAACCTACAGTCTAATTATTAACCATTGGGGGGGGGGGGGGGGCATATCTTCAAAGTCTTTTGAAACAATAGCAGGTTAGTCTCATTTTTTAAATTTATTGGTAGGTCATTCCAATTTACTGAACTCACCACACTAAGGGATTCTTTTACTAAGGTGTTCTAACAGATTTAGCGTGCGCTAACAGTTAGTGTGTGCTAAATGCCATGCATCCCATCATGCATATGTGGGCTGCATAGCACCTAGGAGTGAATTTTATATATGTTACTAAAAAGATCGGTGCCAAAGAAAGTGCTATTCTGTAAGCCACACTTAAAATTAGGTGTGGTTTATAGAATAGTGCTTACACCCAGGACTAGCGCTTAACTTTAGGTACGGCCATTTGCACCAACTGAAACATGGTGCAAATTCTATAACAATGTGTGTAAATGCTAGGAATGCCCCCATTCTGCCCATGACCCTTCTATTTCTGTACCCCTCTTTTTTACTCGTGTGTAAAATTTAGGTGTGGATCCTGGGCCTAAATGTATGCAAGTTCCAATTTAATCTAATTAGTGCCAATAATTACTTCTTAAAAAGCCAATTATTAGCATTAATTAGCTCATTCTATTAAATTGCACATGTGCCTGAATTTGCATGTGGTAAATATATGACAACTTTTATAGAATTAGGGGGTTAACGCATACTAATTCATTAACGCTAGCCCCCCTGTTTGCTTAGCCACGCTAGCGGTTGCCACATGGTAATGCTGCATTCAAAGTGAATGAGCTGTGTTGGCATTAGTGCCCTGCAGCCACTAGTGCGGCTTAGTAAACAGGGGAGTACAGTAGTACCTCAGATTTTGTTCACTTCGGTGATCGTCAGTTTCGGTTTTTGTCGATTTTTTCCCACAAAACATTTGTCTTGGATTTCGTCGGCGTGCCCATGTGACCTCGCTTCTAATTTTGGGAAAACAAAGGATGATCCACGCGTTCTCCTGCTCAGTGTGGCATTGTTTATCGTTGTGTGAGCATCACCCCGTGCGTCTAGCCAAACAATTCCATGTTAAGTGTTCGTTTATTCTTTACATTAGACTTTTATATTCATTTTATATTAATTTCTTATTGTTTTTAGTATTAAACACTATATTTATTCTCTATATAATGTGTTTTTGGTATGTATTTAGGAGTGTCTAGAACGAATTAATTGGATTTACATTGATTCATATGGAAATAATTGCCTCGGTTTTCGTCGGTTTCGGATTTCGACGATTGTTTTCAGACTGATTATCGACGAAAACCGAGGTATAACTGTAAATCCGTTAATGTTTCTTAGTGAAAGGACCCTAAAAAGCCTTTGCACACCAGGAAGCTTGTTTTTTTTTTTTATTTTTTTTTTTTTTTTTATTTATTATTTTATTAAACTTTTAACAAACATAATTTCACATTTATGAATGATAATACACTATATAGAAATATCCAACAGAAATAATTTCTAAACGCAAGTTACAAACTTTATATCGACCACAAATTAAAAAAAATGATCCAAGAGGAAAGATTATTCAAATAACCTAAAAAGAAATAAATCAATAACACAGTTTACAATGGTGCGCCCGACTTGGGTAGTTCCACCAGCTCCGGTTAATCAGTGTACATATAGGATTACACCTTGACATTTACTTCCTCCCTACTTGTTACAAATTCCTCCAACTGTTTGGGATCAAAGAATTGAAATTGTTTAGATTGAAATACAATTCTACAAACAGAAGGGAATTTCAACAGGAAACTAGCTCCTATTGCCAAAGTTCTTGTACGCAAAGCCAAAAAGGCTTTACGTCGTTTTTGAGTTTCTCTTGATAAGTCAGGATAAATTCTTATTTTAGACCCCAAAAAGTTTGAATCCAAGTGTCTTAATGAGAGCCTCAGAACTGCATCCCTATCAATCTCTAGAGCAAAGGTAACTATTAGCGTTGCTCTCCTCGACCAGGAAGCTTGTTTAATCATATCACTTTTTAGTACTACCAGTAATCGTGTATGTTGCTACTGTGAAGGCTGGTTAGGTACATATAGAACAAGTCTTTTTCTTAAGTACATTGGTTTTCCAGTATTAATTGCCTTAAAGACTAAGGTGTGTTATTTTGGATATGATATTGAGTTTCATGGCAAAGGATTTTTTTTTCGGGGGGGGGGGGGGCATTATTGGCATAAAATTTTAAGGTAATATCTTTCCTAAATGGGTAACCAGTGTAGCTGCTGTAATAGTTGCAGAACAGCATAACTGTTCTGACATTTGAGTCTATTCATGATAGCCCCAAGGAACAGAGACATTTACGTTGATGAAAGCCTAATTGGTATTACACTGGCTAGCAAAGGTCAAACTGCTGGTTTGGTTTTCTTATCTACCACATTCATGAGCCTTAACAATTTTAGTATGTGCAAAATCAATCTAACGTGCATCGATCTATTTTTGTGTGTAACAAGCTTCAAGTGTGCATAAATCTATTTATTAAAACATCTTAAACATACCCAAAAAATGGCTGAAAGAGAAACATCCAAAAAATTCTAAAATGAACCAAAAACCTTTTGACCTGCACACATCCTTACTGTGATTTTGAGCAAGTTTCTTCACCAGTGTTGTGCCCAAACCAACATGTTAAATCATTTGTTTTATGTTTTAGTGCATCAAATATTCCAAAAATATAATATCAATAAAATGAAAATGTACCTTTTCAGGTATCCTCTAGCACATCTTGCCATACACTTAGTACTAAGGTTGTTTGACCCCTTAAATAAAGTTGTGTTTCTGTGTGTGGAGAATGGGATAAAGTATAGTTTTCATACTGGGTTATACAATGTCAGGTAACTAATGTTTGTGTGCCTTTTACTGATCAAATGATACACCATAGTGGCACCACTACTTAAACATTTTGAGAAGACAGTTATTACGCATTTTAAGGAGGGAAACAAGACATCTTTAAATTGCAGCTGTTTTTTCTCTTTATGTAATATTTTTTCCTGACAAGGTATAAGCTAGGAACTGAAAGGAAAGGAGACGCAATGAGGCCTTCTTTCAACTCTGGGAGTAAAACAAAGAAATCCATTCTTCGCATTGCCTCTGCACTGAACAGAATATCCCAAGTCTCAATTCCATGCATGAATTTTAAAGATATTATTTATTGTAATTATCATTTTTAATTTGTGCCAGGATTATGTTGCCCACAGGAGGTTTCAGCTTTTCAGGAAAGGGAAAATAGAAATAAAAGTAAAGATTGATTTCTTCAAGTGAGTTCAAAAATGACTGAGTGCTAGTGGATACAGTGCAGGTGTTTCAAGAGTGCTATGCTTATCTGGAATGAAAAGAATGAAGTATCACTTAATATGAGTAAAGACAGATTGACTTTTTATTCATTGTGACTCTGCTTCAAGCCAATCACTTCTGTCTCAACTAGGCCATCAAACCCCAAATTTACCAAATGGACAGCGGTAGATGCATTGTCCATTCAAGCAAGAATACATTTAGGGCCCTGTTTACTAAGGTGTGCTAACATTTTTAGCACATGCTAAAACTTAGCATGCACTAATGGGCTCGCTGATCTCATCACATGGTTTCCAGTACCATCTCTATGCTGATGACACCCAGCTTTATCTCTCCACTCCCGACATCACGGTCGAAACCCAGGCCAAAGTTTCGGCCTGCCTTTCAGACATCGCTGCCTGGATGTCCAACCGGCATCTGAAACTGAACATGGCAAAGACTGAGCTCCTTGTCTTTCCACCCAAACCCTCTTCTCCTCTTCCCCCACTCTCCGTCTCTGTTGACAACACCCTCATCCTCCCTGTCGCTTCAGCCCGCAATCTCGGAGTCATCTTCGACTCCTCCCTCTCCTCTGCCCATATCCAGCAGACAGCTAAGACCTGTCGCTTCTTCCTCTATAATATTAGCAAAATTCGCCCATTCCTCTCTGAACAGACCACCCGAACCCTTGTCCACTCGCTCGTCACCTCTCGTCTTGACTATTGCAACCTTCTTCTCACTGGCCTCCCGCTTAACCATCTATCCCCCCTTCAATCTGTCCAAAATTCTGCCGCACGTCTTATCTACCGCGTGAACCGATACTCTCATATCACCCCTCTCCTCAAGTCACTTCACTGGCTCCCGATCTGCTACCGTATACAGTTCAAGCTTCTCCTTTTAACCTTCAAATGCACTCAATCTGCAGCCCCCCATTACCTCTCTACCCTCCTCTCCCCGTATGTTCCCACCCGTAACCTCCGCTCCCAGGACAAATCACTCCTATCTGTACCCTTCTCCACCACCGCTAACTCCAGACTCCGCCCCTTCTGCCTCGCATCACCATATGCCTGGAACAGCCTTCCCGAGCCCATACGTCATGCGCCTTCCCTGCCCATCTTCAAGTCCTTACTCAAAGCCCATCTCTTCTCCCTTGCTTTTGCCGCATAACCACCTTCCCCACTCATGATACCTACACTGACTACATAGTTTGTAACCTTTAGATTGGAAGCTCTTTTGAGCAGGGACGGTTCTTCCCCATGTTAAACTTGTACAGCGCTGCGTAACCCTGGCAGCGCTATAGAAATGCTAAGTAGTAGTAAGTAGTAGTAGTAGTACATGCTAAAAACGCTAGTGCAGCTTAGTAAACAGGGCCCTTATACATTTAAAGTTCTATTCTTATTTTTTAAATTCTTTGGGCTCCTTTTACAAAGCTCCGCTAGTGATTCCTGTGTGGCAAATGCGATGAAGCCCTTAGGAAATGAATGGGCTTCATCGCATTTGCTGCACCAGAATTGCTAGTGCGGCTTTGTAAAAGGAGCCCTTTAATTTTTAGATCCATTTTACACGATCGCTTGGTTGTCTTGGTATGTTCCTGGATAAAGTTTATGTTCTGATAATCAATGGAAAGTTACTTTACCTTCTGTTCAATTTAGTAGCCTGGAGGAAAAATAGTATAGTAGGTACTAGTCCTCAATTACGAAACTCTTTGCCTTTACATTTATGGTCACAATAACACTATAAGAAGTTTCTTCCATGATTTAAAGGCTTGGCTGTTTAAGAAGTTATATAGCTTATGGTATTGTTATGTACTCTACTTTCAAAGTCAAGGTTCTTGTTGATTGGGTAGGAAGACAGCACTTCTACCTAGTTTAATTATTCTAATATTTGTGAGGTGAAGTTATTCTTCTGAAATAGTACAGAGAGGGTTCAAAGAACAAAACAGGGTCCAAAATTCAACAAAATAACCAAGAGCCTTCAGAAACAGGACACGGTTCCTTTAATTGTCAAAATAAATATTCCAGTATAGACCCAACATGGGCCGTGTTTCGGCGCACAGCGCCTGCATCAGGGATCTATCTGGCCTAAGAGAACTCTGGTTTCTTTTCCTTGGTGTAGTTACTGTCATTATTTCAACACAGCTGCTCTCAATTGCCCACTCTCTAAAACAGTACTACCACCATCTTCATCGCCGCCAAATAACATTCAAACCTGGCGCGCAAAATCTCCAGTGTGACATCAGGATAAGTGCTCCAAACTGGAGTGGTAGGTGTTGTATTGGGCAGGGTAGCTACCGTGCTTCTTTTTTCAACTTCCAGCTAACAGAAGTCATATACTGGAATATTGATTTTGACAATTAAAGGAACTGTGTCCTGTTTCTGAAGGCTCTTGGTGCTTTTTGTTGAATTTTTTTTGTACTTTGTTCCCCATCTTGAGTTATGTTGATGGTTAAGCATGTTATAAATGAGTGATTAAGTTAAATCAAGGACATAATATTCTATGGCTATAACAGCTATATGGAAAATTCCAATATTGTGTTACTGAAAGGTAATGGAGATAACTTTTTACAGTTCAACATCTCACATATTTAAACTGGAAAAAAAATGTCCATATTCATGCTGATCATATGTTAAATGTCTTTAACAGATATGTCCTCTCCTACAATGAAGAAGCCTGAAAAGCCATTGTTTAATCCTACGTCCCCCCAGGATTCTTCGCCGAGACTGAGCACTTTTCCCCAGCATCACCATCCAGGAATCCCAGGAGTAGGACACAGTGGTAAGGATGTAAAATCTTTGGGGAAAAGTTGGTTTGTGGAACCTTTACTCACAGCTCATAAGTTGATAATGAGCAAGTCTATAACGGAGTGCCATAAATTTGCCATTGAAATAAAGGACACTGAGCACTAATTCTATAACGACATCTGGGTGCCCAGATTCCATTACAGAATACTAGGATAAGTCAGCATCTATGTGTCTTCATTTAAGTGACTCACAGACGCCATGTCCATAGCAGGCATAAATGTGTGCACTTAAATGCGGCATTTTAGCGCGTAACTTACAGCATTCTGTAAATTGTATGCATAAATGTTGGACACGCCTATGTCCTACCAAGCACCTCCCTCTGTTTAAGCCCTCTTGCATATACATGCCAAGTGAGTTACGCTCTAAAGTTATAGAATACCACTCATCGCCCAACTGGCAAACATGTAACAGTAACACGCCTAAGTGCTAGTATCAAAATATCATTCTTACTAGAATCCATACCTGCTTGGACTCTGTTGCTAACTGGTTATCTGACAAATGTTTAATACTAAATTCAACAAAAACAGTGGCCATATGGCTTTTCAATAAGTAATCTATGCCTAGCTTAGTACTAGCTTAGTATTAATTCTTAACAGTTCACCTGTTTCCTTGGAAAACTAATTTAAATACTTAGGGGTGATAATTGATCAACATCTCAGTTTTGAGGCCCAGATTAATGACCTCCTTAACAAATGCTTCTTTTCTCTTAGACAATTTCACTGTCTCTATTCTTACTCAGATGTTTCTTCTTGAAAGACTTTACGCTTTACTAGCATCTCATTTAAATTACTGTAATATAATGTATGCAGGTTTATTGAACTACACACTTTATCAGCTGCCAAATACTGTTTATTAGACTCCTCAATAATGCCACCCATCATAATCATGTCACTCTTTTACTACAGGACCATTAATGGTTCCCAGTACAATATCGTATCCAGTTTAAGATTTTGACCATGGCCCATAAGGTGCTTTATCATAATGACCTCTCTTATCTTGCCTCTAAACTCTTGTTTCACGCCCTTTTTAGGGACTTAAGATCATTAGTTGATGGTCGGTTAAGTTTTCCATCCACTCGGTCTATGTTCCTGGATGCCACACGACAGTGTGCCTTTTCTAGCACGGCTTCCTTATTGTGGAATTTGTTGCCCCATTCATTGTGTATCTTTCTTTCCTGAGATTTAAAATGACCCTAAAGACACATTTATCTAAATTAGCCATTTCCATTTGTTAGGGTATGATGGTGGCTCGGACCAGGATTGTGAAAACCTGCTGGGGTTTTTAAGTGTTCTTTTAATCTTTTATGGCAAATTGGAGTTCTTGTTTCCTCTATCATTTTTAATTGATTTGTGAACCACCTGGCTCTGTATTCATTAAATGGTGGTATACTAATCTTAATAAACCATAAACCATATTCTATGCACATACATGCATCCTAATTCTATATATGGTGCTCAAAATTGCATGCAAAAAGTTGGGCACACACTCTGCTTTTCTTTACTATACTTGAGGCTAATATTTCACTCACACCTCAAAATGTTTGGAGTAGATTACAGAAGAAAGAACAAGTAACAATTATAACTGGGACAATTTACATAAAATAGCAGAAGTTAACATATAAGATTAACGGGATAATACAGAGAACAGTTTCAGGGAATGATAAAGGGTATGGAACTCCTCCTGTATGAGGAAAGCCTAAAGAGGTTAGGGTTCCTCAGCTTGGAAAAGAGACAGCTGAAGAGGGAACGGGTAGAAGGGAATTGTTTTTTCACTCTTTCAAAAAGTACAAAGACCAGGGGACATTCAATGAAATTACACAAAAATACTTTTAAAACAAATAAGAGGAACTATTTTTTCACTTAATGAATAGTTAAGCTCTGGAATTTGTTGCTGGAGGATATGGTAACAGCAGTTAGCATATCTGGGTTTAAAACAGGTTTGGACAAGTTCCTGGAGGAAATGTCCATAGTCTGTTATTGAGATGGACAAGGGAGGAAGCCACTGCTTGCCCCAGGATTGGTAGCATGGAGTGTTGCTACTAATTGAGTTTCTGCCAGATACTTGTGGCCTGGATTGGCCACTGTTGGAAGCAGGATACTGGGCTAGATGAACCATTGGTTTGACCCAGCATAGGCGCCGGCTCTGTGGGTTCTTGAGCACCCCCAATGTTGAGAAAATTCCTTGTATGTGTCCAGGGAGGGTTTATTTCCACTGGGCTTAGCACCCCCAATAATTTTGAAAAGTTGGCTCCCATGTGACCCAGTATGGTTATTCTGATGTTCTTATGTGTTTTGGTTTATTAGTGAGTGAGCAGAGTTAGAAGGGTTATGAAAAGTATATGCTTCTGGGGTAGTGTTTTTTTGTGACTGTATTTGTTACTAGGGTAATGAAGTTTTGAGAAAAATGTTATTTTATGACAGCACATGTTTCTTGAATAGCGTAGTTTTCATAGTTTTGTGAAACCAAATATAGGATGTGATGTTCAGCATCGATGTAGACAGGGTGTTCCAGATCTGGGCGGCTTGGTATGAGAATAGACATAAGGAGCTTAGCCTAGAATGGGTGGCAGAGCTGGTGGTTGGGAGGCGGGGCTTGTGCTGGGTAGACTTATACGGTCTGTGCCGGGGCTAGTGGTTGGGAGGCGGGACCAGTGCTGGGCAGACTTATACGGTCTGTGCCGGGGCTGGTGGTTGGGCGGCGGGGATAGTGCTGGGCAGACTTATACGGTCTGTGCCAGAGCCGGTGGTGGGAGGCAGGGATAGTGCTGGGCAGACTTATACGGTCTGTGCCAGAGCTGGTGGTGGGAGGCGGGACTGGTAGTTGGGAGGCGAGGATAGTGCTGGGCAGACTTATACAGTCTGTGCCAGAGCTGGTGTTGGGAGGCGGGGTTGGTAGTTGGGAGGTGGGGATAGGGCTGGCCAGACTTATACGGTCTGTGCCCTGAAGAAGACAGTACAAATAAAAAAGTAGCACATATGAATTTATCTTCTTGGGCAGACTGGATGGACCATGCAGGTCTTTTTCTGCCATCATCTACTATGTTACTATGTAGAAGACTGTCTTGAAGGGGAAGTCTTTGTAAAATTGAAACAAAGGTTTGTGGATATTTTTTGTACTGTAACCTGAGCTCAGAATTGTAACAAGAGGGAACATATAAGGTGGGGAGAAACCCTGGATAATTTTGAAAATAAAGCAGCAGAGCTTATAAATAATTCTGGCCTCTATGCATAGCCAGTGGAGCTGTTTCTATAAGTAGGATACACTGTCAACTTTTTTCAAGCCACCAATAATTCTGATGGCTGAGTTTTGAACTGTTTTTAGTTTGTGCAGTAAGTTCTTTGGGCAAACTAGGTAGATAATGTTGCAGTAGTCCAGTTTGGTTAATATTAGGGCCTGAACCATGAGTCTGAAGTGATTTTGTGTGAAGTATTTTCTAAATCATCTAAGGCTGTGCATGAGAAAAAAAAATATTTCTTTACTGTCCAATTTACCTGCACTTTCCAGGTTAGATTCTGGTCTATTGTGGTTTTAAGTGATTGTTGGTCATCCAGTTGGTGATTTGAGAGATGCAGTGTTTTATGCGGGGTATTATTGTTTGTATATTGTCAGGAGTTGGGATTAAGACTGCAATATCATCCATATAGATAAAATAATGGAAACCAGCAGTTTCCAGAACATACCCCAGTGAAGCCTTGAGAACATTGAACAGAATGGGTGAGAGTGGTAAGCTTGCAGGACCCCACTGTCTGCATTCCATCTTTCAGAGTGAGATCTGTTCATTTTTACCAGCTAAGATCAGTGAGTAAGGAATCCTATAAACAATTTAAAGACTTGGCATGTAAGCCCATTGTTGTTTAGTATGGTTAGTAAAGCTCATGGTAGACTACATCGAAGGCACTCGATAGGTCAAATTGCATGATGAGTTCCTTCTTTCCTTCCACAAGTAGTGTGTTTATATTGTTTACTAAGGTGCACAGTATGGTTTCGGTAAAGTTTGCTCGAAACCCCAACTGAGAGTAGTGTAGGATATCAAATTTCTCTAGGTGTTCAGTTAGCTGTATGGTAACTAGTAACACCCAATTTGTGCATGTAATTTAATTGACAAACAAGCCAATTAGCACTGATAATTGGATGCCAATTATCAATCATTGGTGTGAATTGGCATTAATTAAAATTGATGTGAGCATCTGTAGGCTCCAGGATCTGTGCATAAATTTGATGCACAGATCCTCAAAGGGGACACGGCCATGGGAGGAGTATGGGCGGGTCAGTGGCATTTCTTGAATTTGTGCACAGTATTACTAAATAAAGGAAATCTGCACCTAATTTAGGAGTGAGAATTTGCACCAGGTTTCAGTTGGTGTACATTCTCATGCCCAAATTGGGCACAGATCCCGGCACCAAATGCTATTCCATAAACAGTACCCAACAACTCTGAGCACCATTTATAGAATAGCGCTTAGCAATAATTTTATCAGCACTGATTTTTTGCACCATATAAAGAATTTGGTCCTTGATGTGTAAATGTAGTCGCCAAACTATAGGATGAGGGGATTGAGTCTTGCATGACTCTAAACACATTCATTGCCTCCTTCTGCAGAGCAGTTCTCACATATTCTCCATTACATTCTTTTTTATTTGTGTCAAACATAAGAATTCTATTTAGAATCTCGGCATTAAGATGACAAATGTACAGAATAAAAATAGCACAGCAAATAATAATATATTAGACTCTACTTCAAAACTAGGAATTGCATGCCAAGTAATCTTAAATTGGCTACCCAATTTTTATAATTATTGATGTTATAAATTGTACTGTATCATTCTTTTATTGCACAGCAAGTGGTTCTATCAAGTAAATGAATACTAAACATTCACTATATGTACAGCTTAATTTCAGAATGTCTTTTACTTTCTATACATTTGAGTTGATATGTTTTGCCATACATACATTCATGGAAAATTCAAAGTGACATTGTAAGGACTGACAAAGTGGGTATGGATGAGATTTGTTTGTAAGCTATGTTACAACAGAAAAGATGGGCAAACTAATTCAAGAGAAACTCAGATGCAGCCCACTGGGTACAGGACCAGCAGGATGCGCTAGCTTCAATTTGCTTATCACTGATTGCTGTAGCACAAGTAAACCAGGGAACAGAAATATTATTTTAACTCCTTTTTAATTTTCATAGCAGTCTAAATGTAAATTTTAATCCGGTGCTTTTATAGTGATTGGATTATTTTGCAAGTTATTTTTTGCATCATTCTCTGTGGTACAGCAGCTAAGATATGCAAATTAGGCAACAGGCCTGAATTGAGAGGTTCTAAAATTAAAGTTTTCAAGTTTCCAAGTTTATTAACACTTGATGTTCCACCTGGGGGACAACCCATCAAAGCAGTTTACAATATATAAAAAAAAACATTTCATCATAGTAGAAAAGAAATGGAATTACAATGGTGACAAGCAAGAGAGCCAGAGAGGAGGGTGTAGATAGTGGTAGAGGGCTGGAAGGCAAGAGTGCAGAGATGCTGCTATGTAGCCTCATCTAAGCAGCAGTCAGCAAAGTAGAGCTGGGGCCAAAGGCAATGGCAAATATGTGAGCCTTAAGTTGGACATTGAAGACAGGTATAGAGGATTCCAATCATAAGTTCTGGGGGCGTATATTCCAAAGAGTGGGTCCCATCACGCTAAATGTACGAGGGCGGATAGATGAGAGATGAACAGAATGAAGGATGGGGACATATAGCAAAGAGTTCTGTGAAGACTGAAGAGGCCTGGCAGGAAATTAAGAACTCAAGTGATGGCATAAATCGGGGGGCTGGCCGGATTCTAGAATCTTGTAAACTAGGAGGAGTAGTTTATATGAGATCCTATATGTGAATAGTAACCAGAGCTCATCACCGAGACGTGGTGCCACATAATCAAAGCGTGAAACCCCTGTCAAAAGGTGAATGGCAGCATATCAGATGCAGGTATAACTGGGAGCCTCACCCATGTCTCGCCCATGTGTACAGCCCTTACATTTATGCACTATCCCCCCTGATGTTCAAAACCGGACAGGAGCAGCACTTGGCTGATTTACTGGTACTTAGCCAGCTATCCGGCGATATTCAGCAGGAGATAGCCAGCTGTCTCCTGCTGAATATCGCCGGATAGCGCCTAGCGGATATCTGGTTGTAACAAGTGATACAAACAGCTATCCATCGATTTTCAGTGTGAGTTTGGTGGCTATATTTAGCCACCAAAATAGCAGGGATATCTTTGGCCAGTTTCAACTTAACGACCAGCGCTGAATGTTGTCTTGGCCAGTTAAGTTGAAACCAGCCCAAAATAAACCGGATATTCGATGCCAGCCACTGGAAACAGCCCGGCATTGAATATCTGGTCTCAGTGGTGACCGCGGGAGGCAGCCCAGCTAATTCTTGTGGTCTGAATATCGGATTCTATGTCATTTCCGTGTTCCATTATAGAATTGCACTTAGAATCTCTGCTGACACTTTTGGGGTTAAGTGTACACACATATGCGTAAAAGTTAGTATTCTACACATTTACGTTTGCGACGGGTGAGTAAATATGAGCATCTAGATTATAAAGTTCGCCTTAAAGTGTCTAATAGCCAAGACCTGAATTCAGACAGTTGGGATCAACCTACAACTTTTTCATAGTCGTGAAAGCTAAATCACCCTCGCTCCTTCCTCATCCCATACCATAGCAGGCAATTTTTCACATTACATTGTCCTACTGTCAACAAAATTATAAATTAGCCATTTTGGGCAGAATATTTTAAGGAGGGCGTCAATATGTAGGTGCCAAGAATGCATGTAAATGACCAGAATACCAGCATATATGCACGTATGTAAATTCCAATATTCTGGCTACACGCTTCTTGATATGATGAAGCCAAAATGTAATGGCGCATAGCTTCAAGGCGAATGTACACATGGGTGAAGTCAGAGCACAGCATGGGAGAAGCACACAGTTATACACATAAATTATAGAATGCTATCATTTATGTGCATTTTTTAGCAATTTAGGCATGAGCATTTACGCCAGTTCTATGACTGGTCTGAGTGGTTGTGCCAAAAATATGCTTGTGTAGTTACCCTGCTTTGCTGGTGTTTTATAAAGGAAAGTATTGTGTTGTTAAGTTGAATTATGAATGTTTTTTCTGTACACTGCCTAGAATCCAACTTGGTTAAATCATTTGTGCTTAACTATCCACTGATATTTAGCGGCATTTAAGCAAACAGTATCGCTGAATATCAGCACAAACTGCCTCTGCACTGTCTGATTAGTGCTGGGACAGTCCGTGGGCGGAGCTTGGCTAGAGCTAGGGTGGAGCTGGTACTGAAGCAGTTAGCAGTGATATGCAGACCACTAACAGTTAAGTAAAGTGGCTAAAGACAGGGCAGCAAAAAGGCTGTTCAAAAGTTTGCAGCCGAGCTAACCAGGCATTGGTCTGAATATTGTCCGGTGTCCAGTTAACTTCTGAATAGCAGCTGAGGGGTTTCTGGTGCCCCCTCCCTCTCCACAATCCTGATTTCCTCTCACACTGAAAACAAGTTGAGCCCCCTGAACAGGCCATCCTCCACACCTGTAGACCTTCCCAGGCCTATCTGTGGTGTCTCTGGTGGTCCAGGGAGTCTATGGTCTTGGTTAATGCTCCTGCCCACTGCAGTGCCATCCTCAAAATGGCCATTGCAACCTCATGTGGCAGCCTCACAAAAGGATAGAAGCTTCTCTGAGCTCATCTGGATAGTTTGGGGATGGAGCTAAGCTTTGGTTGCTTATTGCAGTCAACTTTCACAACGTAAGCCCTATGTATGAGCAAATGTTGCTTAGCCTTTGCTCCTTATAGCGCATGCAGTTCTATGGCTAATACATATCCACTATCTAAGCCAAAATATTTTACACATTAACCATGGTTTCAGTGGTGATATACATCTGGCCATAGTTTATGGAACCTCATTTGAGATGTGAAACTATAAAAACAGTTGAATGTCAAATTTTAATCCAGGTGTTTCTGTTTGTTTGGACTATTACACTTCAAGCAAAAGACTGCTGTGTTATAATGCAACCCTTGTGAAAGCTGCCATGTCCTGTCACTATCTTGTTGACATGTTGTTTTTTTCTGTTATTTTACACATATTTTATCTTGATATAGTCTAGGCTGCTAAGTGCAGTCCATATTTTAAAAATGGCACAACAGATTTGCATAGTAGTAATGTATGGTGAGATGTCATTATTCTTGCTTCACCTATCCCACCATACCTACAGATGTTATAGTTTTGCAAGCATATCATTTCCTTGCATCACAGTTTAGTAGCTCTTTCAGCCCATCCTCACCACACAAAGAATACATTTTTTCATCCCTTCTGACTTCTTTCCACTGCAATTTTTTCCTCCCTACAAAGGAGGAAAACAAAACACTTCTACATACTGTGTTGCCATGTGGATCCTGTCTTAGAGCTAAGAGTTAAGCATGGCAGAGGAAGGGAGGCAGAGATAAGAAGACATAGTAAGGGGGAACAGCAGGGGAAGGGAGAAGAGAACAAGATGGTAGACTTTAAATGTTGTTTAAATAAATAGCACCATCACCACCTGCTCTACATGTGAACCTCAGGCAAATAGTAGCATCATAGGATTTGGTGACAGTGTACAAACTACTTGAGCTTTGATATAATGGATCACACACACACACACACACACACATACACACACACACTTATACTTAAAGGACTGCATCAACTTTAATATATTTAGTCACACAGAGAGAGAACACGCAGGGAGACTGCAGATGGGATAAGGTTCTCTTTTGTTTTCTAGGCATATTTTTGCCTGGGAGGAGTGCTTTCCCAGGCCCTCTGGTTGAATGTTCATTAGCATTTTCACAATAGTTAGCTAATTATTCAAGTCATTATTGCCTGGGTAATCACTGTAGGCTTGCCTCTCCCAGACACCCAGGTATACAAGAATACAGTACACTGAAGCATCACCAGCAGTCTCCCAGGACACAGTTAAAAATATGCAGGCTTGAGTGTGTGTGTGTGTGTGTTAGAGCTTTTAAGAGAAATACTGTGTAAAATAAATAGTTTTTATTTTCCTCTGGGTATTACTGCTTCATTTGAAGCAAAATCAAATCAAATTTGTGGATAGCTGAATGAAACTTAGTAATTGGTAGCTCCGAGAAAGTTGTGTTGTCTTTTCTCAAGAAGTGAGGGAAGGGGGTGGGGTGGTGACTGATGTTTTTAAAATATAGGGGTTTTGTATTAAATCTTGTAAAATATAATGCAATAACATAGAAAGATGCCAAATCATGAATTCATTATTCTTTCCCCATGACAGAAAAGGTAAGTAATAATTGTATACTCAAATAAACCAGAAACTGAATATTTTTATTATTGTTATCTCCACAGTCATCTCAACCAGGGCTTCACCCTCACCGTTGCCTTTTTCCGCACAAGCTATTCTTCCTCCTGCCCCATCTAGCTACTTCTCCCACCCGACGATCAGATATCCCCCACACCTGAATCCACAGGACTCCCTGAAGAGTTATGTACCTTCTTACGACCCATCCAGTCCACAAACTAGCCAGGTAACAAACACGTCTGGCAGAACATTCAGATGTACCTATGTACCAGTTACCTAATGAGAGAAAATGTGTATATTATGAAAATGAAAGGTAAAAGAAACATTTAGGATGGGTGACAGATGGGAGATGGAATTTAGTCCTTTACCTTCTGTGCTTCACCCTTTTTTGTAATCTACCAAGGTTTTTCTTTTACAGTCCCTAGATGGTCATCTTACTTAAATTTCTTGCAAGAGGAAACATGAATTAAAGAAGTACTAGCTATAATTTCCAACCTATTTCATTTTATTTTACATTTTAACATTATTTTGGCATGTAATTTATGAACCCCTCTTTAGAAGAGAAATCATCTGTCACTTTTTGCTTGTTTGTGCTGTATTCATGCATTGTATATATCTAATTCCTTCCTGAAAGAGGTTCTGACAAGGTTTGCTATGGTAAGGCCCTAATAACTTAGATCAAAAGTGTGGAGTCATGAGCTCCGCAAGGGGAAACTTTGCTGGTTTCCAGGGGGGTGGAGTTTTCTACAATGAAAATGTAGACTTCTGGTATTCTTACCTGCAATGGGTCCTCCTGTGATGTAATAGCTGAGAGGAAGAGAGAGAAAACTAAGCTACATTCATTCAATGAGGAGGAAAGAAATGTCAGCGGTGCTGTTACTTTGCTCTCATTTGCCTGGAGGAGTGTGAAATTTGGCAGGAACTCATACCTCATCAACTGCAGATTGTAGAAGAACAGACTGAGAAGGGCAGGAAGGAACAAAAAACGCAGTTTCTGTACTATAATGCCTCTGTATCACTCTATGGTGCAACCTCACCTTGAGAATTGTGTTCAGTTCTGGTCGCCGTATCTCAAAAAAAGATATAGTTGAATTTGGAAAGGTTCAAAGAAGAACAACCAAAATGATAAAGGGGATGGAACTCCTTCCATATGAGGAAAGGCTAAAGAGGTTAGGGCTCTTCAGCTTGGAAAATAGACTGCTGAGGGGGGATATGATTGAGGTCTATAAAATCCTGAGTAGTGCAGAACAGGTAAAAGTGAATAAATCTTTTTCAAAAAGTATGAAGACCAGGGGTCACTCAATGAGATTGCTTGGAAATACTTTTAAATCAAATAGGAGGAAATATTTTTTCACTCATAGAATAGTTAAGCTTTAGAACTTGCTGCCGGAAGATATGGGAACAGCAGTTATCCCGTTTTCTATATATGGTGCCTTAATTTCCATGCAGAAATTGAAGTGTATTTTATAACAATGCATGTAACTTAATTGGTAAACTAGCTATTCAGTGCTGCTAATTGGATGTTAACAAGCAATTAGCAGCACACATTAGCTTTAATTAAGAGTTACACGCACAACTTGCTACGTGTATTCTGTAATGTGATGCGGTTAAATTCTAAGTTGCATAGTTGAAAAGGGGGCATGGCCATGGGTGGGGTGTGGCATTTCTAAATCTATACACGTTGTTGTAGAATACACCTGCTCTGTGCCTAATTTAGGCATCAGGATTTACACCAAGTCAAACATGGCATAAATGGCTGTAACTAAATTTGGTGATGAGGAAAGGTGCTCAGCGTATTCTATATACTGCATGGAAATTGAAGCCTATTCTTTAAAATATAGACATACTTTATAGAATATGCCTAGTTGTATTTTTTTCCTTTAGGAACTTTCAGGCACCATATATAGAATCTAGCCCTTAGTGTATCTAAGTTTAAAAAAGTTTTTACAAGTTCCTGGAGGAAAATTCCATAGTCAACAACCAGGAGGAGGAGTGGCCTAGTGGTTAGGGTGGTGGACTTTGGTCCTGGGGAACTGAGGAACTGAGTTTGATTCTCAGCACAGGCAGCTCCTTGTGACTCTGGGCAAATCACTTAACCCTCCATTGTCCGCCACATTGAGCCTGCCATGAGTGGGAAAGCACAGGGTACAAATGTAATAAAAAAATAAAGATAGATATGGGGAAGCCACTGATTGCCAAGGGAATGGTAGCATGGAATGCTCAACTTATTTGTTTCTGGCCACTGTTGGAAGCAGGATACTGGGCTAGATGGATCATTGGTCTGACCCAGTATGGCTATTTCAGGAGCAGGGAGAGCAAACAATATAGCTGTGAACAGCTGATTTAAATGGAAAGGGCAGGAAGTAGCCAGAAAAGCCAGGGGTCAGATGAGATTTTGGTGCAGGATGGATGCAGCCTGAAGGCCGTAAGTTCCACTCTCTGACTGAGATTCACAAAATGAAGAATTGGCATAAGTGGGAGAAGTTTTCAAGGGTTCTGATTGCACTACTGTCTTCTCAAAAATAAATTAAAACAAGGGACTGAGGATCATAATGGTTTTGTTTAATTGCCAACTAAATATGCCTTTTTAAAACCAGTCTCACAACTGGACTTCCAGTTTACTTCTCTCAGAGTGACTAAGCTGTAATTGAATATTAGGTCTTAAAAAACAAACAAATCCTGAAGATTATCCTTCTAGTACAGGGTTTACACATATGGGTGGGAAAGTTAGGGGAAACTTGAACCACCATAGTCCATTCTAGCTGCGGTTGGTAGCAGTGGGTGCTTACAGACCTTCAGTTTCCCATGCAACAAATCTCTATGCTTCTCCACAAGTTTATGACATTGCAGGAAGCAAAATCTAGAACACATTGTTCCTACCCTTTAAAGAGGAATCAAAGCTGAAGATCTCAAACAAGAAAACAAAAACAAAAAAACACTCTCAAAAGAATTAAACAGCTGGAAAAGGTAATCAAAGAATATTGAACTCTACTATATAATCTATCAAGTATCATCTTTATTTGATGTACCACTAATGAAAACTATATCAAGGTGGTTTACAATGTATAATAAAATGATATATAGGGGAGTAATGACCAACAAGCCAAAGACAGCCCACAAAAAGGAGGCCTAGGTTACAATATTAGTATTACAATTATCTAAAACAAATGTGCTAAACAAATGAACATTATTCCTTAAACAATGGCCTACTTCCTTGACCATAACTAGAGATGAATTCCTTATGGTTACTGAAATGCTAAAGTAAAATAGTATGTTTTTGAAAGCAGATTTGAATTTTGGAGGCGACATCTTAAGAGGAATGTCTAATGGGAGGCTATTTCAGAATGTGGGAGCAAGGACACTAAAGAAAGAGTGCCTCATATTATCGAAACAGACTTGACGAAAGGAAAGTTAAATTGAAGAATACTTCCAGACACTTAAGCCCAGAAGAATCATGTAACCCTTATAGAATACCCAAAACTATGCTCAAATACACCAATATACAAATCTAGGCATCAGTATTAAATCTATTTCACCTGATTCTGCTTCATGGCCATTTACATAAGACAGAGAGAGATCAATCTATAAACATAGTTGCAATGATAACCCAAGTAAGTATAGTTGCTTCTGTGTCAACAGTAACATTATCAAACTGTGATGTAATGTCCTCAACAAATGAATATTAAAATGCATAGTCATTAATGAAGGTGTGCACAGAAGTCAGGTTGGGTTCCTTCCAAAGAACCAAGGGCCAGATTCTATAAATGATGTTCAATAATGGGTGCCAGAAAAGACAGGCTGAGCGTGTATCTATAAAGAGTGTGTTCCCTTTATAGACATGCTTAGCACTAATGCCCATGCCCTATTGTTGGGTGCCAGGTTTACGCCTGCTGAAACCTGGTGTAAATGCTGGTGCCCAAGTTGGACGTGCTGACCCATTATTCTGTAACAAAGCACACATTTTTTGGAACGCCCGTTTTTGAGTTGTGCACTATGGGATTTGGGCTTCCAGGCAGTAGAGAATAGCGTGTAGCCAGACGCATGCACAAATCCTAACTGATTCCAATAACACCAATTAAGTTGTACATCCCAAGATCATGCCCAAATTTAGACACTGAAATCTGTGCACAAAAAAGGGCGGTATGTAAAATTTTAAATAACCCATAATCCATAAACCATATAGAGAATTTGGGAGCAAATGCTGACCACATCTTTCCCTTATAAACACTGATTAATAAACATTTAAAAACTCCTTCTCAAAGAGAAAGTTCTCTTATTTTATTGGATTTATGAAAGCATTGGATTCTATCTAGCACCTTGGCCTTAACTTTAAACTAATGTAAACTGGAATTGTGTATAACCTTTGATATAATTAAATAAATATATATATATATTTTTTTTTAATTTTATTTTTATTTCAATTTCAACAGTACAGATTAAAAATACAATTTATATATGAAAGGAAATAGAAAAAAAAATAACACCACAATGAAATCAATATGGAAATGGAACAACAAATTTAGGGGGTCTTTTACTAAAGGTTAGCACATGCTATCTGCCACAGGATCCATTTTCTTATTATGGGCCCTGCTGCAGATAACATGTGCTAATCTTTAGTAAAAGACCCCCTTAGTCCACTGTTATTAGGATCCAAGATGATAAGGAAATAGGGTTCGAAAAAGAAGAGCCCTTAATATCAGGTGTGGTAAAAGGGACATAATACAGCTGGCTGAGGTAGATATTATATTTCATTAACCATTGACGTTAGAATTACCTTCTCTAGACACAAGAAAATCTGATAACTGCTTAGGCTAATAGAACAGGAAATTAGTAGAGCCACAAGATACAACGAAATGACATGGACTGCAGGTGTTTCAAGATCACTTCTACTTGGTTTAAATGTTGAGGATGTTGTTTATGAATCAGTTCACTAACCTTGTTTAAATCTTCAGAAACGTTTTAAAGAAAAATTAGACAGAGAAGATTCCAAACCTTTAATGGCATCCCTTTTTTTTTGTTACATTTGTACCCTGTGCTTTCCCACTCATGGCAGGCTCAATGTGGCTTACATGGGGCAATGGAGGGTTAAGTGACTTGCCTGTGCTGGGAATTGAACTCAGTTCCTCAGGACCAAAGTCTACCACCCTAACCACTAGGCCACTCCTCCACAATGCCCCTTAATGCTTCAAGGTTCATGATGGTCAAATTTCCTGACTCTACACTAGCAGCAATTGCTCCTTCACTTACCACTACTACTACTGCTACTTAACATTTCTAGAGCGCTACTAGGGTTACGCAGCGCTGTACAAATTAATAACTAAGGACGGTCCCTGCTCAGAAGAGCTTACAATCTAAAGGACGAAATGTCAAGTTGGGGTAGTTGGGGTACCACCCCAGTTCTTCCAGCTGGCATTCAAGGGGTGGAAAATACTGTCGGGACTCCCTCTCCGCCTATCTGTGGCATCACACCCTGGTATCCCAGCAATGCCTCCAGATCGTGGGGGGGGGGGGGGCTAATTACAGGGCTTAATGATACCCCTTCAAAACTCTTCTTTGTTGGTGAGGGAGACACTAAAGTTTGTGTCACATTTACAGGAGTGACCCGAAAGCTACCAAGGTCGTCTGGTCTGAGATAAGTACTCGAACAGTAATGGGGAGATAATCTCTGGTCTTAGCTCACCTCTTCTTCCCCATAGTCATCAGGGAAGGCCTGCCTTCAGCAAGGGAGATGGAGAGGATGCACACATATGCCTGCTCATGGCGCCATCTTGGATCATAAACGTATTTATCCATCAGCTGTAAATTAAACATAAAGAACACACAGACAGGCGTAGAGCTCCAGAGAAAAACAAGGGGTGAGACAAGGATGTAGCCTGAGCACTATTCTTTTCAAAATCTCCATCAGTGATCTCACCGCAAAGTACTAGCCCCAGAAACTAAACCTGGTCATTCTATCCCCTAGCTCAAAACATGTATGAAAGAACCTAAACCTTGTGATCTTGGGCAAGTCACTTAACCCTCCATTGCTCAGGTACAAACTTAGATTGTGAGCCCTCCTGGGACAGAGAAATATCCAGTGTACCTGAATGTAACTCACCTTGAGCTACTACTGAAAAAGGCGTGAGCAAAATCTAAATAAATAAATAAATACTGGCCAAAATTAATGCACAGTAACTGTAAAGCCTCCACTTTAATTGATGGGGAAGCTTCCAACATAGTCCTATTCAGTTAATGCAGAAAAAAATGTGTTAATGTATTCTAAAACTATTTCTGATAACGTGATGCAGCAATTTTATTTATTTATTTATTTACCGCCTTTTTGAAGGAATTCGCTCAAGGCGGTGTTCAGTAAGAATTGAACAAACATGAGCAATAGGCAGTTATAGCAGTAAAAATATTCAAACAACAATACAAAGTATGGCCTAGTACACTACTACTACTACTATTTAGCATTTCTATAGCGCTACAAGGCATACGCAGCGCTGCACAAACATAGAAGAAAGACAGTCCCTGCACAAAGAGCTTACAATATAATAGACAAAAAATAAAGTAATCAAATCAATTATTGTGTACAGGAAGGAGGAGGGTAGGTGGAGGCGAGTGGTTACAAGTGGTTACGAGTCAAAAGCAATGTTAAAGAGGTGGGCTTTCAGTCTAGATTTAAAGGTGGCCAAGGAAGGGGCAAGACGTAGGGGCTCAGGAAGTTTATTCCAGGCGTAGGGTGCAGCGAGACAGAAGGCGCAAAGTCTGGAGTTGGCAGTAGTGGAGAAGGGAACAGATAAGAAGGATTTATCCATGGAGCGGAGTGCACGGGAAGGGCTGTAGGGAAGGACGAGTGTGGAGAGATACTGGGGAGCAGCAGAGTGAGTACATTTATAGGTTAGTAGGAGAAGTTTGAACAGGATGTGAAAACGGATAGGGAGCCAGTGAAGCGACTTGAGGAGAGGGGTAGTATGAGTAAAGCGACCCTGGCGGAAGACGAGACGGGCAGCAGAGTTTTGAACCGATTGGAGAGGGGAGAGGTGACTAAGTGGGATGCCAGCAAGAAGCAGATTGCAGTAGTCTAAACAAGAGGTGACAAGGGTGTGGATGAGGGTTTTGGTAGAGTGCTCGGAAAGTACACCTCTTCATGTTAAATTGTGAAGCGCTGCGTATGACTGGTATTGCTACAGAAATGATTTATAGTAGTAGTAGTAGTAGTATTCAGGTAGTGTTAACTGTGACATGCTATCTGCCATTTTAACAGTTAAGTGTGGTAATTACTATTGCATTAACTGTAAGGCACATTCTCCTCCTTCCCCACATCCCTTCCCATCAGGAAGTAAACACAGAAATTAGAACTAACTTATAAGGCACCACATTAACTGTTAACATGCACAAACTGCCCCATTAACAGCTAATGTAGCTTAGAAAATAGGCCCATTAATGCAGAGCTATGCTAACTATTAGCATACATTAATTCCCACATTAAACATCTAATACTCTTTTGTACTATGGGCAGCATATATAAAATTGGCTTGTCAAATAAAGTTAGATGAATCTGAATCCTAACCTTAGTGAACCTACTTTGAGTATATGAAGAGATGCATTTCTGCACTGGCATAAAACATTTTATCTATACAATTAGTACTGTAGCTTTTAATGTCGTTGTGCTGAATGAAAACTATCATCTCACTTCTTGGTTTTACATGATGTGGCAATGTGTATATAGTGACAAAGTGCTTGCGGGAGTCTAAAAATGCACTTAAATAAACACTGTAAGAGCTCGTTATAGGTCAACTAAAGAAGAATTAATGTGAGCCTTGCCAGGATGAATGGCCGCCATGCTGATGACACCTCAGCTGTAATTTTGTGCTGGTAGGAAAACACTTGTGGATTTGGTAAACTTCTTATATCATAAGCCTTGGAGTTTTTTTTTTCAGCCTGTAGCACAAAGAAATACCACTGAAAGCTTGTTACTGTGAATTTTGACTTTCTTTCATTTCTCGGTTTGGGTAAAGGAGAAATAATCATTCAAAGGAGAGGGTTGCTAGGAGGGCCTTGTTTCCTTTCGCCCAGGATCTGTCTGTGCCTGCAGTCTTAACTTGAGATCTGTGCTGTAGGAGGAGGGGCTACGGCCCAGCCTGGGCTCTTTGAGCTCTTGGACTGTTTCCAGGGTCAGTGTAATATAATCCTCAGGGGCCCGCTCTAGTTTCTGGTTTTGCTGCCTTGCCTTAAAGCTTCTTGTCCTGCATGTAGAACTCTTTTATTTTCTCAAACAGTTTTGAAGGGAGAGGGAGGTGTGCAGGCCATTCCTTGCAAAGTTCAGCCTCTCAATTTTTTTTTAAAAGAAATACTTTTACTTCTCTCTCTTTCATTCTGTACATTTGAATATATAAATATATATTTCTATTTATTGTCTGAAAGCTGGCATTTTCAGCAGAGAGGCACACTGAGAAGTTGATGTGCTGAATATGGTGAGATCATCGAACAGAGGAAATCTTTCCAGGGTTCATTTTCAGCCACTGTAGCAATGGTGCCTGGGACTGAATCAAAGTTTTTCTCTGAAATAACAGATCACGCTCCCTCAGGGCTGTTCAAAAAGTCAGTTCTGGTTATGGGGCCCCTTGTTGGCTAGCCTCCTGCCTCAACTGCATAGTTTTTCCACATTTTGAAAATATACAGTGGGGGCCATAAATCTGCAACCCACTGTGGGAAAAATGTCAATAGTGGGATTATTTTTTATAGCCATTAATTGTGAGGCTGGTTAAACAAAAGCAGTGGAATTGGGTTACGTTAGAGTAGCTTTGGACTACAAATTATAGTTTGGTGTGCTGATTAAACATCTCCTCCCCTGCCACATGTGTTTTCATGAGATTCAGCTGGGAACAATATGCATGGGGCCCGATTTTAATTTGTGCAAAAAAAAAAAATCTTGAACAGCAAAGTCAAATTAGGACAGCCATTAAAATGCCTAAACCCTAATTCAGTGTAGAAACTCTTACTGAGTTTGACTGCATTTTTGAAACTGATGTCTTAATTAGATTTTACTAAGGCAAAAGAAATATGCAAATTAACATTTTGGTTATGAGTGAAATGAATTTATTTTAATTATTTCTGTTTTTTTACTTGTTTGTTCTGAGAGGGCAGATTGGATAACCAACAACATTTCTGTAAACCACTGAGATGAAAGCATGAGGGTGGATAACCACTAGGTCAAGGAATATGTTGGAGCCTGGTTCAAGTGGAAGGTGACAATGAGATTTTCTTAGGTGGCCGAATGGGGGTGGGGGTGGGGGAGATGTGTGTGCGTGTGCATTGCGGGGCTGGTGGGATGCTGGAGTTCTAACCTGAGGAATGGGGGTGGGGGAGATGTGTGTGCGTGTGCATTGCGGGGCTGGTGGGATGCTGGAGTTCTAACCTGAGGAATGGGGGTGGGGGAGATGTGTGTGTGTGTGTATTGCGGGGCTGGTGGGATGCTGGAGTTCTAACCTAAGGAAAGTATGTGTATGTGTTTCTGTAGATAGCATATCCTGGATTTACAGCTTTAGGAGGAGATGTCAAAGGCAAAGCCACATTTTTAGAATCCACAAGGCATTCTGCTTTTTTCTTCCTCTTTCCGTTCATATAGAATAGCCTTCTCCTATCTGTTCATGGTAACTCCTTTTTTAAACAGTTCAAATCCGACCTCAAGACTTGGCTTTTCACACAGGCGTTCGGATCCCCGGATATGTATGGTTTGCTGATTATCCCTTTTCCGTTTGTTTCTATCCTTTTGACACAATGATATTGTTTCCCCCTTCCCCCTTCCAGTTACCTTTCCATTTGTTTGTCTCTTTGTCCAGTTCTAGAGTAAATAATTTTTGCTTTACTATCAAATAATGGAGTTCCTTTTTCTTATATGTTGTTGTAGCATGTACACAGCTTTGCCCTGCTTTGTCAGTTAATTAGATTGTAAGCTCTGTCGAGCAGGGACTGTCTCTTTATGTTCAAGTGTACAGCGCTGCGTACATCTAGTAGTGCTATAGAAATGATAAGTAGTAGTAGTAGTAGTAGTAAAGTGGTATAGTAAGTATTTAATAAAATATATACTATAAACTATTTGTAGATGTTTAAACTAGAGGATGGAGGTGGCACATGGAAGCATGTTGATCAGTCAAAATGAGACGCTTAAATAGCAGGTTTATCTTTGACAGCTAAAAAGTTAACTGGTTAGCACTGAATATCAGCATGGCAGGTTAACTTTATAGTGGACAAAATAAACTGAGATATTCAATGCCAGTTGCTTGATATGGCCTAGCATTGAATATTCGGGGTTAACACTGGCAGCGGACAGCAAATATGCTGCCTGCCGCTGGCTGAATATCAAGCCCATTATCTTTACATTATGTACAGTACAGCAATTTTCAGCACCCATACTCATTCTATCTGACAGGGGAAGAGGGTTGGGCAGAGGCAGAGGCCATCCTTATCGACTATATTGATGAGCGATATCCCTATCATTAATCTCTTACAGATCACACTTTCTAAGATGTAGATACAAGTACTCAACTAGATATGACCCCTTATAAACATGGATACATTTGTTTTGATTTAATAGGAAACTTCAGATAATGCAATATTTTGCCAAGAACTCAATGAATTGCACTGACAAGTCCATACTTAACAATAATTCAAAATGGATGCCTCTTGGATCACCAAATGCACTCATTCTACATTTAATCAGTGTGTTCTAGGAGACATAAAAAAGTTAGAAGAGAAAAATCATCATAAAATGTTTCATAACCTAACTAAAGATGAGTACAATGCCTTAACAACTCTATCGCGTAATCGTAAAATTGTGATGAAACTGGCAGACAAGGTTAGAGGTATTGTCATACTAGACAGAGATCAATATGTTAAGGAAGTTGAAAGACAGATCCTGGACACTCAGTATTGCATGTGATTTGATAGAAATCCTACAGAAAGTCCCTAGATAGAGATTGGACAATTAGTAGATTTTGCTTTCAAAGCTAGATATATTACTGCAAAAAAGAAAGACTTATTGATAGTTAAGAATCCAATCATCCTGACTATTTATGTATTACCAAAAGCCTATAAATTCCTTGTGGATCCTCATGGATGTCTAATTATATCAGGAAATGGTTCTGTTCTTGAACCCTTGTTCAGATTTGTCAATTATTTCCTTAGACCCTTTGTTATACTGTATATATTGAGTCTTACATTAGAGATTCCTCCCATATGATCAATTTGTTAGAGCATTTTGATGGTGATCTAAAAAATGCATATTTGGTTACACTTGATATAAAGGCACTGTATACCAGCATACCACAGGTAGAGGCTTTGGTAATTATTGAAGGAGTAATAGAGAATCATTTTATAACCACGTTAGCTACAATAGCATTGACTCAGAATTACTTCTGTTTCCCGATAAAGTTTTTTTTCAACAGGTTTTTTCAACTGCCATGAACTGCATTTCTATGGGTCCTAACATAGCCAACTTGTATGTGGCAAATTTCAAATAGATTACCCATTTAAGAGTGAGGTCAAATTTTATAAATGTTATATAAGTGATATTTTTCTTTTATGGAAAGGGGAAATTGACAGATTGTTGGAGTTTTATGAATGGTTGAATACAAGGGATTGAATAAAAGAGACATCAATTGCTCCAGAATACTGCAGCCCAGTTGATTTTTGGAAAGGGAAAATATACTGAAGCCACTCCATTATTGACAGTGGCGTTCCTAGCCTGCATGGCACCCGGGGCGGATCACCGATGTGCCCCCCCCCCCGGCAAAATGACACCCCCCCGGGTGCACGCTGCTGAGGGGGGTGCCGCGGCATGCGCCTGTCGGCTCCGAAAAGTTCACTAACTTCACTCGATCGCTGCAGCTCCCTCTGCCCCGGAACAGGAAGTAACCTGTTCCGGGGCAGAGGGAGCTGCAGCGAACGAGCGAAGATAGCGAACTCGGAGCCAGACACGTGCCGCGGCACCCCCCAGCGGTGTGCACCCAGGGCGGACCGCCCCCACCGCCCCCCCTTGGTACGCCACTGATTATTGAACAAATTACTCTGGTTAAAATTTGAGAGTTGATTTTTTTTTTACTTGCCTGTTTGGCTTTTTAAAGTTTATTGGGGCTTAATCCAGATACTGTTAGCCAGCTAATGATCATTCCTAGTAATAGACCCCATTCAAGAATTAAGCAATGATTAATGTTGGATTTCCCCCATTTAAAATGAGTAAATTGTAAATTTATTAGGGACTGATCAATAGATTTTCAAAGCATAAGGTTCTGGGACAGTTTACCTATCAGTCTTCGAAAGATTAATTCATATGTTTTATTTAGAAAAAATTTGAAAACTTTTTCTTCTTTTCTGAGCAGAATTTGTAATTAGAATTATATATAACTTTTAGTGTTTGATGTATTGATTTTAAGATCGTATTTAAATTCCTCTGAATGCAGAAGTTTATATTGTAATCTGCTTTGTAATTCATGTTAAAAGCAAAATAGAAGCATACAAATGCAATACAATACAAATATAATTCTATTCCAATTTGCATTTTAAGATGCAGTATCACATACTAGTGACATAGTAGATGTTGGCAGATAAAGACCTGTATGGTCCTCCTGTCTGCCCAACAAGATAAATCTGATACATAAGATATAGAGTGATGCTTTACATGTATAGCTGATCTTGATTTGTCCTTGCCATTTTTAGGGCATAAACCGTAGAAGTCTGCCTAGCACTGTCCTTGTTCTAAAACTTCTGAAGTTGTCATCGAATCCCCTGAAAAGCTCCACTCCAGCCCATTCAAATCTATTCAGCCACGATCAGGGTACAAACTGTAGAGGTTTCCCTAGCACTGGCCTTGTTCTCCAACTTCTGAAGCTGAATCTGTTCAGCCACAATCAGGGCACAGACCGTAGAAGTCTGCCCAGTACTGGCCTTATTCTTCAGCTTCTGAAGCTGAACCTGTCCAGCCACGATCAGGGCACAGACCATAGAAGTCTGCCCAGCACTGTCCTTGTTCTAAAACTTCTGAAGTTGTCATAGAAGCCCCTGAAAAGCTCCACTCCAACCTATCCAAATTTATTCAGCCACGATCAGGGCACAGGCCGTAGAAGTCTGCCCAACACTGGCTTTGCTTTCCAATTACTGGTGTTGCCAAACAGTTCATTATTTGGCTATACTGATTAGGAAAACAAGATACCATTTAATTACTACAAGTTACATTTTAGCAGTTTCTATAATAGGAGTTTGAAGACTAATTTACCCTTTTCTCAGTTTCTAAGGTTGCGTAGATTGTGCACAGATATGGAGGAGTTTAAATCTAAGACAGTAATTATGGCTAAGCATTTTGCACAAAGAGAGTATCCCAATGAATGTTTGGGGGAAAGCAAGACTACAATGTAGGGATTCTCTTTTAAAGAGTAGAACAGAGAATGTCAAACCTGATGTTGTACGGACTTTGAAGTTTTCCCACTATGCAAGAGATATTCAATGAGTCATCATGAAACGGCATATTCTTGAAATTCATGCCTGTTTTCAGAATAAAAAGTCAGTAGTAGCCTACATGTGACATAAAAATCTTAAGAGAAAGATTTATACCATCAGCTTTACCAGAGCTCACACAGGGACTAACACATTTATGGGAAACTCACAATGTGGATCCTGTTCGGTTTGTAAACATTTCGTGATGTCTGAGTTTAGACTTCTTAAACAGACCAACCAGTTGAGACATTCTACTATTTGCCATGCTGAACAGGTGACTTATATGTCCTTGGCAACTTATGTATGTCAGTAAAACAAAAAGGATGGCAAAGACAAGGATTATTGAGCATAGAAGTTGCATTGTGAGGAATGTACAAACTACTCCAATTGTCGCACACTGATAATTCTGCTAATCATTCAGTAGATATTTACGTATATTTGTCATTAAGTTGATTCTGATGAGATAGCGAGGTGGAGAAGTAGACTCAGTTCTGTTACATGAAGAACAATGCCTTATTTTTTTATCTTAATATAGTGAGTCCATGCAGAACTAGATTTGAAGCCTTTTTTATAAGAATTTGTTTACATCTTTCCATATTCATTGTTGGGATACATTTATTCTTTCCGCCTTTTCTCACACAATGTACATTGTTTTCCCCTTTCTTTTTTCCCTCCCCTCCCCCTTCCATCCTTTTCTTCCATCCCTACCTCCCCTCATCCTCCTCCCACCTTTTTCATTCCCCTTCGCCCCTTCCCTCTCCTTTTTTCTCCCTCGCTCCTCTTCCCGTCCCCCTTTCCCTGCTCTTTTTTCTGATACATTATATATGAACATATATTCAATCAAAATTTTTATCTGATATTATTTGTTCATAACTATTTTTATTGTTTTTGAAATGTAAAGTTATTAATGATCATAATGTAGTTCTTGTAATCCCTAAATACATATTTGATATTCATTTATGACAGTTCATGGGTATCATTATCATGTTACCCATGATTCTTCTGTAACACTAAATGTCTATTTTCTAATATATCTTCAGCATTCATGATGTATTGTAAGCCACATTGAGCCTGCAAAAAGGTGGGAAAATGTGGGATACAAATGCAATAAATAAATAAATATGGTTAACATAATCATTTTCTTTTTATTTCGTTAAATGTTGTGACATACATTGTTCAATCCCCCTTGTCTAATTATGTTTCTGTTCTCTTCCCCCCCCCTCTTCCCTTCCTTTTCCCCTCCTATCTACTTCCTTTACTTTTCCTCTTCCCCTCCCCTTCTCCCCCTTCTTTCTTTCCCATCCCTCCTCTCCCTTCTCTTTCTGCTTTCTCCCTCCCCTTCCCATTCCCCATCTCTTCCCTTCCCTTCCCCTCCCATTTCTTTTTCTCTTCTTTTCCTTACTTCTTCTCCTCCTTTCCCTCTCCCCCCTTTCCCACTCCTCTTTCCCCCTCCTTCTTGTGGATTAAAAGCTGGTTAAAAGATAGAAAACAGAGAGTAGGGTTAAATGGTCAGCATTCTCAATGGAGAAGAGTAGATAGTGGGGATCCCCAGAGGTTTGTTTCAGGACCGCTGCTTTTTAACATATTTATAAATGATCTAGAGATGGGAATAACTAGTGAGGTAATTAAATTTGCTGATGACACAAAGTTATTCAAAGTTGTTAAATCACAAATGGATTGTGAAAATTTGCAAGAGGATCTTACGAGACTAGGCATCCAAATGGCAGATGACATTTAATGCGAGAAAGTGCAAAGTGATATATGTGGGAAGTATAAACCCAAACTATAGCTATGTAATACAAGGTTCCACATTAGGAATCACCGACCAGGAAAGGGATCTTGGTGACATCGTTGATGATAAGTTGATTAGCTTGTTAAGTCAGTTAAGTTATGCACGTTGATATACAATTCGCGTGGATTTTAGCACGGATCTCTAGGCTCGCTATATAGATTCCGAGGGTGAATGCATATGCAGTATTTTTTGATTTTGGTGATTCTGAGCCCACTCTCATTCAGCAGTTATACCAACAGTAATTTTTGCAAGTTCATTCTATACATTTCAGTTTTTCTTTCTTTGTTTTAGTTATTCGCAGGCCTCTTATTGTTTCATTCGGGGTTTTTTTTTTGGAACAATTGAGGTACCTTTGTGATTTAACTATTTTATGGAATAGAATTTTTCAAAATAAGTATTTGGCGTGTTCTCACATGTTCATAGAATAATTAACACTTGCTTCAACACTGTTTGTCACATAGGGCCCCTTTTATCAAACTGCGGTAAAAAGAGGCCCTGCAGTAGCATCAGCACATGGATTTGCTGCCTGCCGAGGCCCCCTTTTACCATAGCGGGTAAAAGGCTTTTTATTTTTAAAGGAAATGGCCCTGCGGTAAGTGAACCACTTGCTGTGCAGACATTTCCTGAGGGACCACTTACTGCCACCCATTGAGGAGGCAGTAAGGGCTCTTGCGCTCACCTGGAGGTAAATAAAAATGCATTTTCTAGCACCAGAGGCTGGGACTACCACTGGGCTTTTGTTAAAAATACATTAAAAAAAATTAAACGTTACCATATAGATTGAAATATTACAGGTATTAGGATTTAGGAAATCTGCAGGCTTTGGTTCAGGCACTTGTTTTGTCTGGCCTCAATCACTGGAAATGAAAATGCATAACATTACTTGTTACCATTCTCCAGGACAGGTAGTGCAAAATGTTGTCAGTTTTGTGTAGGACATGGTGAACAGATCATTGTATTGCTAAGGTGTACAATTTTAACTTTAATTCATTGTGCTGAGGTTCCCCTGTAAATATACACGAAAATGTAAATGTAAACTGTGGAAGGGACATAGAGTTATTGTCATTGGCAATCAGAAATGTCATCATAAGCTCTGAACTTGATCATCATTGCTTATGCTCATGTTGTGCCCATTTTGAAGACATATTCTATTCTGTATGTAATGTTGTTCCCTGCCTAGAATTGGTGATACAGAGCTAGATTCTATATAAAGTGTCAAGATTTCCACATGGAAACTGAAGCGTATTCTATAAAGTACGCTTTAATTTAGGGGTACTTTATAAAATGCGCTGAGCACTGGTCCACACGACTAAAGTTAGTCACGATCAATTAAGCCAACCAAAACCTGGTGTAAATCCCGACACCTAAATTAAGTGCGGAGCAGGTGTATTCTATAACAATGAGCATAGATTTTAGAAACACTCTCAATCAGCCCATTCCATGCCCATAACCATGCCCATTTTTCAACTATGTGACTTTGAATTTACGCATACCACATTACAAAATACGCTTAGCAAGTAGTGCGTGTAAATTTTAATTAATTCCAAATAGTGCTGATAATTGCTTGTTAACATCCAATTATCAGTGCTGATTAGCTTGTTAACTAATTAAGTTATGCATGGTCTTATAGACTACGCTTTGATTTCCACACAAAATTCTCAGCGCAAAATATAGAATCCTAGGGACAGTGACTAATATTTTAAATATAAATAAATTCAGATTAGTATACATCTGAGAACCTTTCATGGATCACTTTAAACAGGAAGAAAATAATATATAAAAAGAAAACCTTTCTAAAGTTTGATGTTGCTAGTGGAGTAGTAGCTAAAACATATTTCCTTAATGACGTAGTGTGGATATGCCTTTTTTTTCTTTAGGAGAATATTCGTCACTTAAGCTTAAACTTGATCCTCTTCCAGGAGAGACTCCTGTAGTGCATTCTGTCTAGACTTTCTCTTCACTGCAACATGTTTTGTTTAAAAATCATAGATACACACCATATAGGAAAGAAAAGAGGTATCCATGTGTGTGTGTGCATTTAAACAGTGCAGTTGACTGAAGGATTTGACTGACAATGGGCAATTGTTCTGAAACAATAGTATCCCGTGATTCAAGGCCAGGTTTACTCTTCTAAATAGGATATCATTATTATTGTTTAATCAAACAGTTACTTCAGACTAGACAGTTACAGTATTTATTTATTTGTGGTTCTTTTAAACCACATTCCCAGTCTTTCACAAGACAGCCCAAAGCAATGTACAAAATGTAATGAAACAAATAATGGGGTCCTTTGACAAAGCTGTGGCAACAATTGGCCTTAATACGCCCTTCCCTGGGTCTTTCCCGCACACTAAGGCCATTTTTTACCATGGCTGGCAAGGGCCTTATTTTTATCTTTTATTTTCATTAATTGCAGTGCCTTAATGTTACCATTACTGCATGGCCATTTAAAAAAATTACCAGGAGAGCACTTACCTGTAAGGGCTCCTGCATTAGCCATGTACTAACAGCATGTGGTAATGTAGATGCAGTCAGTGCAGGAATGCCTATTCTAAGCCCCTGACACGCCCCCTCAATAAACAGTTCCACAAAAATTATTATCATACAGCGCACACACATACCAAAACTAATGCAGGGTGCTTTAGTGTGTCCCTTGTTAAACATTTTTTTTTTTGCTACCTTAGGCTTATGTTAATGCATAACTCAATGTAGTAAAAGGACCCTAGTGTGAGAAATAAAAACAGTAGTACATCATACAAGCTACACAATACCCTAGAGAATAAAACTTAAAATAAAATAAAATTGAAAAAAATTACAAATTGAAAAAAAAAAAAAATCAAAAAGTTAAAAATTCACAAAAACCCAGAAGCAATTAGTTACTGAGCTCATGTGTTTTTGAACATTTCTTTATTACACTGGCTGCAGCATGTTGGACTACTTCTAGTGTTACAGGCTAATACAGAAGTCTAATTGTGATATAACGACTGCATGAATCACTGACCCAAAAGACTTCTGATCTAGGAAGTGATGATGCCTTCCAACTGCTCTTAATTTGATTTAAAACAAAAGAATTATACACTATTTATGAGATATGCTTCTCTCAACTGGACATAGAGTCCTAATTTACCATCAGAGTTTTCATCTCCAAAACAGAAGACATGCCATCAGTTTCCATGCCCAGGGTAAGTGACCACATTTCTGGATCAATACCTTGTTCTATAAAGGCTACGCTCCTAAAATTACACTCCTGAATTATGAGCGTAATCTATGCTCCTAAATTTATGCCCCTAATTTAGGGCCTATTATGTTCATAGATTTAGCACACATTTAGGAGCATAACCTTTATGGAATAAGGCGTAATATGTTATAAACCGTTTAGGGCCCTGTTTACTAAGCTGTGCTGTAGGTGCGCTTTCATTTTTAGTGCGCTAATTCTAGAGACACCCATAGGAATATATGGGTGTCTCTAGCGTTAGTGCGTGTTAACTTTTAGCATGTGCAAAAAATGCTAGCACGCCTTAGTAAACAGGGCCCTTAGAATGGTATTTAAGGGCCCTTAGAATGGTATTTAATCAATATTGCAGTATTCAAATAATTACAAAAAACAAAAACTTGCTCCCTACTCTCTGGTTTAGTTGAGAGAGAGAGCCAAGTCTATATTTTTATCTGTTGGCATTATAATTTTGAATAAAATCCACATACAACCAACTCTTCCTTTTGTGAACAAAGCAGCCCTCTTCCTTGTGACTCCATGAAAATGTTAAAGACCAGCAGGAACAATGATGACTTTTGTAGCAATTCCACATGCAAAACTCATTGATGCTTTTAGCATGCCCTCCACTTTTACAGATGCTAATTTACCTGGAAAGAATGATGAAATTGGCTGTAGAACTAAACCAATAACCAATCTACATCTGTATAGGAGAATGTCTTGATCCACTAGATGAAAAACAGAGGCTACAGTTAACAAAATGTACAAGTCCCTTCCTATATGCCCATCTTAAAGGGTCTTTGTTCACCATAGCTAACACTGTCTCCCTGTCTGGGTATTGTGACCCACTAAAAAAGCTGCTTGATAATGATTTAAGCTATCATTATTGTCAAGAAAAGAAGTTAGCTGTCTAATGACTGCTCTCTCAAACAGTTTAGCAAAGAAAAGAATATTTGTGCCTGTAATTCACTCAGTCAGAAGGTGATTTTAGTGCAGGAATCACAATTGCCCAGTGAAGATAGATAGGAAAATGGTTTTCCCTCAGTGAACCACTGACAGTCCCTCAGAGATGTTTTAAGATTGTCTCAGGTAACAGCTTAATCAACCTCAAAGGACAAGGATCTAGTAAACCATAGGTTGCTCTTGTATCAGTTACAGTAGAATGAATAACATATCACATGAAATTAGCCTTACCCACTTTAAAGTATCCCATTGTTTAGATTTTAAAAGTAAAAATCTGGGATGGATTCTCTTGTATGTATCAAAAAAAAAATGCGCAGAGATTGTAAGTGTGCAGGAGTAACCTAGTGGTTGGAGCTGATAACCAGGAAAGCCTGCTTCAAATCTCACTGCTGCTCTTTGTGATCTTGGGCAAGTCACTTAGTGACCCTTTTACTAAGCTGCGGTAGGGCTACCATGCGGGTAGCATGCGCCAAATCGACCCTACTGCCAGGGTAGTGCAGGCGCCCGGTGGTAGTTCTGAAGTTGGTGCGCGCAATATCCTGCAGTAGAAAATAATTTTCTATTTTCTACCATGGGGGGCATTCCGGGTGGTAATCGGCAGCCAGGGGCGTAGCTAATTGGGGCCACGGGGGCATGGCCCCTGTAGATTTGGCCCTGGCCCCCCCCCCCCGCCGCCAACCCCTTTGACCCCCCCTCTCGCCGTCAACCCTCCCCCACCGCCATCGGGTACCTTTGCTGTCGGGGGTCCCCAACTCCCGCCAGCCGAAGTCCTCTTCTTCAGCGCGGCTGCGCTGCTGATCTGCAAGGGCAGGCTTCTGTTTCTGTGAGTCTGACATCCTGCACATACGTCACAGACTCACAGAAACAGAAGCCTACCCTTGCAGATCAGCAACGCAGCCGCGCCGAAGAAGAGGACTTCGGCTGGCGGGAGTTGGGGACCCCCGACAGCAAAGTTACCTGACGGTGGGGGAGGGTTGGCAGTGGTGGGAAGAGGGGGTCAAAAGTGGTGGTGGCGGCTGGGAGGTCAAAAATGGCGGGGGAGGGGGGTTGGCAGCGCCGGTTGGCTAAAATGTGTCCCCTCACCTCGGGCTCTGGACCCCCCTCCCGCCGAAGTCTGGCTACGATCCTGTCGGCAGTGCGGCCTCATTGCTGTGCACTGCCTGATTACCGCACAAGTAGCGTGTGAGCCCTTACCGCTTTCTAAATAGGTGGCAGTAAGTAAATAGCCGCATGTTAATTTTAATATTAGCGTATGGCCATTTACTGCCCCATTTAAAAAAAGGCCTTTTCCCCACCACGATAAAAAATGGCCCAAGTGTGCACCAATTTCACACACCAAAACTAGCACAGGCCAGGTTTTACTATGGCGTAGTAAAGGGGCCCCTTAACCCCCCTACTGCCTCTGCTACAAACTTGGGGGCCCTTATACTTAGGTATAAAATGGGCTTCTTAGCGTGTGCGCTAAGCTTTAGTAAAAAGTACATAAGTAATGCCATACTGGGAAAAGACCAAAGGTCCATCGAGCCCAGTATCCTGTCCCCGACAGCGGCCAATCCAGGTCAAGGGCACCTGGTAAGCTACCCAAATGTACAAACATTTTATACATGTTATTCCCGAAATGGTGGATTTTTCCCAAGTTCATTTAGTAGCGGTCTATGGACTTGTCCTTTAGGAAACCGTCCAACCCCTTTTTAAACTCTGCCAAGCTAACCGCCTTCACTACGTTCTCCGGCAATGATTTTCAGAGTTTAATTATGTGTTGGCTGAAGAAAAATTTTCTTCTATTTGTTTTAAATTTACTACACTGTAGTTTCATCGCATGCTCCCTAGTCCTAGTATTTTTGGAAAGTGTGAACAGACGCTTCACATCCACCTGTTCTACTCCACTCATTATTTTATATACCTCTATCATTTCTCCCCTCAGCCCTCTCTTCTCCAAACTGAAAAGCCCTAGCCTCCTTAGTCTTTCTTCATAGGGAAGTCTTCCCATCCCCGCTATAATTTTTGTCGCCCTTCGCTGCACCTTTTCCAGTTCTACTATATCTTTCTTGAGATGTGGCGACCAGAATTGAACACAATACTCAAGGTGCGGTCCCGTGATAGGGAAATACCCCATCCACTTGAATACAACTTACCTTAAGCTACTACCAAAAAAGGTGTGAGCAAAATCCAAAAATGAGTTTTTTGAAAATAAAACCCAGTTTTACAAACTTCAGCAAGACTGTTAAACCGTTCTATGTGATTTACAGCACAGTAGAAGGTAGCACACAAACAAAGGGGTTGAATTAGAATATGTATGAAACTTGTAGTGCCATTCCTCAAAGCTCCTAGCTACTTTCCATCCATGCATCTTTCATAAGCATTCATACCAATTAAAAAAATTTTTTTTAAATACCTTACTTTACTATCAAAAGCTGATTTTGGGCGTTTCCAACTGCACTCCGTCGCAGAAACGAATAAAGTTGACGGGGGCGTGTCGGAGGCGTGGTGGAGGCGGAACTGGGGCGTGATTATCAGCTGAGGAGAGATGGGCGTCTTTAGCTGATAATCGAAAAAAAAAGGCGCGATTTTGGGTCACTTTTTTTTCCACGAACAAGTCCCAAAAAAGTGCTCCAACTGCCCAGATGACCACTGGAGGGAATCGGGGATGACCTCCCCGGACACCCCCAGTGGTCACTAACCCCCTCCCACCAAATAAACCCCAGTCTCAAATGCCGTACCCACCTCCATGACAGCAGAATGTGTTTGATCCTCTCACAGCCTTTCCCTGGGTCAGATATGGCTCTCGGGTGCACTACAGGGTCACATCAGAATTGCATTGTGGTGGGTGTAGGGTATTGGGCTCCGTGATTTCATTAGCTTGTGTTACAGTCTCACAATATTGGTAGTTGGTAGGCTCTTCTCCCATGGTGCTTTTCCCCCTGCCTACTGGGTCAGAGTGTGCCCTGTTGTGTTTCCTGTTGTAGTCCATGCGGTAGTGGCCATTTTTGTAAGCCAGTTTTAGTTCCCTTTCCTGTGTTAGCCACGTTATACAAATTAGTTCTTCCCTTGAATGTGGCTGAAAGAGGGCATTGTACAGCATTCTGCCAGCTCTGACCTACTGCTCATCTCAGTACCAGGGAGACTCGTTGCCAGTGGGGCACAACCTCTGATCTGCAGTTAACTGTGAGTAAAGGCGGTTATTCCAATAAAGTACGTTTTCGGAGAGATTAGTCTTCAGGTGTCAACTGGTGTGCCAATGTTATATAGCAGCAGCCAGTCCTAGAGGCCTGCGTGTATGCAGGTCCCTGGAGCACTTTTAGTGGGTACCGCAGTGCACTTCAGCCAGGTGGCCCCAGGCCCATCCCCCCCCCCCCACCTGTAACACTTGTGCTGGTAAATGGGAGGCCTCCAAAACCCACTGTACCCACATGTAGGTGCCCCCTTCACCCCTAAGAGCTATGGTAGTGTTGTACATTTGTGGGTAGTGGGTTTTGGGGGAGGGGGGTTGGGAGCTCAGCACCCGTGGTAAGGGAGCTATGCATGTGGGAGCTTTTTCTGAAGTCCACCGCACTAACCTAGGGTGCCCAGTTGGTGTCCTGGCATATCAGGGGGGCCTGTGTACTACCAATCCTGGCCCCTCCCACGACCAAATGGCTCGGATTAGGACGTTTTTGAGCTGGGCGTTTTTAGTTCCATTATCGCTAAAAAAAACAAACGCCCAGCTCAAAAACGTCCATTTTTTCGAAAATACGGTTCGGCCCGCCCCTTCACGGACCCGTTCTCGGAGATAAACGCCCATGGAGATAGGCGTTTCTGTTCGATTATGCCCCTCCACGTAAAGTTGAAGTAAATCTGGGTATAACGGCAGAGCTCCTTTAGGAGGTCTCATGATGAAATGTAAGGGGCAGTATTAAGTTGAGATTTAAAGAGGAAAATGATTGGCTTGAGAGGCAGGGATGGACTAGGAAGCTGATACGATTTATTTATTTATTTGTTGCATTTGTACCCCACATTTTCCCACCTATTTGCAGGCTCAATGTGGCTTACATAGTACCGTCAGAGGCGTTTGCGCAGTCGGTTGATAACATAGTTGTATAGTGAGCGAATGCGGTATAAGTGGAGGGTCGGAAGGGGTGAAGATTGTGTGTTGTCCTGTTTGATCAGAGATATGCTGTGTTGGTAGGTGAAGAGGGTTACGTGGAGTCGTTGTGGTAGGCCTTTTTGAAGAGGTTGGTTTTTAGTGATTTCCTGAAGTTCAGATGGTCGTGGATTGTTTTCACAGCTTTTGGGAGGCCATTCCATAGTTTTGTGCTTATGCAGGAGAAGTTGGATGCGTAAGTTGTTTTATATTTCAGTCCTTTGCAATTTGGGTAGTGTAGGTTTAGGTAGGATCTTGACAATCTGACTTTGTTTCTTATTGGTAAGTCTATAAGGTCTGTCATGTATCCTGGGACTGCGCCGTATAAGATTTTGTGGACTAAGGTGCAGATTTTGAAGATGATCCACTAAGGACCCAATATTTATTGGTACACATACAACACAATACAATGGATTTATATTCTGCAACTCACCAAGGGGCCCTTTTACAGAAGCACAGCAAGCCTATTGTAGGCTTGCCGAATGGAAATTTGGCTCTACTGCTGGGCTCAGCAGTAGTTCCTGCCCCTACTGCCCACCATTTCTGGCATGACAAAATTGTTTATTTTTCTGAGTGGCGGTGGCACGCCTGGTGGTAATCGTTGCCCCTATAGACATAAGTGACACTCTCTCGGGCCATATTCATGTTTTCAGATAATGCATCTGAAAATAATTTCTGATTATCCTTGGCACTATCTATACATAAAGTACTCCTTAAAGCATTAATTTCTTCAATTTATTTATTGATTGTACATATACCTATATCTTGCTTAAGTCCTCGGAACTCTCAATCACTTGCCGCTTTCACTCAAAACACTCTGTTCTCTACACTATCGTGATCGCATGATCACTTCTGGTTAATTAATGCCAAACCTTCATGGAAGATGTACTGAGCCAAATTCACAATTTAGAGTGATAAATCACCAGGAAAGGGAAATGGGACTTGATATACCGCCTTTCTGAGGTTTTTGCAACTACATTCAAAGAGGTTTACATATATTCAGGTACTTATTTTGTACCAGGGGCAAAGGAGGCTTAAGTGACTTGCCCAGAGTCACAAAGAGCTACAGTGGGAATCGAACTCAGTTCCCCACCATATGGTATACACCCCAGGGTATTGAAAGAACTCAAATATGAAATTGCTGATCTGCAGCTTCATCGCATGCCCCCTTGTCCTAGTATTTTTGGAAAGCGTAAACAGACGCTCCACATTGGTAATGCACTAGCTATTGGTAACCAGTGTTCATTTTGTTACACTTGATATAACCCTATTGGATTTTTGTACACCAAATACATGACTGATCACTTTTGTGAATTAATTCTTAAAGGCCAATGAATTAAATGCACCAGTATTGATCATTAGTATGCTCGAAATAATGACCAGTGTGAATGCAATGTTAAAAAATCATACATTAAATAAGCTTTTGCATCAATGTGCTTGCCCATGTATTGCTTTTATTTGTTTTTTGCTGTGCTAAAAGGTAATGAGATATTTTGCATAACTTTTCATCTCATTGTCTCAGCATAGATTTTGCCAACATTATTGCAAGTTGGTTTGCTCGTTAGCACAGTTATTGTGAGTAAAATAGCTTCCATCTGTTTACAGCACTGTTAATGTGTATTAAACAGGTAATTCTATAAAGCAGGTGCTAACATTTATGTGTAGACTATGCATGTAAATGATTGGTATACTGGTAGTGCACAGAAAGGAGGTGAAAGCCTCACAGATACAGCAACAAAGAGAGGACAGTGAAGCACAGAAACCAAGAATTTACAAAGATCATCAATTCTTCATTGAAGATTCTCAGTACAATATCTTATAGCGAATCGTGTGTGCATCAGCAATCTTCTTTGATTTTAAAAAGTAACCAATAGCAAACTGTTGTAGTTTGGAAATGTGGACAATGGATACAAAATTCCAAATAATGTATTGCCTCAAGTGCAAAATATGGATGGACACTGGAATTATTTGGTTTCTGTGCTTCATTTTCCTGTCTTTAATGATTGGAATACTGGCATATATACATATGTCTGCACATATATGTATAAATACTAAAACATTTTGCCTAAGCGTTATTTTTAAATATGCATATATGCTACATAGAGGGGCATTTTCGAAAGGGACGTCCATGTTTTGATATGGACGTCCTCGTAAAACGTCCTGATCCAGGGGTGGGGAAACCCGTATTTTCAAAACAAGATGGATGTCCATCTTTCATTTTGAAAATATCGCCAGGGACGTCCAAATCCTTAAATTTGGTCGTCCCTAGATTTGGTCTTTCCTAGACTTGGTCGTTTCTGATTTTCGGTGATAATCGAAACCAAGGACGTCCATCTCAGAAGCAACCAAATGCAAGCCATTTGGTCATGGGAGGAACCACCTTTGTACTGCACTGGTCCCCCTGACATGTCAGGACACCAACTGGGCACCCTAGGGGGCACTGCAGTGGACTTCATAAAATTCTCCCAGGTACACAGCTCCCTTACCTTGTGTGTTGAGCCCCCCAACCTCCCCCCCAAACCCACTACCCACAACTGTATACCACTACCATAGCCCTTATGGGTGAAGGGGGCACCTAGATGTGGGTACAGTGGGTTTCTGGTGGGTTTTGGAGGGCTCACTGTTTCCTCCACAAACATAACAGGTATGGGCCTAGGTCCACCTGCCTGAAGTGCATTGCACGCACTAAAACTGCTCCAGGGCCCTGCATACTGCTGTGATGGACCTGAGTATGACATCTGAGGCTGGCACAGAGGCTGGCAATCAATATTTTTTAAGATATTTTTTTAGGGTGAGAAGGAGTTAATGACCACTGGGGGAGTAAGGGGAGGTCACCCCCTGATTCTCTCCGGTGGTCATCTGGTCATTTCAGGCACCTTTTTGTGCCTTGGTCGTAAGAAAAACATGACCAGGTAAAGTCGTCCAAGTGTTCATCAGAGATGTCCTTATTTCTTTCGATTATGGGTCAAGGACGTCCAAGTGTTAAGCACACCCAAGTCCCGCATTTGTTATGCCTCCGACATACCCCCGTGAACTCTGGCCGTCCCTGTGACGGAAAGCAGTTGGGGATGTCCAAAATCGGCTTTCAATTATACCGATTTGGACGACCCTGGGAGAAGGATGTCCATCTTCCGATTTATGTCGAAAGATGGGCGTCCTTCTCTTTCAAAAATGAGCCCTATAATGTATATTTTACAGGTATGCATACACATGGATAGAGTGCAGCACTTATGTGAGTAACTTATAGAATGCTACAAGTTACACGCATATCTCTGACATTAAGGCGAGAGCACTTTTGCTAGCTCTACAGCTGGTATAAGCACTTATGGCCAGGGTTTTTTTTTGAGGGGGTACTTGGGGGTACTGAGTACCGGCACCTTCCATTGTCTGCTAAAATTGATCCATGGTCCCCCAAGTTTTAATGAAAGAGCTTAGGCTCTATACACACCAATTCAGTGTTGTCATAGATTCTGTGACTGGTTGCTGGGGGCTTGGCTATTTTGGGGTGGGTCCCTCACTGATCACTCCACCCCTGAAAGGTGACCTGGCATTTGAGTACCGGCACCTTTTTCGCTAGAAAAAATGCACTGCTTATGGCTAAAGGATAGATGCATATTCTACCTGTTTTTCTACCTGTATCTGCACTGCAATAGAACTGCCATCCATCTGATGGTGGTAGCATTCAACAGCCCTCTCATGCTAAGCTGTGCAAATGTTCACAAGTTAGTGCCTACTTTTGGAAAATTTAGTTATTAAATGCAAATGAGTTCCTGGCTCATATCCAACCCAGAGCTTAATTCTGCAAGTCATTTTTCATCTGGTTCCACAACTGGGCGTTTTGAACATTCCCAGCTATGGCGTTACAGAAACATTTTCACGAAAAAAGCCCACGCATTTTCTGGAGCAGCAATACAACTTAAAGGGGCCAATAGCCTAGTTTGAAGGTCTCTGGGGGCTTCTTAGATAGACCAGCAACCTCTTTCTTCAGCCTCAACATGGAGCATAAATGAATATAGAAGGTGTCCCCTTGACCTCCCTGGAAGATCTCAAAGCCTTGGTAGTGTAGTGTGCTGCAACCCTCTCCCCATTCCTGATATCAATTATTAATGGCCAAAGAACCCCCTCCCCACCAAAATCCCACTCTCAAAAAAATCTATGCCACTAGGGCTCAGGCAGTTCCATTTAAGAAGCAGAAGCTGTCATGACCTGAGCAAGTAGGGATCACTTCTTCTCATATCCTCTGAGTGAGTTGGAGTCCTGGGGTTGGAGCTGGCCTTCAGATTTTTTTTCATATTGAGATTGGGGGGCAGGGGGAATTATTTAGCCGTTTATACCCTATGATGGGGCTGGGAGAGTTGCTGCACAGTAGACCATCAAAGTTTTGAGGTCCACCTCTGGGGAAGGGGAGGGGAGGTTTTAGGGTTTTGTATTCATTTATGTCCTGCATCAGGGCAGAGGAAGGAGGTTTGTGGGTGCCACAGAGGGACTCTGAAACAGGCCATCTGAGCCCTTTAAACTAAACTGCCACCAGATGAAGGGTCTTTTTGAGACACTGGGGAAAATAATTAGAGCTCTTGAGCTATTGTTATTTTAGCAATAACAGGCTCACAAAGCCTTTTTTTGCATGTTTGTTTTCACTAAATTCATCATTCATGAGCTGCTTTGCATGAATATGCATCACAGCATTTCATTAATGAATGTGTACAAGCTTTTGTGAAAAACGGACTTCATGTGAAAGCTTATTACTGCAAAGTATGCTTTTGCAAAATGAGTTTGACTTCAGAAAAGTATACTTTGTTGGAAAATGGTGTATAATGAAATGTGGCGCTTTTGTTTTTTGCATGCTTTCAGGTATTTTGTGCTATTTTTCATGGAAAGCACACTTTTGCAAAGTTAGTTCACTCTTTAATGCATGTAGTAGCATTAACATATTTCTATATATTGTCTCCTATTTGCCAAACTTGTATTCAGTGGTAGGTAAAATGGGCAAGACTGAGGGAACCATTTCTGAAGGGCTGAGAGAATTTTCTGGCCCTATGCATAAATCTTTGACATCTTAATTCAGTCTTTGGTAGTCCTTCATATCTGTACCTATACCTCAAAATCCTTATTAGTTAATAAGCTGTTAAATTAACCAATGCTTTAACAGAAAACACCCAGCAACAATGTTAGAAAGAAAAAAAACAGCGTTTACTTTTTATTTCCAACATTTTTTCATACATATTTTCACTGCTTTTGATCATTTTGGAAAGTTGGGGGCAACTGAGTGACTGCTAGATGCCCCTGAGAAAGAGTTAAATTTCTGTTTTCGAGTGTTTTACACTAAACCGAGCTGCCTTTAAGTTTTGGCATCTCATAACTGTCATTTCCACAAACAATTCATGCTTTCATATGATGGAAGGCATATGTTTTTTTATGTCAAACAAGAACAGAGAGCTTGTCTGTTAAAACAAAACAAAACTGTGTTAACTTCAGGGGTGATAGGTACTGCAAACTGCTGCTATTGTGTTTTCACTGAAACTGCTGCTGCCCATTTCTTCAGGAGAGAGTGTGCAATCCACATGTGCTTGTTTTCTATGTATAATTTAAAATTTCATTGGAAATAGATTTATTTCAACTGAGGAATTTATTTTTTTTACTTTATTAATTTTTTTTTAATTTGCATGAAGTCTTTATTAAACAAGAGAACAAAACAGGATTGCTCCGGTAACAAAAAGAATGATGCACTGTTTCATAAGGCATACAATCACACAAGAAACACCCAGCGCACCCCCTTTCTACATCTGTAACATCCATATTTTAACCTCAATAAACTTCAAAATTGTTTAAGGTTTTATATAACGGTAAATCCCCCTCCCTCAACCCGCCCCACCCCCCTACCTACCCACCTTCCCTTCTCACCAAGACACCTATTAGCATTACCATACTGACCACTCTTTCATTACTTGCTCATTACACTTTATTAATTTTAACGCTGAATTAGTAATACTTTTTCTAAATAAGTGGAGGAGCAGCCTAATGGTTAAGGGTAGTGGGCTACAAACTAGGGGTGTCTGGGTTTTTTTTTTGGGGGGGGGGTTCCGATCCTATGTGGCTTCTTGTAACACTGGACAAATCAGTGAGGGATCTTTTTACTAAGCCGCGGTAAAAAATGGCCGAGTGCATCTTTTGGGCATGCACTGGGCCATTTTTTACCATGTCTAGGGAAAAGGGCCTTTTTTGTAAAGGGGCCGGAAAATGAATGTGCGCTAAAATTGAAACCAGCGCGCATCCATTTTCGGCCTGAGACCTTACCGCCACCCATTGACCCACGTGGTAAGCATGCAGCATGTACCAACTGCTGTTTACAGCCGGGTAAGTGGCCCGTGGTGGAAAACAGAAAATTATTTTCTACCGTGGGATTTGGCACATGCAAAATTCAGAATTTGGTGCATGCTGTAAGCGCGTAGGCCCTTATGCAGCTTAGTAAAAGGGCCACTTAGTGGTGTTCGGTGTGCAGGTTTGCTGCTCGTCGAGTCCCCCTTTTACAGCCACCTGGAAAAAGGTATCCTGGAGAAGCAAGATGCTGGAGGATGTCGCTCTGCTGAGTAACCACCTTGCTTACACTAGTTCTAGTCAACCTGAGAAAGTGACTTTGGACTGTATTTGGTCAGCCATTGTCAGTGTGAAGGAATCAATTGTACAGCATTTTGATGGCATTTTTGGATGTATCACTAAGGGGCCCTTTTACTAAGCCGCATAGGCGTGTACGCGCGTCCTACATGAATCAATTTTGAACTACCACTTTGTCCGGGCAGTAATTTCATTTTTTTCGCTCAGAGCTTAATTCCGCAATGGTTGTTGCCCGCTACGTGCACTGGAAAAGTTTCCGGCGCGCGGTGCTAACCGGGAGGTAATCGGCATTGTAAGCACGCTTATGATTACCACCCGGTTAACGCATGAGACCTTACCACTAAGTCAGTGGGTGGTGGTAAGGTCTCAGGCCCAAAATGGACGTGCGCCAATTTTCATTTTGGCGCATGTCCATTTTTGGCCAAAAGGCTTTTTTTGCAGGTACGCAGAAAAATGGACCTGCGCACATCCAATACATGCGTCTACACCAGTGCAGGCCTTTTTTCGGGGCACCTTACTGAAAGGACCCCTAAATTGGAAGAGCAGTGGATGGAATTAAGAGTGTGTGAGCTTGGAGGCCAGATTTGTTGCGATGGGGAATCAAATGGAAGAGATGAAGAAGTGTGATAGTGCTCTAATAAAGATGTCAGAGTGGTGCAGAGTAAAATGTAAAAGTTTGAGAACTATACTTAGACTCTGTTTGAGATTTTTAAACTTTCCCCAATTCGTATTGTTATCTCTGATAGATTAGGAGATATTATAGAAAGGTACTTCAGGTCTCCCCTAAATCATTTCCACCAAAGACCAGGGCTATATATTCACCCCAGAGTTCAGCAGATGGGAGAAAAGAGATACCGTATTTTTCGGACTATAAGACGCACCGGACCATAAGACGCACCTAGGTTTTAGAGGAGGGAAATAGGAAAAAAATTTTTTTTCCTTTTTCCCTCCTCTAAAACCTAGGTGCTCCGGTGCGTCTTGTCCGAGTTTTGGACCGCCGTCCCGTACTTACACGATTCCATGTTCCCTGGTGGTCTAGTGACGTCGGGGCAGGCCCATCGCGCTGTTCTCCGTGCTCCTCACTGCTTTCTGACGGTCTCGGCGATATTCAAAATGGCCGCCGAGATTCTCGGCGGCCATTTTGAATCTCGCCGAGACCACCAGAAAAGCAGTGAGGAGCACGGAGAGCAGCGCGATGGGCAGGAAAGAGGGGGCTCTTTCCTGCCCCGACGTCACTAGACCACCAGGGAACATGGAATCGTGTAAGTACGGGACGGCGGTCCAAAAACGCTACCTTCGGACTATAAGACGCACCCCCATTTTCCTCCCAAATTTTGGGGGAAAAAAGTGTGTCTTATAGTCCGAAAAATACGGTAAGTGAGCAAGAAATGAAGGTGTTTGCTGACAGCCTTGATGTTTCTGGACTGTTGTAAGATTTCCAGCTAGAGCCCTGGGCAAGAGCAAGGCTGTTGGTCACCTATTTGTTCAAATACCTTTACTAGTTTCACAACCCAATAACAGTAAACAGAGCAAAACAAACACATTGTGCAGCATTCTAGAACATTAAGTAGGCAGCAAATTATACATAGGGGCTCAGAGGCTGTTCCAAATCAGCCCCCTAAATATGTTCCATTCCTGTGGATGGTTTTGATGAGGCACCAGCCTCAGTCCTTATGCAAATCAGCAAAAATAAGAACCAACTGACCTTCAAGCTTCAGTATAGCCTTTTGTAAAATCACAGCAACCTGCAAGTACTGAAGAATCTTAAGTACATTGGACACAAGTGACAGGAGTTCTGACTCCTGGAAAGCAATGAGCTCCATCTCAAAAGAGACAAAAATTTCCAGGTCTTGGGAGTATTGTAAGCAAATGCTTCAGAACAGTAATCATATCTGTACCCTCTGCCCACTCTGCCATGGAAAGGATTCTCAAGTTGTTCCTCCAACTACTATTATTTAAGTCAAGATTTCATTGTAGCTAAAAAGGTTTCTTTTAAGCCCTGATTTAAGTCTTTTAGTGGTTTATTTTCAAAGCGCTTAGATTTACAAATTTGCATAGTAACTTATGGAACTTTGTAAGTCTAAGTGCTTTGAAAATGAGTCCATAGTCTGTTCTTTGTGTAAATGAATGCAGTTTAGTGTCAATATCACTGATTTCCTGCCGCATACTTCCAAGTGCTTCCCTTGTTCTCTTGCACAATTTCTTTAATCTGCAGGAGTTTGTTCATTAAGGACTTCATTGTCAGCTCAGGATGTTTTGTTGTTGCCATCTTGCTAGACAATTGGAAACAGGTATTAGTGAACTCTAAACATGCTGGTTTTGACAAACCTTCCAAGGAAAATTTAACTAAAACTCAAATTAAATAAGCCACTATTAAAGGGATCAAAGAAGGACTGCTGAGGAGCAACTCAATTAGGCAGCCATTCAGGCCAAGACCCTCTAGAGCCCCCCTCGAGACAAATTTTAAGTTTAAAGGTGTCAGTGTTCTGGGATCTATAATATCTGTATTTTCTGATATATTTGAGGCCTCTCAAGAATGGTGTAAGGCTTTCCTGGCTACAAGGCAAAGATGGATATTTTCGAAAAGATGGCCAAGTCAGAATAGGGACGTCCAGGTCATAATGTCCAAAACAGATGTCCATCTCAAAACAGGAAATAGGTCAAGATTTTCTGTTTGAAAATACATGAGATAGACTTCCGTGTGATGGAGATGTCCAGCATGAACAGCCATTTTACTAACTTGAATGTCCAAATTGTGAACAGTGAGAAACAAGGGACATGGAAGTCAGTATGGCAGCACTCTTAGCAAATGGCTGTACAGATGTCTATGCAAAGCAGAGGGGCAGCCTAGTGGTTAGTGCAGTGGACTATGAACCAAAAGACCCAAATGCAAATCCCACTTTAACTTTTTTTATTTAGTAACTGTGAGCCTTCCAGGAACAGAAAAATGTATACTGTACTTGAATGTACACCACTTCGATAGCCTTCTGGCTTACAGGTGGCTTATATATTCAAGTACAGTAATTATTTTTCTGCTCCTGGAGGGCTCACAATTTAAATAAAAAAAAGAAAAAAGAGTTAAAATGGGAGTTAAACCTGGGCCCTTTGACTAACTGTCCACTCCACTAACCACTGGGCTACTCCTCAGACTTGCTTTGTGTTTTGGTAAGAATGTCTATAATACCTGACACTATCATAGGCCCTGGTATACCCTTTCAGTTTCATTGTCAGGGGCAAGGGAGGGGGACAACAACCATTGGGGAATTAAGCTCTGAGCAGCTGCCCTTCATTCCTCCAGTGGTCAGCTGCTCAATCAGAACACCTTTTTGTACCCTGGACATGATTGAAACATTTCTTCCCATTCAGTAATCACTGTTGGATGTCCTGATTTTGGACCCTCCCTAGTCCTGCCCAAAACACGTCCACAACACTTCCTCATGCTATTTGGATGTGCTGCAGTTATCGGAGGTCCCTTTTCTGCCTTTTCAAAATTGATATTTGAATATTTCAAACATATGGACTTCCATTTGGGCATTTTGAGACATCCATAAGCTTTGAAAATGAGTGCCCACGTGTTGTTTCTTGGGAGTTCCCTTTCTGTTGTGATTTTTGTGTTTCTGTGTTAAGTTGAAGGGTGTAAAGTATATTTTCTATCACTCCAGACCACTAACTTTTCTTCAGGATAGAATTCCTGTGATTTAATGTCTGTTGCTACTTTGTGTTGGGGGTTTGAGGATTGGCTCCTATAGGATTAGCTGGGGTCTGTTGATTTCTCATATTTTTATTTCTTTTTGCTTCTTTATGTGACAGGATGTCCATAACTTTTCACTCTTTTGACTTTTTGCCCCCCCTTCTGATGCTCTTATAAATGGAATTTTAGTTTTCATATGATAAGAGATGAGTTTTTAGGCATGTTTCACCCAAGCGATAGTGCCTGTTGGGGAGACTCCATCTTTTCACACCCCTCCTGGAACACACATGCATGAGTTTGTGAATGGAGAAAAACGAAATACACTATTTGGTTTCTCTGTAACTACATTTTTCAACTTATTCTCTTTATATTTTTGTTTTCTTATTTACTATTTTTTTGACTAAAGTCCATTGTACTTCTTTATGCAAGACTTTATCTAGCTTATATATTTGGAAATTCTCAATAAATAATATACATATTTTTTTAAATGGGCTCTTCTTCCCAGCCTGTTTTCTGAAGACAATTTCTGTGTCACATTTCTTCCCTCTAGAAAACTTACCCCTCTGTTTTACTAAAGCTTAGCTCGAGTTATCTGCAGCAGGGCCCATTATTCTTATGGGCCCTGCTGCAGATAACTGGAGTTAAGCTTTAGAAAACAACCCCCTTATTGTCCTAAATACCCAGTTTCCTTCCCTCTTCCATCTTCTTTGTTGCCCTCAAACAGTCAAACTCTATTGTTTGTGATAGTTTTGATGAAGACGCTCATGACATCTCAGAAACTTGGGCCCTGTTTACTAAGATGCGCTAGTGGTTTTAGCATGTGCCAAAAATTAGCATGCACCAACCGTGTAGACACCCATAGGAATATTATGGGCCTGTACATGGCTAGCACGCACTAAAAAACGCTAACGCACCTCTAGCGCATCTTAGTAAACAGGGCCCTTGATGTTTCATTGTTTTTTAATTTATTCATTTAAGGCCCCTTTTACCAAGCTGTGGCAAAAGGGGGCCTGCACTGGCATCGGTGAGTGTTGTTGATGCACGCCGAGGCCATATTTTACCGCAGTGGGTAAAAGGTAGGTCTTTCTTTTTTTAAAAAGAAATGGCCATGCGGCAGGTGAAACACGTGCCATGTGGCCATTTCGGGGGCAGCCCTTACTGCCACCCATTGAGGTGGTGCTAAGGGCTCTTGCGCTAACCCAGCAGTAACCAGGCAGCACACAGCATTGGCAGATTACTGCTGGGTACACACCTACAATACAAAAATAAATATATTTTTGTAGCACCGGATATGACGGTGTGCTGAGGGTGGGAACTACCGCTGGGCTGCTGTGGGCTTACCTCTGTTTGTAAAAGGAGCCCTTATTTATTTATTGGGATTTATTAACAGTCTTCATGAAGAGATTCACCCAAGGCGGTGTATAGCAGATACAGTTTAACATAAAACTTACAATTTTGTTAACAGCATAACAATAGTAAAATGACCAAATATAAACATAAATACAATAAATGAGGTAAACTTGAAAACAGCAAATTAAAATCTAATAATAGAACGGCCATGAAACATTATCAAAAATATACACATTTAACAGCAGTGAAATTCAATAAAAAGATACAATATGATGTCAGCATAATACTAACGAAATGTCTAATAAGCTCGCATTAGAGCATTGAAATAATAATGCTATGATACTAATGCTTTTCTGCAATACAGCTTACCATATAGCTGAGGGGACTAGATGGGTGGTACAGAGGCAGTTGGGATAAATAGAAGGGTGGCTAAACTAAAGGCAAGTACAGTTAAACAGTTTAGCTCATGCCTTGTCAATTGTAGTTGAAGGTGGGTTACAGTAGGGATTTTCCTTGTTGCTGAAGACTTACAATCTAATTTTGTAACTGAGACAATGGAGGGTTAAGTGATGCCCAAATTCATAAGGAGCATCGGTGGCATTTGAACAGTGGCTTCCTTGGTTCTCAGCCTGCTGCACTAACCTATGAGATACTTCCTCCAACTTCACTATAATTCAATCATATTTTTTTTTTATATTTTTTGTTACATTTGTACCCCGCGCTTTCCCACTCATGGCAGGCTCAATGCGGCTTACATGGGGCAATGGAGGGTTAAATGACTTGCTCAAAGTCACAAGGAGCTGCCTGTGCCTGAAGTGGGAATTGAACTCAGTTCCTCAGTTCCCCAGGACCAAAGTCCACCACCCTAACCCAAAATGTTATGAATCAGATTATGTCTTTTACTTCTTTTGAATTCTGAAAATTAAGATGCTCTCTGACATTTTAGAGTCTGATAGCAGAAATCCATGTATCAAGGTGACCAGGAATTGCTTCTGTAATACCCTGTCCTATCTTCCATGAGAAACGTTTGCATCAGCATGCCTGGATTTCCTTTAGTGGATGGTCAAATAGTTTTGTTAGCAATATATGGTGTAGACAAAAACTGAACTGAACATCTACAGGAGATGAACTCTGCCTGCAGTACAACACGGTAGAAATAGAAACAGAAATTTCCCTCTGTACGGTGCAAAGTAGAGATATCAGAGATGCTGCACATTGAGTCCCAAAGCTGGCATATTCAAATCACTAAATCAAAACTATTTTTTTTTCTACCTTTGCCTTGACAGCTCAGTCTTTCTAATGAGTGGATCCCACATTTTACAGGGGCTGAGCTATTATGTGCTGGCTGCAGCATGTATCTTTATATTTTCCTTTGGACTCGCAGGGATTGGCTAAAGACACTGCTCCTCTATGTGTGTGTGTGTGTGTGGGGGGGGGGGGGGATCTCTGTGTGTGTATTTGAAGCGTGCAGTCTGGTCTCTTTCAATAATACTTGGGCACCACAGGAAAACATGCTGATACTTATTACCACCAAGTACCCCCTGAAAAATACCTGGGTGCTTATGTGTCTTTTAACAGCTTCAAAATAGGCACCTACTTTGCCTTCCAACCTAGGTGACTTGTTATAAAATCACCCTCTGTCTCTGTGCACACTTTTTTGAGAGTGTATGCAATTGCACACTTTTATTATTTTTTTAACCTTTCCTTCATGTAAACCTGGCTGTATACATGGAAAAACCTTTACAAAATTACCCCCTAAATGACATTTACATATTAAAGGTGAGAAATGGATCATAAAGCCCATTAGCATTTTAAACAAATGACAGGCCCTGAGGCAGCTCCAGCTCTGGCAACACAACTGGGCTAAAGAGCTTGCCAAGTAGCCAGATGCCATTCTTGGTCGAATACATGCCAAAGCTTTGCTCCTGGGTTTTGTGATGACCTATGAGACAACAGAAGGCTGAGGAACAGAGCTGTGAATGTGGTGAGAATAAATTTGCAGCTGTGTTGGATGTGAATGGTGCATAGATGTGTATTTCTGTGTATGTGTTAGGAGTGTGGAACCCAAAGATTTTTGTTTTGTTTAGTTTCCATGTCATTTACAGGAATTTTCTTCTTCTTTTTTTTTTTAACCTTTTTTCATTTTAAGAGTAATATTGTTAGTATTGCACACTCTTTTGGAAAGAGTAAGTAGTCTTCCGAAAGATTGTGCAGTATTGGGAAACATGGGAAAATTCTATAAATGGTGCTCAAAAATTGGTGCCGAATGGTATTCTATAGTGAATGTTCCAGGATCTGCGGCCTTTAAAGAATAATGCATAGTAATGGGATCCGTGTGCAACTTTGGGAGTGAGGAGTTATACCAACTGAAACCAGGTGTAAATCCTGGCATGCAAGTTGGGTATGGATCCCCCGAATTCTGTAACACTTCACGCATTTTAAGGGAACGCCTCACCCCACCCATGTCCTTCCCATGGCCACACCCATTTTGCAGATCCTTGCAGAAACACATGCTATTCTATAAATGGGCACATAAGTGTGGTTTCACATGGATCTGCTGTTTTTGCCCTGTTTCGGTACCTTGCATCCATTAAAACACTTTTAGGGTTCCCCTACTAAGCAGTGGTAAGCTCAAGGCGGGCTTACTGCTCCCTATACAAGAAGTACTGCTAGGCTGCCACAGCAGCCCGGCGATACGTCCCACTCCTAACACTCTATCATTTCCAGTTCTACAAAAATGTATCTATTTTTGTAGTGCCTGAGTGTATCCGGCAGTAATCGGGCAGTGCTGCCCGGTTACCGCCTGGTAATGTGGGTGCCCTTATCGCCACTTGCCGCTTGACCATTTCCTGTAGGAAAGCGAGACTTCCCTTTTACCTGCTGTGGTAAAAAGGGGCCTCAGCGCAAGTGTAAAACACGTGCCGATGCCAGCGCCGGCCCCCTTTTGCCGCAGCTTGGTAAAAGGTGCCCTTAGTGTCTAATGTTCGGCACCATATATAGAATTTCTCCCATAGTGTGCACTATTTTTGAAGAGAGTACACCAATGGGTGCACTCTTTCAGAAGAGCGAACACTGTTTTCCAACAGTGTGCGCATAAGTGCACTAGTCATACATGCACAAATAGCGTGTGCATGTGTGCTGTATCATAAAAGAGTGTGAATTCTTCCAAGAGCGTGTATTCTTTCAAAGGAAAATACACTATTTTGTAATAGTGCACACTCTGAGAATAGTACGCATTCTTCCTGACATAATTACACACCGCTTATGACACAAGAAAACCCCCCAAATTTCAAGGTTCTTCCTTTTGTTTGGGGTAAAGAAAATGACACAAATCAACATAGGACATTGTGTTAACAGTTCCTATGTCCTTTCAAATAAAAGTACATGCCTAGTATGTGTCTGTCTGTGTCTGTATATGTTATTAGTAGAGAGAAGAGAGAATAACCCTGTCTTGTAAAATTAAATCTTCTAATTTGAAAAGTAGGAAAAACCCTATGATAGAGAAATGAAAGCTGGGTCAGTATTTTGAATCTACTGGTTACAAGTCAAATCAGGCAGACCTCTATCTGGACATTTCTCCAAAAGAAAAAAAGTTATGCTGATTTTCAGATGGAATTTAACAATCCAATAGAATCGAGCATAGGAGCCAACTTTTCAAAATTATTGGGGGTGCTAAACTCAATGGAAATAACCCCTCCCTGGACACATACAAGGAATGTTCTCAATATTGGGGGTGCTCAAACACCCACAGCACCCACAGAGTCGGCTCCAATGGAATCGAGGTGAAACCAGTGCAATTCAGCAGTTTGTTGCGGAGTTCATGGTTATTACTTACCCCCAGGAAACAATTGACACCAGTTGTTCTTTGCAGTGATCATGCAGTATGTAATCTCAAACGGGGTCCTACCATTTAAAATATACAACATTTATAAGTCCTTATAGCAAAAACATAAACAGCTTGTCCATATAAAGAAAAATGCTTCTGATTTATGAGTTATATGGCAATACAAAGAAAGATGGTTGACTTAGTACAGTTTTGTCTTGTGAGCTAACATTCACAGTGTGTTTTTACTAGCAAAAAAGGTGCCGGTACTGAAATGCTAAGGCCACCCTTCAGGGGTGAGGTGATCACTGATGGACCCATCCCACAATAGCTAGGCCCTCTGCAACTAGTCACAGAATCTATGACAAGGCAGAATTGGTGTGTAGAGCCTGAGCTCTTTCATTAAAACTTGGGGTCCATGGGTCAATTTTAGCAGACAGTGGAAAAGGTGCCTGTACTCAGAACCCCCAAGTACCCCCTCAAAAAAGCCCTGAACATACTTCCCCGTTTGCTAAGCCACGCTAGAGCTGAAACAGCCATTTCACTTTGAGGGATCCTATTACAAAAGCGCGCTAGCGTTTTTAGTGTGCACTAAAAATATGCACACTCTAAACGTTAAAGATACCTATATATTTCTATGGGCATCTCTAGCATTTAGCGCACGCTAATCATTAGTGCGCACTAAAACCGCTAGCACAACTTTGTAAAAAAAACCTCTGAATGGGCTGTGCCAGCATTACTGTGTGGCAGCCGCCTAGTGTGGCTTAGTAAACAAGGGGGACAGTCATCTTCTTTGTGTGTTACTAGAAAGGGCAATTATTTTAAAAATTATACTGATAGTGGCCATATTCAGCAGCTATTCAAATAGTCTATGCATTTACTTTAGACCTGCACAAAGGCAGGCCTCCATTAAACGTAAAGAAAGTCATTATGGGGCCCTTTTATTAAAGGGTTGGCACACAGCAATAGGCTTGCCACACGCCAGTCTGGAATTACTGCCGGTCAACTGCAGCAGCCCAGCAGTAATTCTGCCCCCCAGCTGGCCGGATTCTTTACCGCTAGGTCAATGGCTGGCGGTAAGGTTGCAGACCCAAAATGGATGCGCGGCAATTTTGATTTTGTTGCACGTCCATTTTCGGCAAAAAAGAGGGCTTTTTACAGGCGCACTGAAAAATGGATTGGCGCGTGCCCAAAACCCGCACCTACACTACCACAAGTCATTTTTCAGCGCACCTTAGGATCCCCCCCCCCTCCCAAGTTTTTGGAACCTAAACAATTAGAAGAATTTCTAAATGCTAAAGAGGAAATAATTGCTATTGTGTAACCTATATGCATGCTGCCAGGGGCAGGCTGGGGGAGGGTCTTTCTGGGGTGGCAGTTTTCATAATTTTTTATTTTATTTCTTATGTTTGGTAATTGCCTAATTCTTGGATCTATATTTCCTTACTTGTGGACAAATGTTTGATTCTTTTCCTTTTTGATTGTGGTGTTTAGTTTTATTTCTGTGATATCCCATGTGGATTAAAATATGTTAAACTTTTGTGAAATTTTGATAAAGTTAAAAAGGTCATTAACTAGGCATGTCTTTATAAAATGGCATTTTATGTTCCTCTGTGAACACATTACAAGCATTACAAATAGCACATAATGCTACTGCAAGAATTCTTACAGGCTCACATTTCCCCAGCCAGTTCTAAAGAAACTTCATTGGCTACCGATAGAACAGAGAATTAGATTTAAGATATTATTGTTGGTATTCAAAATACTGAATAATAATATCTCTGTGATTATTTCTGCAAACCTACATATTTACTAGCCACCTAGGGCGATAAGATCAGCCAAGATGGCATTGTTGGAGGTTCCCACATGTCATTTTGTAAGACTGGCCTAAAGCTCTGGAACTCTTTGGGGTTCGTTTACAAAGGCGTGTTAGCATTTTTACTGCATGCTAAACATTAGAGTCCCCCATGTATTTCTATGGGTATCGCTAGCATTTAGTGTGCCCTAAAACTGCTAGCGTGCCTTTGTAAATGACCCCCTTTGCCATTAAAGTTGAGAGTGATAGAAAATATGGAGACATTTAAAAAAAGAATTAAAAACAAATGTTGTTTCAGCCAGCTTACAGTGATTAGTACAGTTTTTTCAGTTGGAGTTTGATAATGATGGAGTAAAATTAATTGTTTTTATTATGTATTGTTCTTATGTATTTAAATGTTATTTTAAATTATGTATATATTAATTGTAATCTCTGAGGATTTCTAGATTGTGAAAACTATAAATAGTTTATAAAATAAAGTTAAAAACATGCACGTATATGCCGGTATTCTGGTCACTTACACACATTCCTGGTGTCTAAATCTTTGCACCTTCTTTATAAATTTACATCTGAGTCTGTCAGCGTTTAAAATATTATGGTTGTTTTCACCACTGAAGAATTACCCTCAGTTTTTGGGAGGAAATACAATTAAGGAATAATTAGATACCAAGTTTCAGGGGTAATTTGTGGTAAATAGTGGCGCTTTCAACCTGTGTATGGTTTAGATTATTCTTTTTTCTTGGTCAAAATGTTAAAAACAGGAGGCCTTGCTGAAATATGAAATGTGCCAGAACATTCAGTGGTTTGTAAATAGTTTGGTGGTGGTGGGGGGGAACTGAATATAGTTTATGAATTTTGTATAGATGGTGCAGTTCCTTAGCCATTTTATCCTTCTATAACAGATGGTGATAGCTAGTTTATCAATGTATTGCCAAGCACTGTCATGTCATGTTTTGTATTTCTGTATGAATATGAGAACCCAGAGAGAGGCATTGACAGTGCTTCTATTTTTTTTTAAACTTTGTATCTACTGAGATATAATAACTGAGGAATTGTTCTAGAAAGCCATTTTGGGACAGACTATTTATAAAGAAAACCCATTTTCACTGATGAAAAATACTTGTATAATATAGATGCAAAAAAGCAAAATGTCTTAGATTTCTGTGATCACATCTTGCTTCATTTCCCACATAGCAGGTCATTTTATAACTGTCTTCACTGGTGACACATGCGTACGTGCTTTTCACTCCATAGACTTTAAAAATTATCCCAGAAAAAAACTGTCTACTCTCATTTACATCTACTTATTTGTATGCATTCATTTTCTGATTAAAATGGATGCATACTTTTAAAAATGTTCTCCCTCTGCCTACCCATTCATCAGTTAAAGTGGGCATGAATTGGTAGCATGTACATAATTTTACCTGGGAAAGAGACTCTACATTTTCAAGTCTTGGTGACCAACTGTAATAGTACCTTAGATACATCAAACATGCCAAAATAAGTGTGATTAGTTTTTATAAGGATAAGTTGCTTTGTAGAAGTGCCAAGCCACTAGTTTAAGAATTCCTTTTTGTAGCGTGTACTTACCACAGCTTCAAAGGGCTTACAATGGGATGCGCTGAGGTGTCCTGTGGTAAGTTCGAAATGTGTGCGCGCAAACCACATGCTAAAAAATGTACAATTTTTCAGGGGGGGGATGTGTGGGGTGAAGAGTGGGTATTTCTATGCTAATCAGTTAGCGCATCTACATTTTCATATGCTAATTCTAGTGTGCGATTAGCATATGAGCCTTTAATGCCTACAAAATAAGTGGGGGTAAGGGCTCATGGGCTAATTTTTGGTTATGGTCTCATGCTAATAGTGACATTGGTGCATGCTCATTAATTCAGAAAATGGAAAATTGGCCATTTTCTAGCAGCAATAAAAATGGCCTTTGTTCACAGAAAAGACCTGCACGCTACTTTCTACCGCAGCTTTGCAAAAGGACCCCTGAGTACTTTATGCTAATTTGTGCCAACAGGTGGAAAATATTTAGAAGACTTGGATGCCAGTCAAAATTTTTAGAATCCATGGAAACAAATTCTTACAATTTAACGTTTTATTTTATTTTTTTTAATTCAAGTTTTTAAAAAAAAATCTATTTATGGGTTTTTGTTGTCTGCTTATAGTTCTTGGGTTCTTCTTTTTAAAAAAAAACTTTTCTTTATTCTTTGTTCTTTCTTTCCCATACTTCAGCTTCTTTTCTTCACTTTTAGCCGCATGTCCCCTTATCTCCTTCCAGCTTCCTTTTTACTTATTTTTGCTCTTTCCTATGTAGTCACTTTGTCTTTAATCCACTTCTCTCCAACCATTCTTTTCTCTTTGTGCAGCAGGGGCGTAGCCAGCCTTCCGTGGGGGAGGGGGCCAGAGCCCGGGGGGAGGGGGCACATTTTAGCCCTCCCCCCGGCGCCGCCCCCCCCCCCACCGCCGACATTGCCGCCCCCCCCTCCCGCCGCGAACCCGCCGCCTCTGCAGCCTACCTTTACTTTTGCTGCCGGGGGATCCCACTCCCCGCCAGCCGACGTCTTCTTCTTAGTCGCTTCCTGCTCTTCAATTTGTTTGCTGACGTCCTGCACGTTGTACGTGCAGGACGTCAGCAAACAAATTGAAGAGCAGGAAGGACTGAGAAGACGTCGGCTGGCGGGGAGTGGGATCCCCCGCCAGCAAAAGTAAAGGTAGGCGGCGGCGGGGGCTGGTTCACCGGGAGGGGGGTCCTGGGGTGAATCTGCGGGGGCCCCGGCCCCCTCAGGCCCCACGTAGCTACGCCACTGTTGTGCAGTCTTGTAAAGCAAATTCCAACTTATGATCTTAGGATTCTGTTTACAAAACTGCACTAGAGGTGGTGTGCTAGCGTGTATTACCCATGTAAATGCCCATAATATTCCTATAGGTGCCTACACGGTTAGCATGTGCTAATTTTTAACATGCGCTAAAAACACTAGCACACCTTAGTAAACAGGGCCCTAAGTCCCCTTTTACCAAGCTACGGCAAAAGGGGACTGAAACTAGCATTGGTGTGTGTTGTACAGTTGTGTCGAGGCCCCCTTTACCACAGCTGGTAAAAGGGAAGTCTCACTTTCCTACAGGAAATGGCTGCAGTGCAAGTAAAGCACTTGCCATGCAGCCATTACTGCTACCCATTGAGATGGTGGTAAGGGCTCCCGCATTAACCCGGTGGTAACCGGGCAGCGTTGCACGGCCCGATTACCGCTGGGTACACTCCAGTGCTACAAAAATAACTACATTTTTGTGGCACTGGAAATGACGACGAGCTAGGAGTGGGAAGTACCACTAGGCTGCTGCATTAGCCCGGTGGTACTTCCTATATAGCGAGCGGTAAGTCCGCGTTGGGATTATCGCCGCTTAGTAAAAGGATCCCTAAGTTTGTACCTGAGGTAATGGAGGGTTAAGGGGTCTTTTTATTAAGCTGCATAAGTGCTAGCACGTACTTACTGCAGCTTAAAATATCTTACTGTGGGACGCACTCAGGAATCCTGCGGTAAGTTTCAAATTGGCATGCACTAACCATTCGTGAAAAATATAGTTTTTTGTTGCAGAGGGCTTGTCTGGGGGTGGAGAGTAGGCATTCCTATGCTAATCAATTAGCATGTCTGCATGTTAATTGTTAAGCACAGGATTATCACATGAGCCCTTACCTACAAAACAAGTGTTCTGGTGTATTTAAGGAGGCATTCATGTGGGAGGGGCATGGGCAAGCCATGGGTGTGTCACCAAATGATGCTTGCAACTTATGGAACACAGAGGGGTCCTTTCACCAAGCTGTGGCAAAAGGGGGCCTGTGCTAGCATCAGCACATGTTTTTGATATGTGCCGAGGCCATTTCTGGGAAGAGTACTTACCATCACCCATTGAGGTGGCGATAAGGGCTCCAGTGCTAACCTGATTACTGCCGGCCAAGTAGCACCGGTGCTTACCCAGCGGTAATCAGGTTAGCACTGGAGCCCTTATCGCCACCTCAATGGGTGATGGTAATAAGTACTCTTCCCAGAAATGGCTGCAAAGCAAGTGGTTCACTTACTGCACAGCCGTTTCTTTTTGAGAAAAAAAGACAGTCCTTTACCCACTGCGGTAAAAGAGGGCCTCGGCACATATCAAAAACATGTGCTAGTGAAAGGACCCCTCTGTGTTCCATAAGTTGGAAGCATCATTTGGTAACACACCCATGGCTTGCCCATGCCCCTCCCACATGAATGCCCCCTTGCATACACCAGAACACTTAGGGGTCCTTTTACTAAGGTGTTTCTAATGGATTTAGAGTGTGCTAAATGATAAGAAGCCCATTATATTCTTTAGTAAAAGGATCTCTTAGGCACCAATTTACGGAAGAGCTCCTAAGTGCACTTATGAGCATTCCTGCTGTTTCACCCCCATTTTGGCATGGAACTGTCATTGTAGCACAGAAGTTATGTGCTGAATTGGTGCCCAACGTTTGATGCACTGTATAGAATGAGAGGGTTTGTATCTTAGTAAGGAAAAGATATGCTAAATCACATACCAAAAATGTTTTTTTACTCAAATAGGACCATTCAATCACAAGTATGGTTACTTATACTGAGCCACTCGGAGCTCATTGCTACATCCTGTAAAACATAAAAATATTAAGCAAACCAATAAAACAACTCCTAATGTATAAGTCTTCCCCTCTAATGCACAGGTCATCCTCATTTATTCAGATTCATCATTTATAGGCTCATATGGTGCTGACCTCCACAAATATGAACGCTTAAAAATAAAATCTCCCCAAGTAGCTAAAAACTTGAGAGGACCACACAATACAAACCCCCAAATCAACACCTACACATTGCAAATGTTCCACAGTTGTGAAACAACGAGTTCTAAGACTCACTTTGTGCTACTAAATACTTATTAAAAGAGTCTTGAATATTTTTTTCACGAAAAATTTTTTATGGAGAAAATGGAGACCTCAGAGATTCACAAGAACCAACCCCAGGCACTTCAAGCTCTGTTTAGAACAATGCCGGTGTCCAATTTCTTTCATTGATCTCCAAAAAACTCTTTTTACATGTGATGTGCAATTCTTAAACATTCTTAACTTGTGCTGTTATTGCATAAATTGTGTCAATCGCTGATTCTTTACAAGTTCTTTTTTCATATAGCTCCTTCACTCAATCAAATCTCTGAGGTCTCCATTTTCTCCATAAAAAATCTTTTCTTAAAAAAAATACTCAACGCTGTTTTAATAAGTATTTAGTAGCACAAAGTGAGTCTTAGAACTTGTTTATAATGTGTAGGTGTTGATATTGGGTTTTGTATTATTTTACATTATTACAACTCCATTTGATACTGTGGTATAATCAAGAGGATCATACAATACCCCACTAATAATTTATTCAACTCCTCCAGTCTTATCACCCGTGTTACAAATGTAATAATTGGTTCAACAGACCTTGGTGTAGGGGCAATGCTCCAGGGCCCTTTCTGGATTGTTGAAATCATGGGCCTTAAATATAGCCATTTGGAGTCACCCTTGACTAATGACCATCACTCTTTCCCCAGCTCCAGCTCCAGTCAACCAAGACCAAAAGACTTGACTAGGGGATCGAATCAGGACTCTTCAATATGGCAATGCAGAGCATGATTACTGAGTTACTAGGCTGTCCCAGGGGGTCTGAAATTTTTCTAACCCTGGTTAAATGCTTATAATATTACGTCCCTGTTTACAAAGCAGTGCAGCAATGTCAACACAGCCCATTCAAAGTAAATAGGTTGTATCAGCATTAACACACAGCAGCTGCTAATGTGGCTTAGTAAACAGGGGGAGGGGGTAATTTTATTTTATTATTTAATATAGCATGCAACATGTATGATTTTTTATGAATGATGTGGTTTTCTTTGCAGCCTAATAGCAGTGGTCAAGTAGTAGGAAAAGTGCCTGGCCATTTTACTCCAGTGTTGGCACCTTCTCCCCATCATGGAGCAGTGCGGCCTGTGACTCTGACCATGACAGACACGAAGCCCATCACTACATCCACTGAAGGTGAGGCAGCTTCACCAACAGCAACCAGTAAGTATTTTAGATAGGATAAGGAACGTGGTCCTTAAAGGATCAATATTATAGGGCCTCTTTTACAAAACCGCACTAGCAATTCCCGTGTAGCAAATGAGAGGAATTGAATGAGCTTCCTCTCATTTGCCACGCTGGGAATCGTTAGCACGGTTTAGTAAAAGAGGCCCTTAGTGTCCATTTAAACTGCTTCAAGCTTTGGAATCAGTGGATTCTCATTGTCCGACCTGTTATCAGGTATGTGATCTGAATACAAGGCCTTCCTCTTTTAAAATTATGCCCCTTATATAATACAATTGCACCACATTGGAAAAGCATTATGAGCATATGTGGTACAGCAACTATATTTTTAAAAGGCGCGCTAATGAATTTTTAATTTTATAGACACGCCCAAGCCCAATCATCTGTAGCTGATCAAACAAGAAGCACCGTACTGATGAATATAATTTCCATAACTAGTTTCTGGATTTTCTGGATTGTTCATTTCATGTGGCTATATTTTGGGGGTATACTCTCCTTTAGGATTATTATTCACTCCCAGTCCACAAGGGCAGTCAGAGGGTCTGGTTTTCCTGATATCCCTAATGAATTTGATTGATAAAAATTTGCATGTTTACTACCTTCTTTGTATGCAAATCTCTTACAAACATAGGGATATCCTGAAAACCTGGCCAAAGGGATGACAGTCCTCAAAAATAGAGTGAATTTCACTGTCCAATGGCTTTGCTAGACAGCATGCACTAGTTAATAGGAAAAGAACTGAACTGTGTTAAGCCATAAAAAAGACTAAAGATAAAAAGGAAGGAGGTATTACCATTTTATATATCAAGCGTAGTGCAGCCTGGTTCTAATTTTTCTACTTGTCAGATATTTAGGAAGATGGCATTCATTAGGAGTTATTGAAATGTGGATGGTTTTCAGTGATGTCTTTTACCCCCAAATTTAGAAGAGATATTAATCTCTGTAGATAGAGGTTTACAAGGAGCATTAATAGGAGAAGTTGTCAATGTGGTCTACCGTTAAGATGTGTCATTTTACTGTTAACCCCAGTTATTAGTAACTAGATTTCACTACGTAAAATGGGACCTGTGCTAAAATAGCATGAGTTTTGATAAAATAAGCCATCTTAACAGTAGCCCACATTGATAACTACACCCCTAAACACTGACTGACTGCTTACTGGAGTGTTACCTGTAGTGTTCATCATGATGTACATGTCCATGGAGCCTGGGCAGAGCTGCTGTGGGAACTCATAGGCAATTGTCCTGCAGGAGTCACAGTCTCAGGGGTGATTATCAACATGTGCTACCATTAAGATGGATTATTTTACCAGCAACTCATACTATTTTAGCACAGGTCTCAGTTTATGAAAAGAAACCTAGTTACTAATAGCTGGAGTTAACACATCTTAAAGGTAGCCCACATTGATAACTCCCTTTTCCCCTCCCCTCCCCAATAATAAAGCCAGAATTTCCAAGGCACAGAGAAGGGCGACAAAATGATAAAGGGGATAGGACGACTTCCCTGTGAGGAAAGGCTAAAGCGCCTAGGGCTTTTCAGCTTGGAGAAAAGACGGCTGAGGGGAGATATGATAGAGGTCTATAAAATAATGAGTGGAGGGGAATGGGTAGATGTCAATTGCTTGTTTACTCTTTCCAAAAATACTAGGACTAGGGGGCATGAAATGAACCTACAAACTAGGAAATTTAAAATGAATCAGAGAAAATGTTTCTTCACTGAACATGTAATTAAACTCAGGAATTCATTACCAGAGAATGTAGTAAAAGCAGTTAGCTTAGCGGGGTTTAAAAAAGGTTTGGATGTCTTCCTAAAGGAAAAGTCCATAGACCATTATTAAAACGGACAATAAAATGTATTGTACTTTTTTGGGATCTTGCCAGGTATTTGTGACTTGGATTGGCCAATGTTGGAAACAGGATGCTGGGCTTGATGGACCTTCGGTCTGGCCCAGTATGACAATACTTATGTACTTACGTACTTATGATGAGCTCCCAAAATACCAGTTACTAGTTTAAGTGGCTAGACTCAGTCCATATCTTTCCTTTCATAGCCAGGTTGCTGTCTCTTTAAGGTGGGAAGTTATCAATGTGGACTTCTGTTAAGATGGGTTATTTTACCAGAACTTGTGCTGTTTTAGCACTGGTCCCATTTTATGCAATGAGACCTAGTTACTAATAACCTAGGTTAACAGTAAAATTGTCTGTCTTAATGATAGCCCATGTTGATAACTTTCCTCCTCAGTGTCTGATGCTGCTTCTAAGCAGTGCATTCCAAATAGTATGGGAGGCACAATGTTTCTTAAACTATTTCAGCTACCTCTTACATCCAGGCACCACCTCAACCGAGTAGCAAGAAAAGCTTCCACTTTTACACTAGGGCTACATTCAGATCTGTAGTCTTGCACCTCTATTCGTCCAGCAAGGAAAAAAAAAGTTAGATTATAAAACAAGAATATGGTTTTCAGTGATTTCACTCACGGTTCCTTCAGACAGTCCAAATATTTGGTCAGAAGCTTAGGTTTATATGCATACCACTGTCCATAGAACAACACAAAGTGCTATAACCACTTGCTTTGCCAATAACAAATTGTAAAAGTCTTAGCACAGAGCTATTAGAAAAACCAAGTAACTTATTCTATATATTCCACCTCATCAGGGTTAGGAGCAACAGGCTCTAAAAACTCTGTATCTATATCCAAGCTATCTTCCTTCTCTCCTGTTGATCTCTAGGATTCAGGCTCTGCTGGAGTAGAGAATGACACGGGGACAAAGTTTGTCCCTGTCCCTGTGGGTTCTGTCTCTATCCCCACCCCGTCCCCGCAGGTTCTATCTCCGTCCCTGCCCCATCCCCGCGCGCCCTTCTCCATCCCCGCCCCATCCCCGCAGGTTCTGTCCCTGTCCCCGTGGGCTCTGTCCTCATCTACAGAAGCCTTGAACACTTATGATTTTATATTTAAAGCTTTTTATTAAAGTATACAAAGGAACAATATGCTGTGCAACTGTTGTGTATAAATTACAAATAGAAAACAATAATAACAATGAGCAGCTATAATAACCCTCCTTCCCACCACCACCCTCTACCCTTCCAACTAGAAAATGACATGGGGACAAAGTTTGTCCCCATCCCTGAGGGCTCTGCCCCCATCCCGTCCCCGTAGGATCTGCCCCCACCCCGTCCCCACAAGCTCTGTCCCCATCCCATCCACTTGGGTACTGCGTTTTTCCGTCCCCGTGTCATTCTCTATTCTGGAGGACCTTCTCAGCCCCTGCATGACTAATGTACAGTGGTGGAAATAAGTATTTGATCCCTTGCTGATTTTGTAAGTTTGCCCACTGACAAAGACATGAGCAGCCCATAATTGAAGGGTAGGTTATTGGTAACAGTGAGAGATAGCACATCACAAATTAAATCCGGAAAATCACATTGTGGAAAGTATATGAATTTATTTGCATTCTGCAGAGGGAAATAAGTATTTAATCCCTCTGGCAAACAAGACCTAATACTTGGTGGCAAAACCCTTGTTGGCAAGCACAGCGGTCAGACGTCTTCTGTAGTTGATGATGAGGTTTGCACACATGTCAGGAGGAATTTTGGTCCACTCCTCTTTGCAGATCATCTCTAAATCATTAAGAGTTCTAGGCTGTCGCTTGGCAACTCGCAGCATCAGCTCCCTCCATAAGTTTTCAATGGGATTAAGGTCTGGTGACTGGCTAGGCCACTCCATGACCCTAATGTGCTTCTTCCTGAGCCACTCCTTTGTTGCCTTGGCTGTATGTTTTGGGTCATTGTCGTGCTGGAAGACCCAGCCACGACCCATTTTTAAGGCCCTGGCGGAGGGAAGGAGGTTGTCACTCAGAATTGTACGGTACATGGCCCCATCCATTCTCCCATTGATGCGGTGAAGTAGTCCTGTGCCCTTAGCAGAGAACACCCCCAAAACATAACATTTCCACCTCCATGCTTGACAGTGGGGACGGTGTTCTTTGGGTCATAGGCAGCATTTCTCTTCCTCCAAACACGGCGAGTTGAGTTCATGCCAAAGAGCTCAATTTTTGTCTCATCTGACCACAGCACCTTCTCCCAATCACTCTCGGCATCATCCAGGTGTTCACTGGCAAACTTCAGACGGGCCGTCACATGTGCCTTCCGGAGCAGGGGGACCTTGCGGGCACTGCAGGATTGCAATCCGTTATGTCATAATGTGTTACCAATGGTTTTCGTGGTGACAGTGGTCCCAGCTGCCTTGAGATCATTGACAAGTTCCCCCCTTGTAGTTGTAGGCTGATTTCTAACCTTCCTCATGATCAAGGATACCCCACGAGGTGAGATTTTGCGTGGAGCCCCAGATCTTTGTCGATTGACAGTCATTTTGTACTTCTTCCATTTTCTTACTATGGCACCAACAGTTGTCTCCTTCTCGCCCAGCGTCTTACTGATGGTTTTGTAGCCCATTCCAGCCTTGTGCAGGTGTATGATCTTGTCCCTGACATCCTTAGACAGCTCCTTGCTCTTGGCCATTTTGTAGAGGTTAGAGTCTGACTGATTCACTGAGTCTGTGGACAGGTGTCTTTCATACAGGTGACCATTGCCGACAGCTGTCTGTCATGCAGGTAACGAGTTGATTTGGAGCATCTACCTGGTCTGTAGGGGCCAGATCTCTTACTGGTTGGTGGGGGATCAAATACTTATTTCCCTCTGCAGAATGCAAATAAATTCATATACTTTCCACAATGTGATTTTCCGGATTTAATTTGTGATGTGCTATCTCTCACTGTTACCAATAACCTACCCTTCAATTATGGGCTGCTCATGTCTTTGTCAGTGGGCAAACTTACAAAATCAGCAAGGGATCAAATACTTATTTCCACCACTGTATATTTTATATGTTGCCAGTGAAACTGCTGCTCTTCCTCTCAACCCATAATGCTTTGCCATTTTAGCTGTCTCATGACTTTCAGTTAGGGTTCTGTCTATTGCTAGGGCTTTACCCTTCCCTTTTTCTTAAGGCATCTTTACTCAAGGATATAGGGAGCCTCCTACAGTTACTAGTAACATAGTAACATAGTAAATGACGGCAGATAAAGACCTGAACTGTCCATCCAGTCTGCCCAACAAGATAACTCATTTTACATGGTTTGTGATACTTTATATGTATACCCGAGTTTGATTTGTCCCTGCCTTTCTCAGGGTACAGACCGTAAAAGACTAGTTGCTCTATTTTGCCTTCCCTCACTACCATATATGATAATTGTAGGGGTAATTTTCCAACTATCTGCCTAGCTAAAACATTTTATTGCAAGCCCTGGGGCAGGCTCATCACAGAAACATGTTGGGCATTTGATTCAGAAATAGTCTTTTTTAATGAACAAGTTGATGCAATTAAATGAGCTTGAAATGAATTATTTTACCTAGCTGGTTTGACTACTGTTAAAATATCACCTTGTTTTTTTGTTTCCTTGGTACTGAACCTGCAGTGGGATTAGACTCTATTTTTGCCTACAGCTTTTGGGCTCCTTTTACTAAGGTGCACTATTGAATTTAGCGAGTGCTAACTATTAGTGCCCACTAAAGGCCAAACTCTCTATATGACGCCTGCAAAATCCACACGGAACACATTTCTGCCTAAGCCTATTCTATAAGCAGCACCTTGATTTAGGCGCAGTATATAGAATGCGCTTAGTTGATATCCTAGAGCTATACACATCCATTTACACCAAGGAAAACATGGCATAAATACTGGTGCATAGATTTAGGCACAGAGGGGCATGTGTACATTTTGGAACGCCCATGAAACGCCCATGAAACGTCCATTTCCCCACTCATAACCATGCTTCGTTTTGCCTGCATTACAGAATACACTTAACAAGTTGTGTACTACTTTCTAATTATTGCCAATTAGTGCTCATTATTGCTTGTTAAGTGCTGTTATCATCGCTGATTAGTTTGTTAAGCCAATTAATTTACATGCATTGTAGAATATGCTTGGATTTCAGCACGGAACACTAGGCATGATATATAAAATCTGGGGATAAATGCTAAGAAGCCCATTTTATCCCTATGTGCTAATCGTTTAGCACATGCTAAATCCGTTAGCACACCTTAGCAAAAGGAGCCCTTTGTATCCAATTTTCAAATAAGCTGCAAAGGACTCAAATACAAATCTACCTACGCATCCAATTTCTCCTACATAAGCACACAACTGTGTAACGCATTACCAAAAGCCTTGAAAACTACGTATGACCACCTAAACTTCCGGAAATCACTAAAAACTAACCTGTATAAAAAGGCATACCCTACCAACCCTGCATAAATGCCGATTTCTACAACACACTAATACTAAAATACGTAAAGGACATAACACAACACTTCCGTTGTATGATTCCCTAATGTGGCTCTGCCACATGAACTTTATCTTACCACAACATCACCTTGTATTTGCTTACACCGGAGTCTGCAAACGCCGCTCCAGTACTTTGTAAGCCACGTTGAGTCTACAAATAGGTGGGAAAATGTGGGATACAAATGTAACAAATAAAATAAATAAACATAAAATGTAGCTTTTTGTGAGTAGGTGGGTTCTAATACCTGCCTGGATTATTGGACTTTTTAATAGTATTAGTTGAACAGATGGCGCAGTGCCTGGCTTCTGTTACAGAATACTAGCATTACATAGTATTGTCATGCCTAATATTTAGGCAACCACACATTAGCCATAGAGCTGGTGGAACTTCCAGCACTTAAATGCAGCAGGGATGAGGCTTAACCCTCCTATGTCCTGCCCATTATCCACCCATGCGTATACCCTTCTTGTAAATATGCACAATGCAAGAGAGGCACGTATTTACAGAATAGTGCTTAGATGGAATACTGTCTTATATGCGCATAAGTACACAGCTAAACACACATATGCTATTATTCTAAACATGTATGTGTTCAATGGGCATTCAAATATAGTTTTTGGGTGTGGGGGTAGTTGGGGATTTGGAAGAGTAGAGAATTCCACCTTATAGACTATCTTGCCCTGTTTTCTGACTGCTCCACTTCACTCTGTCCAAGTTTCTATGCCACATAAGCTGGAATTCTTTCTCCCTTAGAAATGCACTGAACCATTTTTGGGAGGAGGAGGGGGGGTTGTTTCCCCAGAATTCCCAGTCTGAATTGAACAATTTGAAAAATTATTGAATCTTTTCACTGGTTTTTCCCTTATGCCAAGTTTCATCCCATTCCGTTAAATTTTTGGAGAATTATTTTGCTCCCAGGCAGATAGACAGACAAACAGAAAAGCATTCTCAGCTGCATTCATATCATTCTTTCCAACTTTTGTTTCATTGTGAAAAATAAAAATGGAAAACAATCTGCATTTTACTGGTAGTCAAACCTTCTCCTCCTAAAGCAAATTTCAAGATTTTAGCCAAGCAGTAAAAGGAGCTAGGTGAAGCAGCATGAAGTGAACTATCTGTATAGAGGATACCACTCCAGCCATGCATATCTCCTTTGACTGTCACAAAATAAGCTAAGCAAAGACACTGAATGTATATTCATGAATATGAATTTCAGTTTGGGGCAGTTCCAGTACATCAAAATGTACTCATTTTAGATGTATTAGTATGCAAAATTAAAATGTCAGCCCTAGATAGCTGATTACATTTAATCAAGCCCTGTAAGTGTTTGTTTCCTAAGTAGCTAATAGTTCCTGAAACCCATAACTAGAAAAAATGAAAACGAGGCTCAATGAAGGCTCCGCATGCAACACAAGTAGGAAAAATTGCAAAGGAATTATCATTACAAAGAAGGCAGAAGGGAGAGATTGTTTAGCAATTCACTGATAAATAATTAGATTTGCGTAATTATGAGAACTGAAGAGAAAGTGCTGTCTTGAGAGTCAAAATATCAATTGGTAGTATTTTAATGGAAAGATATCTCTTGAAGGAAAATCTGTTATTGCAAATAAAGCCTCAGGTTCATTAACTGTAGGAAAGTTGACTTAAAACAGCTTCCTTAGCAAACAGAGTGTATCATCGATTGTAATTATTGTGTTAATGATACCCACATTGGTAGGTATTCTTTCCATGACCAAGTGAATGACACTCACTGCTTTGTATCTCAACATATCATTGCGGCTTTTTTAGCTATCTGGAAATGCTGAACCCCTACTTCAGTGAGTGAAAGCAAGTATTTGTAGAAGAGGATTTTATTGTTTGATTTTTAGCAAACATTAAGCCGATGAATTTTAACAAATTAATTTTTGACCTCTAGAAACTGGAGAATGCCTTCACATAGATTCAGTTTTCCAATTTTTTTAAAGTTGAAATTGGCTTCATAAAGAAGATAGACGAGAGATCAAAACCATGAATTTACCAAGTCAGATCATGTCTTGCTAAAGCAGCAGTCACTCAGCTCCACAAGTTGCTTTGGGATAGGTGAAATCAGAGACATCACTGGAGAATTTCTACTTTAAAGATCTTTTTTTTTTCTAGTCAAAAGAGCTATTGGCCCATGTTGCTGCTAAGATGATGCAGAAAAGTCTTTTTAGAGTTTTATTGTATTTTAGAATATTTTTATAAGTGACATCCCTTGGATGATGATATGATACTTGCCTTTGAAAAGACATTTTAATTTTCTATTATAGAATCAAATCATATGTTGCATTTATTATCTTTGTAAATTCCTCCTTACTATTCACAGGCATTCCAATGAATGTAGATTGAATCCAGTGTTTCTAGTCAAGATCTCACAAGCCCGCCTTCTCTTCAAATTTGATGATAATTAGGGGATCCATAGCATGTGCCATTCTCTCTGGTAGCGTCCTTGACCTAAAATTTGAGGAAAGCAAAGGCGAGCTGATTGTGTAACTCATACATTAGGAAAGCTCGTTTTTGAAAGAGGTACTTGTATTAATCGATCCCTTCCTTCTTCCTTAACCAGCCTACACAGCCTCAGGCACATCTCAAGCCAATCGATATGTGGGATTAAGTCCAAGAGATCCAGCCTTCCTTCACCAGCAACAGGTGGGCACGTTTCACATAGGTATAGTGATCTGGAAATGTGTTCTGTTAGTACCTCCCTGCATGCTGCCACTGAGAGCTTTGATTAGTATGGGCTCCTGCTGTATTCAGACCAAGACCAAACTTGTTAAATAACCTTCAATTTTCCTGAACTGAAATGCACTAGCATAGAATGTCCCCAGGTTCCTGGAACTGTGTGGACCATAAAGACAAATTTATTTCCTGTTTGTTCAGCAAGAACATTTAAACAGAATCTCTATGATAAAGTGTAGCAAGGTAAAATGAACAAAGATTTATTAGTGCAACTGAAAATGGACTGCTCTCTATATGTAAAAGGAATATAAGGACTCCTTTTACTAAGTGGCGGTAAGCTTAAGCGAGCTTACCGCTCGCTGTACAGGAAGAACCGCTGGGCTACAGCAGCAGCCCGGCAGTCCTTCCCACCCCTAGCATGCCGTCATGTCTGGTGCTACAAAAATGTATTTATTTTTGTAGCGCCGGAGTGTACCCAACGGTAATCGCTGCCCGGTTACTGCAGGGTTACCGCAGGAACCCTTACTGCCACCTCAATGGGTGGTGGTAAGGGCTCTCCCCCAAAATGGCTGCACGGCATGTGCTTTACTTGCCACCCAGCCATTTCCTGTAGGAAGATGAGACTTCCCTTTTACTAGCTACGGTAAAAGGGGGCCTTGGCGCTTGTGTAAAACACGCGTCGACTCCCTTTTGCTGCAGCTTGTTAAAAGGGGCCCAAGAGAGAAATCTGAGAACCAATTTGCAATCCATCCTATTAAGAAACTCAAGACCGAGGGCTTGTCGACCTTCGGCTCTTTATTCCTTCCCAAATATTTATTTAAATTGTTGCATTTCAGTTCAAGAAATCTACATTCTGTTGCTGCATTCTCATTAAAACACGTCATCATCATTCCTAGTGTAAGAGGTTTAAATTGGTTTGCTGATTTCTGACCGGGTGATAAAGAAAAAATTGTTCCATTGCATCATTGATGTTTCAAGTAACATTTTACATTTCACATCTCATCCATGCTGTAAATTTAATGCAAATGAAGTATTTACTCCGGGTGTGAAAATATACAGCCAGGATTTATAGCGGATTAAACATATGAGCCACAGTCAACAGCAGGGCTATGCAATGGCACTAGAGGAAATTCCAAGCAAAACATATAAATTCAGTCTTGTTGATGAACTAAGGGCCCTGCTGCATGCCGAGGCCCCCTTTTACTAAAGCAGTAAAAGGTAAAAGGCTTTTTTTTTTAAAGGCCATACAGTAAGTGAAACACTCGCTGTGTGGCCATTTCCCAGGGGAGCCCTTACCGCCACATATTTAGAAAGCAGTAAGGGCTCCAGCGCTAACCTGGCAGTAACCGGGCAGTGCACAGGGCTGCCCGATTACTACCAGATAAGCCCCCAGCACTAAAACAATAAAAGTATTTTTTTCAGCACTGGAAATGGCGTGCATTGGGGGCAGGCACTACCACCAGGCTCCTGCGGTAGCCCAGCATTAGTGCCAGATTGGCGCACGTCAAAGCGGCGTTACAGGTACTGCTGCTTTGTCAGAGGGGCCCTAAATATTTAAGGTGTTTTTACTTGCCGCAGTCTGATTAACAGCAGAATCATGTTTTTAATCCAGCTTGCATTTAGGAAACTCAGAAGTGCAATATGTTAGCTGGCCATTCTGGTGGTGTCTGTGGCTCCTATCAATTTTTTTCCTCATGTATGTTTTCCGTGAGATAGCTAAACTTCACTGTATCTAGGACCACCCAATCCTTATCCAATCAACTCAATTCATTTCAATCTATTCCACTTAGAAATCGCCTCACACAAAAGTCATTGAGTGATTTTCAAACAAAATACTAAGAGCGATCATTATATACAGTGTTAGAACACTCACATAAAACAATGCAAGATAATTGGCAAGTAGAACTACTAGAGACAACCCAAAATGCTGTCTCCTTCCCTAATCATCTCACCCCAGCAACCTCACTCATATTACCAGTCAAATTTTACATATTTCCCAAATGTGAAACTGTAAGTCCAAGCTTAGTGTGACAGTGTGTGCACATTACAGGTCACCACATGGAGAGAGTTTAGAGAAAATCATAAAGACACTACTTTATTCAACATAGTTGACGTTGTGCCAGCTTTCTTTACGAGGGAGAACTAACTGACACCATCTGTACATGGTTATGAAAATACCAAATAATAATTAGTGGGTTTTGCCAGTCATTTGCATTGCAGTATAATTTTCTGGTGTGTTGCTTCCTCCTCCCCCTTCCCATTTAAAATTGTTGCAATATGAAATGTGTTATAATTATTGTACTATGTTCCTGCTTGACACATGCGTATGCTCAGTGTATTTTTAAAACTTGAGCAGGGATTTATAGATTTGGAACTTTTTTTTTTAAATTATTACAAATAGCTTGCAGAGATGTTATTTGTGGGATTTCAGCTGTAATATCCTGCTACTTTTTTAAAAAAAAAAATACATTTAGGAAAGGGCATGACGAGATAGGTTAGAGCTTTAATTTTCATTGTAGGGACCCAGGATTGTGTCTATTATGACATTGCAAATGAAAAGAACTTGACATTTCTACACCTAGTCCCTGCCTGGCATCTGTCTCTGTTGCAAAGCCACTGCACGGACTGGCATTACTGATGTTCCTTGTTCAAGACAGGCCAGGGACCAGAGCAATAGGGTGCAACACAGGTCAGAGCCATGCTGAGAAATCGGAACAGAACAAATCTATGACATTGCTGGCTTTAACCAACATAACCAGCCCCTCAGTTTCCTGTGCTGAAAGTTGAAATTTTAAAATTTTTAGAAAGAAAATTCCTACCACATATGGGGGCACCCAGAGGCAGTTTTCAAAAATTTCATTCACTTTTGTTCTTGAATACATCATGTTGCTTGACAAATTTGTCACGCAACTGAATCTGAAAAGATACAAACAGCAGCTATGTATATCCTCCTTTCCCTTCCTTTCCCGGTGTACAGAATTTAAACAACTATAGGTCTTGTTTGTCCAGTACACTTAGAGGGGCATAATCAAAAGGGGCGTCCGTTTTCCTGAGGATGTCCTCGCAGGACGTCCCGGCAAAAGGGTGGGGAAACCCATATTATTAAAACAAGATGGGCGTCCAACTGTCATTTCAATAATACGGCCTGGGACGCCCAAATCGCAAAATTAGGTCGACCTTAGAGATGGTCGTCCCCGATTTTTGGCGATAATGGAAACCGAGGACGCCCATCTCAGAAACTACCAAATCCAAGCCATTTGGCCATGGGAGGAACCAGCATTTGTAGTGCACTGGTCCCCCTGACATGCCAAGACACCAACCGGGCACCCTAGAGGGCACTGCAGTGGACTTCAGAAATTGCTCCCAGTTGCATAGCTCCCTTACCTTGGGTGCTGAGCCTCCCAAAACCCCCTACCCACAACTGTACAACACTACCATAGCCCTAAGGGGTGATGGGGGCGCCTACATGTGGGTACAGTGGGTTTCTGGTAGGTTTTGAAGGGCTCACATTTACTACCACAAGTGCAAAAGGTGTGTGGGGGGGGGGGGGGGTGGGCCTTGGTCAGCCTGCCTGAAATGCACTACACCCACTAAAACTGCTCCAGGGACTTGCATACTGCTGTCATGGAGCTGGGTATGACATTTGAGGCTGGCATAGAGGCTGGCAAAAAAGTGTTTTGAAGTTTTTTTTTAGGGTGGGAGGGGGTTAGTGACCACTGAGGGAGTAAGGGGAGGTCATCCCCAATTCCCTCCGGTGATCATCTGTCAGTCGGGCACCTTTTTGAGGCTTGGTCCTAAGAAAAAAATGGACCAAGTAAAGTCGGCCAAGTGCTCGTCAGGGACGCCCTTCTTTTTTCCATTATTGGTCGAGGATGCCCGTGTGTTAGGCACGCCCCAGTCCCGCCTTCGCTATGCTTCCAACACGCCCCCGTGAACTTTGGTCGTCCCCGCGACAGAAAGCAGTTAAGGATGCTTTCGATTATGCCGATTTGGCGACCCTGGGAGAAGGACGCCCATCTCCCGATTTGTGTCGAAAGATGGGCGCCCTTCTCTTTCGAAAATAAGCCTGCAAATATTTTAAAAGCAATGTGGGCAGCGGATTGTCAGCATATTTGAGTTTGTCGCTTACCCTAATTTGAAAAGAAACAAAATAATTTATGGTTTATAGTTTATGTGGTTTATTAAAGCTTGATATACCACCAATTGTGGAATAGATCAATTTAGGTCCATTTAATGCATGATTACTGAATATCGGTAATTTCTAACATAAAAACTGTAAATTGTAAATGAAACCATCTGCGCACATTCCTTTCAAAATTGCATGCTCTATTCACACATAAAACTATCCCTGTGACCTAAACATTGTACATTCCAAAGTAAAACGTATTTAGTTACACTGGATCAAGTCTGATATTCATGGTGTAACAGCACCATGTTAAAATGGCAGCTGGTATGTATACTTCTTTCTGTCTGGGCTATGATTTCTGATGTAAATCATTATCTTGTGAATACCTAGCGCTATTGCAATTTAATTGTACCAAACACTATCCTTAAAAAAATAGCAAATATTTTGAATCGTGCAGAAAAATCTGAGCATACAGACCAACATAATTGCCGGAGTTGCCCCTCGTCAATTTTAACATGTAGAAGATTGCAAAAATGTTAATCTTTGCATGTTAATTACCCAGCCAAGAAAGGGGAAACTGTCCCTAGAAATTGCTTAACTTACTTTGGTAGTGTAAAGGTTATCCCTTGGTGAGACAGGAATGAGATTGATTTACTATGTCCTTTGATTACTTTACAAAGATTGAAAAGAGGCCACTCTTCTGGTGGCAGGTTCTAAATGCATTTGTTTTAAAGCAGCCCATGATGAATGAAATAGAAAATCAAGGGGGTACATGAAAGAAAAACCATCAATCATTTTATATGAGCTAGGAGAGTTTCTAAATTGGAATGTTGGTGGTATTAGCCAAGTATACTTTTTAATATACACTGACCCCTTCAAAATCAATATCATTACAGGTAGCATTCTTTACTTTCTTGGAAGGAGCATTCATAAAGATTTATCCTCTTCGGTTATGAGATATATTGACTTGCATTGTTGAGTGCTTTTTATTTTTCTGAAAAAAAAAAATAAATAGCTGACATAAATTTTAGCACCCTCTGTAAATATCATGAAAAATGGATAGTTTGCAGCTATATCTCATAAATAGCCTTTCTACAGACTGATAGCTCAGGATAACTTCCCATAAAAGAATCCATTACTCTATTGTGTGCAGAGATCCTATAAATTGTGGTTGAAAATGGTTAGGGTATAACACAGAATCACATTCATGAACCGTGGGAGTAATATATTTACGTGTACTAATTAGAGTAACACAGTGAACAGTAATAAAGATGCCCAACAGCGATCCTACATGGAACCTGACCTGATACCCGATCCCCAATGTAAATCTAGTGAAAGATTTGCCAACATATGTGTTATTTGTCACAGGATAGCTCTGAAGGAGGGGTTAATCTGTAGTTCTGTCCCTGTGCCTCAGAATGCCAGGTAGTGCAGGCCTAATGACATTCTCATGCTAATTGTGCTGATAATAAGGTCAAGTTAGACCACTATCCAAAGCCAAAAATCAATGCAACATGCTTTACTATTGAACACGTATGGGTCAGCTTTATCAGGATATATTTTATTCTGCAGGAATGTAACAGGGGATTTCTCTTGATAACTTAGGTTACATGTATTACAAAATGCCAATGTTTACCAAGTTGCAGCATTAAATCTGTTATAACCAGTATAAATGTTATTAACCACTTGTCATAGACTACTGTCTTCAGGTTTATTGCTTTATTTCCCATTCCTGGTGAAAATTTCACTTTGCAATTAACTGAGCCAAAAGTTAAATTTTTTTCACTTTGCTTTTAAAATTTGTGGTGGTGGTGTGATGAACTAATGAACTATGCTTTGAGGCCTTCAATACTCTTGTCTTTGCTAAGAAATGTCTTATGAGAGGTTTCCAAGAGAGGGGAAGACTACAAAATGACTAATTTGGTAGCAGTAGGGTAGCATGAAGAGAGCATTCATGAGTGGCCCATGTAAAAATGATAACTACAGAGCACTTCAGAAATGATCAAAATTAAAAAAAAAAAAAGCAATCTTGATAATGAATACATTCAATTAGTGTGATAATCAACTGTGTGACACATAAGTGGATGTCAGTGTCAGTACTATACTGTGGGAGAATCATAGTGCTCCTCATTCTTATTCTGTTCACATCATGCTGACACCACTAAATAGGAAAGTCCCCAAAGTTATAAATGATCCATTCTATTCTATTGATTCTGATTATCTTAATTCATTTTCCTCCTGGAATGCTGATGCTAGCAGAATCTCCAGGGTTGGGCTTTCCAGGAAGGGAGCATGCATTGAAGGTTTGCAGGTTTGGCCATACTGTGAACCACCAACAAGTTGTTAATAATTTATGTAAGCCAGAAGCCCACTCTTGGCCACCATATTGCACAGTATGTGTTCACGCATGCCATAAATTTCTTCCAGGAAGGTCAATATTTTGGTCTGTTAGTCTTCCCTAAAATAGCAAGCTGGTATTAAAATCTGGTCTTCTTTCTTCTTTATGTACTGCTCATGTGATTTGCTTTGAAGATCGTTGCTTTGGTTAGCATGCCTGTACTGGGGTCTAGAGGCATGGGTGCTCAGGATGCATGTTTTATCTCATAACTTTAAAACTAACCATTTAATTATCCAGAAGCATAAGCCAAACTTCGGGGCCCTTTTATGCTGCAGTAAAAAAGGGCTCTGTGGTAGCGGTGGGGGGGGCGGTGTGTGTGACATTTTTGCTGCGTGTTGAGATTGAAAAAAAAGACATGGTCATGCAATAAAATTGCTCTTACTGCATGGCCATGTGAGGGGGGGGGGGAGCTCTTACCACACCACCCATTGAGGGCTCCCATTCTAAGCTGGCGATAACCAGGTAGCACGAGGGACTGCCCAATTACCACCGGGTAACCCCCTGTGGAAATATTTTTTTAATATTTCCGCTACCATCGAAATGCAGCATGCTGGGCTTGGAAATACCGCCGGCGCATGCGTTGGGCCAGCAGTAACTCCAAATTGGTGTGTTGTAAGCCCGCAGTAGGCTTACCACCTCTTAGTAAAAGGGCCCCTGAGAGCACTGGTAACACTTTCAAACCTTCTGAAAGATGAGATTTTAACTTGACAGAAAGGGGTCAGCAGTAAGAAGAGAAGTGGATTCTGAAAACCAGTTTCAAGTAAAACGTCTCCATAAAGCCAGGAGACCAACTATCAGCTTTCAGACTGCTCATATTGTACATCTTATCATGTAAAACCAACTTACATGACCGTAAGAGTGGTATGTAAATGGAATAAAGGTCACCACTCATATACACTAACTGAAGGAAACACATTTAAAGGAAGATACAACAACTTGTTACTCTAGAAAGTAAAAAGTCAAAAGTATTGTGCTTTCTGCCTTCTGTTGCCTGTTATCATTTTATCAACAAGTTACCTGTCTTTTTCTAGTCTTGAAGGAGAATATATTATGGGCTAGGAATGACCACAAACGTGAAAAATGTTATTCACTTCAAAGAAAAAAAATATGTATATAGATAGATATAGATAGATAGATATAAATATAAACTTTTACAATAAAATGTGTCTACTTGAGAAGGATCCATATTGTTAAACACAGCCATAACAAAACCACAAGCTCTAAGTGGCGGATATTCTTTATAATTGCTTAGAATTTCTTTATCACTTAGGAGTTTATGCACTAAACAGAGAGAGCACATTTTTTATTGCGCTGGTTATGAAACATTTCCATATATTTGTCAGGCTTATCAATAGTGCAATATAACATTAACATTTAGTATTAAACTTATATACATTTTAATATGAATGTCTATTTTTTTATTACATTGAGCATCACTTGGTTTATGCCAAATTATGAAAACATTTTCCCACTTGATAATAGGGATCTCGCTCCCCCCCCCCCCCCCCCCCCACCTCCCCATGTCCTTATGAGTAGCAGGGGAGAGAAAGTTACTGGGCAGTGTCTGTCTACCTTATCTCATCGAAGGAGCAGGTAAAGGCGAAGCACCCAGCAAGAAAATCACAGTTAGTGTGTGATAATGTAGCTGAATTGACTGGTTCATGCTGTCATGCCCACTCTCCGCCCCCTCCCGACACCATCCCCTTTTTCAGAGAAATAAAAATAATTTATTAGTGTGTAGTTTATGGGCACAGATTGCAAATTTACTGTTGGACGTTTGTTAAGCCTTCCTAACCAGCGGTTATCATGCACTAGCACTTACCGCAGCTTAGTAAAAGGACCCCTAACCGCTTAATGCACTTTAGTAAAAGGCACTTTGAATTCTACCTGAGGAAATGGAGGGCTAAGAGGTCCTTTTACCAAGCTTCGGTAAAAAGGGCCCTGCGCTAGTGGCAAGGGCCATTTTGGTCATTCCATGTCAAGTGGTCTGGTGGTCCCTGTGCGAAGGCTGCAGTATGGGGTCAAACAGATTACTATATCTCAGCAAGTATTGCATTGGCGAATATAAAACTTTACCAATGTTCATTGGGGACATGTATGAATGTTCACAGAAAATTTCATCGAAATCCGTGATGGTCGCGCAGGGACCACCAGACCACTTGACATGGAATGACCACTGTGGCACTTTTTACCACAGCGAGTAAAAAAGTCAGAAATTAACCATGGTTATGCAGTAAGATTGCTCTTATCATGTGGCCATGTGAGGTGGAGCACTTATTGCCATCCATTGAGGTGGTGGTAAAGGCTTCCACACTAACCCAGCAGTAACTGGGTAGCACGTAGTGCTGCCCGATTACTGCCAGGTTAGCACTGCGCTAAAAAATACAGCCCTATTTTCCCCCAGCGTAGGAAATGGCACACGATGGGGCTGGAACTACTGCCAGTGCCCATGTTGGGCCAGAGGTAGCTCCAGATTAGCATGCAGTAAACCCGCGTTGGGTTTACTGCCGCTCTGTAAAATGGCCCCTAAGTGATTTACCCAGGGTCACAAGGAACAGCGGCAGGATTGGTTTCCACAGTGTAGCTTTAGCCCTGATGTTGTGCAGTGAGAGCCTAGTCTATAACAGCATTAGGGCACCCGCATTTCCTTATAGCAGGGGGGGTCCGACCTTGAGGGCCACAGTCTAGTCAGGTTTTCAGGATTTCCCCAATGAATATGCATAAATCACTAGACTGGGTAAAATATATTAATAGCAGTACTCTGTATGTCAATACTCAACCATATATCAAATATTTTTTTAATTGCACTTTATTATATATCACAAATATCAAAACCTTTTAAAATCATATGTCAAAAATAAACCAGATATACACAAACCCACATTCATCCAAACCTTAGACCAAACATTGAGTCTGCAATTAGGTGGGGGAATGTAGGATACAAATGCAATAAATAAAATAAAAAATAAATAAACCTATCTAATACGTTGCATATGTCTGCCTGCAATATTAAACCATAGCAGTAAACTCTTGTTTCAATTAAAAGTTCTTTCAAAAAATTTCCTTAAAGTAGTTTCACTGATTGTCCATATTATCAGCCCACACTGTTATTACTGTTCTCGTTACTACTTACGGAGCATTCTCCTCAACTCCACGTTTGACTGTTCAAAATCAAAATCGACAGACTTCTCTGTAGTTTGGCAGGTATTCAATTGTAACATCTGGATCCTTCAAGCAAATCTTCACAAATCAACCCTTCATCACACACAGTTTCCCGTACCCTACACAGTCTGTGTTTCGCTACAAGAGCGTCATCAGGGGTCGGATTCCTAAAACACATTAACCACCATAATGCAAATGTATCTCCTATTCTCACACTCACAGCATAACATTTCCCAACTTACAGTTGTTGATTCCACCTCATTCATGGATATCGGGCAGACAGGAACTCACAGTACTTCCATGCGGCCATGCCCCAGCGAAAACGCCGACGCATGCGTATGGAGTACTACAATTCTCAGGGGTTTAAAGGTTTTGATATTTGTGATAAATAATAAAGAGCAATGAATATGCATGAGATCTATTTGCATGCATTGCATCCATTGTATGCAAACAGATGTCATGAACATTCATTGTGGAAATTCTGAAACCCCAACCTGGCGAGGGCTGAGGTCGGACAACTCTGCCTTACAGAAAGGTAGCGTAACCTAACTTTGATATGCTCTACATTTACACACCTGCAGTTACACCAGTAGTCTGTCTGTTATGCACATAAGTGGGAGTCCTACCCATTCCCCTTTCGTGCTCCATCCATGTGAATGGCCCTTTGTAGTTACACACTATGGTCCGGATTCTATATATGGCGACTAAAGTTGTGTGCGCAAATTTGGCAGTGTAGCCAAAATGCACGCTCAACTTCATTGATTACCAAGCCAATTGGTGCTGATAATTGGGCAATAACAAGCAATTATTGGCACTGATTAGAATTTGCACGCACAACTTTCTAAGTGTATTCTGTAAAAGTGGTGCAGATAAATTCTAATGCATGGATCTCAAAAGGGGTGTGGCCATAGGAGTGGCATGGACGGGTCATTGGCATTCCTAAAAAGTATGTACACAGCTATAGAATATGTCTGATCTGCGCCTAAGTTAGGCGTGGCCATTTAGACCAGGTTTTAGTTGGCATAAATGGTCACACCTAAATTGTAGTCGTGGGGATGGGTGCTATGCATGTTCTATAAACCGCACCTAACTTTAGGTGAAGTTTATAGAATAGTGCTAAGCGTGGTTTTTTAAAGTGCCATTTATAAAATCTGGCCCTATGCCACTTCTTCATGTCCTTATAGAACAGCAATTAGTTGCCCTGCTTGTACTTGTGTGTAAGTGTACACTTACCTACCAAAGTGCTAGTATTCTCTAAATTTACATGCACAAGCAATGCATAAATGCAGGTGCCCAGATATCGAATCGGGGGTAAGTGCCACATGAAAGTATTCATTTCAGGGGTCGATATTTAGCTGGCGGTGCTCAGTGTTCTGCTGACTGCCACCAGCATTATGACCGTGAATTCAATTTTGGCCCAAGTCCGAGCTTTGGCATTGAACTTCTGGGTTTACAAAGCTAGCTGCACCATAGCCAGTCAAGTGCAATTATCACCACTTAACCAGCTATCAGTTTATTTATTATTTATTTATTACATTTGTATCCCGCACTTTCCCACTAAAAGCAGTTACTACATAAAGATAGGACTGATTTTTATGTGGTCCTATTTATGCAGTTAACCTGGCTGGTTAAGTGCTGAATATCGACTTTTAACTGGTCAAGTGCTGACTCCACCCCCGGAATGCCCCCCCCCCCCCAATTAGCTGGTTTTGAGATAGGTAGTAACCACTCATTTGCAGACTTACTAACCGGTTAAGTGCCACTGAAAATTAGCAGTTAGTCCTGAAAAAGCAATTTAACCAGTCAGGAGTCATTTCTGGCCAGTTAAATTGTTTTGAATATCGACCCCATAGTTATTATTAATAACCAACTATGAAAAGAATGCAAAAGGGTGTAAAGATTTTGAGGGAGGAGGCAAACGATTTTGTTTTCTGAGGAGCACAGCATAGATTTTTGCCAGGGTCATCATCATGAAAGTCCAAAGTGGAGGTGAGTCTGGACAGGAAGGGCTCAGACTAGCTCGGATTATTGCATACCTGCTCCAACTTGTCAGCAGGTGGGTGTATAGGGTAGAGACAGGGGTATGGAGTGCAGCTTTAATGTCTCTGTGCTATCACAAAGGTCTTAAAAAATACACAGCAGAGACAATTCTGTAACAGAGCACCTCCATTTAGGTGGCTGGATAATGTGGATACTGATCCTATTCTATAAGGATCCTTGTGCATGCATATTTCCTTATAGAATACTAGTATAAAGCTGGCATCAGTGTGGCAAAATGTACATCTGAACATTTAAGACAGGTTTATGGCTTGCGCCTAAATGCTGTAAGTTGACCACATAAATGTCAGAGTTGCCTGTGCCCACCCTATGCTTCTTCCCTATGAACATCCTTCTAACAGTTCCATACTATGCAATATCAGCATGGAATTGCAGAACAATAATTAGGTGCAATACTGCTATTTAGGTGGGTAAGTGTACTCTAGTATTCTATAAATGTACACATGCAATCAGCGTGTAAATGTAAGCGACCTTTTATGGAATAAGGGGGACAGCCTGTAATATTTTTAAAGGATAACAACCATAGGCGTAGTTTGACTGTTTCATTTGGGGGGGCAAAGAATGGGCGGAGCATATTAGCATATCATTTGCATATATACATATGCAAATGAATATGCTAATATGGAGGAAGGAAATGAAATTTACAGGCAAAATATCACAGATGCACATTTCAAAAAGCTGACACATTTCAATTAATAAATTATGAATAAAATAAACTTTTATTTACCTTTGTTGTCTGATCATTTAGTTTTTCTATTCGCTTTGATCCCAGTGTCTTCTGTTTTATGCAGTGTCTTCTTTCCAGTAGGCTTCCCTCTGCTCCCCACCCTCCCAGTCCCATCCATCTCTTGCTCCTTCCCTCTGCTCCCCACCCCTCCCAGTCCCAACCATCTCTTGCTCCTTCCCGCTGCTCACCACCCCTCCCAGTCCCATCCATCTTCTGTTCCTTCCCTCTGCTCACCATCCCTCCGTCCCATCCATCTCTTGCTCCTTCCCTCTGCTGTGCCTGACCTCTCCAAATCCCATCCATCTCCTGGTCCATCCCTCTGCTCCCCACCCCTCGCAGTCCCATCCATCTTCTGTTCCTTCCCTCTGCTCACCATCCCTCCGTCCCATCCATCTCTTGCTCCTTCCCTCTGCTGTGCCTGACCTCTCCAAATCCCATCCATCTCCTGGTCCATCCCTCTGATCCCCACCCCTCGCAGTCCCATCCATCTCTTGCTCCTTCCCTCTGCTCACCTCCTTTCCCAGTCCAATCCAATTCCTGGTCCTTCCCTCTGCTCCCCACCCACCCCTCCCAGTCCCATCCATCTCTTACTCCTTCCCTCTGCTCCCCACCCACCCACCCACCCCTCCCAGTCCCATCCATCTCTTGCGCCTTCCCTCTGCTTCCCACCCCTCCCAGTCCCATCCATCTCCTGCTCCTTCCCTCTGACCTCCTTTCCCAGTCCAGTCCAATCCAATTCCTGGTCCTTCCCTCTGCTCCCCACCCACCCCTCCCAGTCCCATCCATCTCTTGCTCCTTCCCTCTGACCTCCTTTCCCAGTCCAGTCCAATCCAATTCCTGGTCCTTCCCTCTGCTTCCCACCCCTCCCAGTCCCATCCATCTCCTGCTCCTTCCCTCTGACCTCCTTTCCCAGTCCAGTCCAATCCAATTCCTGGTCCTTCCCTCTGCTCCCCACCCACCCCTCCCAGTCCCATCCATCTCTTACTCCTTCCCTCTGCTCCCCACCCACCCACCCACCCCTCCCAGTCCCATCCATCTCTTGCTCCTTCCCTCTGCTTCCCACCCCTCCCAGTCCCATCCATCTCCTGCTCCTTCCCTCTGACCTCCTTTCCCAGTCCAGTCCAATCCAATTCCTGGTCCTTCCCTCTGCTCCCCACCCCCCCCTCCCAGTCCCATCCATCTCTTGCTCCTTCCCTCTGACCTCCTTTCCCCGTCCAGTCCAATCCAATTCCTGGTCCTTCCCTCTGCTTCCCACCCCTCCCAGTCCCATCCATCTCCTGCTCCTTCCCTCTGACCTCCTTTCCCAGTCCAGTCCAATCCATCTCCTGGTCCATCCCTCTGCTCCCCACCCCTCGCAGTCCCATCCATCTCCTGGTCCATCCCTCTGCTCCCCACCCCTCGCAGTCCCATCCATCTTCTGTTCCTTCCCTCTGCTCACCATCCCTCCGTCCCATCCATCTCTTGCTCCTTCCCTCTGCTGTGCCTGACCTCTCCAAATCCCATCCATCTCCTGGTCCATCCCTCTGCTCCCCACCCCTCGCAGTCCCATCCATCTCTTGCTCCTTCCCGCTGCTCCCCACCCCTCCCAGTCCCATCCATCTTCTGTTCCTTCCCTCTGCTCACCATCCCTCCGTCCCATCCATCTCTTGCTCCTTCCCTCTGCTGTGCCTGACCTCTCCAAATCCCATCCATCTCCTGGTCCATCCCTCTGCTCCCCACCCCTCGCAGTCCCATCCATCTTCTGTTCCTTCCCTCTGCTCACCATCCCTCCATCCCATCCATCTCTTGCTCCTTCCCTCTGCTGTGCCTGACCTCTCCAAATCCCATCCATCTCCTGGTCCATCCCTCTGCTCCCCACCCCTCGCAGTCCCATCCATCTCTTGCTCCTTCCCTCTGCTCACCTCCTTTCCCAGTCCAATCCAATTCCTGGTCCTTCCCTCTGCTCCCCACTCACCCACCCACCCCTCCCAGTCCCATCCATCTCTTCCTCCTTCCCTCTGTTTCCCACCCCTCCCAGTCCCATCCATATCCTGCTCCTTCTCTCTGACCTCCTTTCCCAGTCCAGTCCAATCCAATTCCTGGTCCTTCCCTCTGCTCCCCACCCACCCCTCCCAGTCCCATCCATCTCTTGCTCCTTCCCTCTGACCTCCTTTCCCAGTCCAGTCCAATCCAATTCCTGGTCCTTCCCTCTGCTTCCCACCCCTCCCAGTCCCATCCATCTCCTGCTCCTTCCCTCTGACCTCCTTTCCCAGTCCAGTCCAATCCAATTCCTGGTCCTTCCCTCTGCTCCCCACCCACCCCTCCCAGTCCCATCCATCTCTTACTCCTTCCCTCTGCTCCCCACCCACCCACCCACCCCTCCCAGTCCCATCCATCTCTTGCTCCTTCCCTCTGCTTCCCACCCCTCCCAGTCCCATCCATCTCCTGCTCCTTCCCTCTGACCTCCTTTCCCAGTCCAGTCCAATCCAATTCCTGGTCCTTCCCTCTGCTCCCCACCCACCCCTCCCAGTCCCATCCATCTCTTGCTCCTTCCCTCTGACCTCCTTTCCCAGTCCAGTCCAATCCAATTCCTGGTCCTTCCCTCTGCTTCCCACCCCTCCCAGTCCCATCCATCTCCTGCTCCTTCCCTCTGACCTCCTTTCCCAGTCCAGTCCCATCCAATTCCTGGTCCTTCCCTCTGCTCCCCACCCACCCCTCCCAGTCCCATCCATCTCTTACTCCTTCCCTCTGCTCCCCACCCACCCACCCACCCCTCCCAGTCCCATCCATATCTTGCTCCTTCCCTCTGCTTCCCACCCCTCCCAGTCCCATCCATCTCCTGCTCCTTCCCTCTGACCTCCTTTCCCAGTCCAGTCCAATCCAATTCCTGGTCCTTCCCTCTGCTCCCCACCCACCCCTCCCAGTCCCATCCATCTCTTGCTCCTTCCCTCTGACCTCCTTTCCCAGTCCAGTCCAATCCAATTCCTGGTCCTTCCCTCTGCTTCCCACCCCTCCCAGTCCCATCCATCTCCTGCTCCTTCCCTCTGACCTCCTTTCCCAGTCCAGTCCAATCCAATTCCTGGTCCTTCCCTCTGCTCCCCACCCACCCCTCCCAGTCCCATCCATCTCTTACTCCTTCCCTCTGCTCTCCACCCTCCCAGTCCCATTCATCTTCCCTCTGCTGCCCCCCTCCCCCCCCGCGAGGTCCAGGATCGTGACTCCGTTTACCCCCTCTCTTCCTCCCTCCCTCCGGTGCAGGCAGCAGTCTTCTTCAGCCTTTCTGTGTTCCTGGCAGCGGTAGCGACGTACACGCTGCCTTCGGTCTGCCCCGGAAGCCTTCTCTTCAAGTTCCTGTTCCCACCTATGCGGGAACAGGAACTTGAAGAGAAGGCTTCGGGGCAGAGCTGAAGGCAGCGTGTACGTCGCTACCGCTGCCAGGAACAAGAAAGACTTAGAGAAGATTGGTGCTGCCTGCGCCGGAGGGTAGGAAGAGAGGGGGTAGATTATAGACACGCTCGTCTCCGTCTGCTTCGCTGCTTCCCTGCCCTCTCTGTCTGCGTCCCACCCAAAAGGAAATGACATCAGAGGAAGGCGGGACGCAGACAGAGAGGGCAGGGAAGCAGCGAAGAGGACGGAGACGAGCGCGTGCCTGCTTGTTTTTTTGTTTTTTTTTCATTCTAGCGCCAGTCCACGTCATCGTCGTTTGGGGGGGCATTGCCCCCCCCCTCGCCCCCCCCAGTCTACGCCTATGATAACAACTGTTGAAGTTATTTGTGCTCGGTGAAATCTACGCCTATTATGTTAATCACATGGGAAGAAAAATGCCAAAATGTGTACTGATACTCAACATGGCATTCTTGCACACAAAGGAGGTTTAATTAACAGGAGAGGATGGCAGCATGCTTGGCCTGAAGCCAGTAGGCGGAGCTTTCTGCCATACAAAGTAATGTATTGTGAGTGGATCAACATGGCAGCTGCTGCTTAGGGAACCAATTAAACTTCCTTGGATGTAAACGGCATCAGCCTTGTCACGTGATGCTGTCTCCTGTCAATCAAACCTCCTTGTTGCACACAGTCAGCTGACTAAAGAAAAGTCCTCCAGGGGTTTTAGAAAGAAAGAGGGCCAGTCTATAAGGAGCCACCTAGTTTTAGATATCAAGAGCATAAATGGCAGCATTCTAGTCACTTACGTACATGTAGGTGGCTCTCATAGCATCCTGACTAGCAGAAAAGTACACACCATCCCTCAGATTCAAAATATCATACTCAAATTTCCGCACCCAACTTTGTGCACACATCAGAGGTGCATGCACAAATTAATTGACTAATGAGCTCAGAAACATCAGTAATTGGGTGCTAACAATCAATTATTGATGTTAATTGACAGTCTTAAATATTTGCAGGCACATCTCGCTATACGTTATTCTGTAAAGCACAGAGCCTAACTTCAATCATGTGTATCTGAAAAGGGGGTGTGGCCAGAGGCGTGTCAGGGGCATTCCAAATACTTGTGCATGGATTTACAGAATTTGCCCAAAGTTCGTCTAAGTTGGGTGCCGGCATTTACACTATTTTTTAGCAGGCCGTTAGGTGCCGGATCCATGCCAAATGCTGTTGTATAAAGCATGCGCTCCCTGTATAGAATAGCACTTAGCACTCAGTTTCTTCAGTGACAAATTTTAGGAGCCATTTATTGAATTCCCTTCCATATCTTGATGGTGTATACTTTGCCAGTGGGTGTGCACATGGAAGAAGTTTGGGAACGCATGGGTGAAACCAGGGGCATAGCCAGACTTCGGCGGGAGGGGGGTCTAGAGCCCAAGGTGATGGGGCATATTTTAGCCCTCTCCCGCTGCCACCCTCCGCCACTTTTGCCCCCCCTTGGCGCCACTGCCCCTCCCCGTACCTTTCGACCCGCCGCCAACCCGCCACCGCCAGGTATCTTTGCTGGCGGAGGTCCCTAACCCCCACCAGCCGAAGTCCCCTTCAGCGCTGGTCTCCCAGTCAGGCGCGTTCGCTGATCTGGATTCTGTTTCTGTGAGTCCTGACGTCCTGCACGTTCCTATGTGCAGGATGTCAGGACTCACAGAAACAGAATCTAGATCAGCAACGAACCGGAGACCGGTGCTGAAGAGGACTTCAACTGGCGGGGGTTGGGGACCACTGCCAGCAAAGGTACCTGACGGAGGCAGGGGAGGGTTGAATGTGGCGGGTGAGGGTTGGCGGTGGGTGGGGGGGTGAAAGCAGGGCGGGCTAAATCTGCGGAGGCCCATGCCCCCGTGACCCCACCCAGCTACGCCCCTGGGTGAAACACAAATATGTGTGTAAATTATGGAATACTTTCATTTACACACATTCTGGCTAATGTCTAGATGTGGGCATTTACACCAGCTATAGGGTTTGTATAAGTGATAGCATTCTAAATGTCTGCATGTTTACTGTCACTTGAGCAAGTATTTTATAAAGAAAAATAGCCCCCTGTAGCAGAGGCTTCAAATAGTCACCTGCTTACCCTCTTATCCTAGACCCCCTGTTCTAGAATTACTCTCCACACATCCAGCAACTATCAGTCAGATGAGAATGGAATTCATAGCATGCAAGTTGGCATTCTTTCTGCAAAATAGCCAACTGTGTGTAGCAAATAATCTTGTCTGACACAGATCTCCCTGTTTATCTATGTCTCTATCTCCGTAACACTCACATTTCCCTTAAAAATGAAACCTACAAGAAAACACTGACTATAGAGTAGACTATATTTCATTTTCTATGGAAAGCAGTTTACTTGCCTAACATAACTCATTAATAGGACAGCAAGGCAAATAGATAAAAATCACAAATGTCATGTATTTGCCCCCACAATTGTGAGATGTATTTTTACTCAAAACATATTAAAGAGTGCTGCACTTTTTCAACAAATTCTGCTAGTGCAGGAGGCCAGCTAATAAACAGGGTTGAGTGAAGTTACTGAAACAATTGATATAGGGCAGTGCTTGGCCTTTGGAGATCTGGGAAGTATTTCACATTTGGATCAGATGCAATAAAAGATTGGAAGCAACCTGTTCGAAATCCAGAGTAAGCTTGGCTTATCACATTGGATTGCTTTTCAGTATCACTAAACTGGTAAAGGTTCTGCTCTGAAATTCCTTTCCTTTGCAAACTAATGGAAGTAGAGCTGCAGTGCATTGAATATTTTGGAAACACTTTTACCCCCCCCCCCCCCTCTATGAACTGCATGTCTTCTAAGTTTCACAAATGCATGCCTCCAAGTCGTATTGATCTGCTCTTTTCCGTCCTATAGACAATATGGTACATTGAATAGAACCCTTAAGAAACCAGTTTTGATTTACTTTCTAAACTATTGCACTATTGACATTATTATTCACTATTAACATTTTCTTTTATTACAGCTCAGTTTGTACTTTATTAATAGCTAATTGTTATGTGCTTAAATGCTAAGTTACTCTCATTTGCTTTCATTAATTACAAAGCACATTAAAAAAGCCTTAAAACAAAAACAAATTAAAAAAAATAATCAGGAGGAACTTTGATTCTTAGATTAAGTTGCCTCTTGGAAAGATTTGTGGGCGTTGCATGTGTTCATTTAAATACTAAAAAGAAAACGTGTAGTACTGCTCGATCCATATCTGACTGCTAGGTTTCAATTGACAGCTGAGGATTTGTGACTGGACCATGAATCAAAACGGCAGGCATTTATACCCCAGTGCCAGTGAGGATACATTGGGAATTACTTGGCAAAGGTAACATTTTAATTATTTCCAACCCTACACTCCATCTATAAATTGTAGAAATTACATTTGAGTTGCAATATCTGTTTTATCTTTCCCCAGAGAAAAGGTTTTGTTTCATTTTGAGATAAATCTCAAAGTTAAAGAAAACATATCTGTACAATATCTCCTAGAAACACATCCATGTGCTTTTGCAGAGTTCAAGTGTATCTCTGGATATAAATTGAAGGTTCTGGATCTTCTAGTTATGTAGGCTACAGCAGACAGTTACTGTCAAATGTGTAGAGTTTATAATCTAAAGGAACTGCAGGCTCCAGCCTCTGCGAAACATCAAGGTTGTTTTACAAACTTAAAGCTTTGTCTGTTTTGGGCCTTTGCATTTTAAATGCCACATGTTTATTATAGAGGTTAGAGAGAATCTACTTATGCTAGAAAGTGAATGTGTGGTGTGTAGCAGGTCCCACAATCTTTAGGCCTTTATCTTGACTAGATCATTTGTCTCTCCATAGGAGCAGTCATTAACTAACAAACAACTTAACTAACTGACTAACTAATTTCTGAATCAATTAGAAATGTGGTAAGGAAGCTAAGAAAAAAGTATACCCTGTGTTATATCTTCAAGTAGCATTTTTAAAGTTCATAACTGATTAAAAAGTTATATTTTGTTTCTCTCTTTGCATGTAAGAAAGACAGGAATAGGTAGTAAACAGGGCTGTCTGTTAATGAGAAGAAAGAAAGAAAGAAAGAAAGAAACAAACAAACAAACTGCATGGCATGAAATCTGTAGACTGCAGAACTGTAAGCATTATCTTATAATCCTGGGGTAAGAAAAGTTTTCCAAAAACATACAGATGTACTTGCAGTCTTGCTTTCAATATGACATGGAGGGCCACAGGCTCATACATAGCGTGGGTCGAAACCAGGACTGGCTTAGCCTAGCTTTTCTAACAAGACTATCTGGAAATCTTATTGACATCTAGTTACATGCATTATCTACACTATGTAAGGCATCTGCTGCTATACTGAAAACAGTTTTGATAGGAGGTTTTTTTTTTTAGCATAATTATTGAATTATAGTTAGAATCAAGTAGGAATTGTGTAACAAACCTACAATTTATAGGTAGAAATATTCAACATCTTAATTTCTTATGGGGCTTCCCTGGTTCAAAAGCTCAGATGACATACTTGATGACATCTTGATTTAGTTGTCTCTAAATCATCTTTGTCTGACTAATTTATAAATATTGATGTAGAAAGACCAGATTTAAAACATAATAAATTTCCAGACCACAAACTCAGGAGAAAAACAATCAATAACGCCCCAGAACCTTTTCAGTATAGATTATTCCTTTTTTTCTGTTGCTTCCCTTTGAAAGTCCCTCCCAGTTTTGCATTAAATGATTTTGTATTAAATGTGGTTCCAGGATGGTGTCTGATGAGTATTTGCTGCAGGTTCTGTAGTTTTATGATGATGCCTGGGAGGTGAGTTCACGAGGCAAAGTCAAACATCCTTGTTCAGATTTATCCTTACTGTAACATTGCACTCCCTGATCCTCTCCCAAGAAAAGTCTTTTTGCTATTATTACTCAGTGAATTTTGATTTTACTCCTCATATAAACTCCAGAACAGTCTTTTAAACAATTTGCCTTCTGTCTAGCTGTTATAGTTTTTCTGTTTTGGTAACTGTGCAGTACAGTAGACTTGAACAACACCAAACCTTGATTTAGGTGCCTTGCAATTGATTAGATAGATTTTCATGGAATATGGAAAGGAAACACAGGTCAATAAAGACTCATGATTTATGAAGTCTATAGATTAGGTTTCATATATCAATGTTATTAGGACCTCCAGCCTCCTGCATTTTGCAGCTACGGGAACTGGGAAGATCTGCAAAGTCCAACCCTTCCCTTGGAATTCCATGTTTCCTATAAAATTGCCAAAGGATATAGTGGCTCAGAGTAGTGACGCTCGGAAGGATAAGGTCTGAGATGCCAAGCTGACAGTGGTGTCCTCTTTCTGTGTCTGTGAGGGTGAGTGAAGGGTTCAGGGCAAGAGATGGCAAGAAGGAAGAATGAGCTTTTCTGGGGATGGGGGATACGTAAGAGGTTCTCTGGGGATGGAAAGGGTAAGGAGAGGGAGATTGATTGGGTATTGAGGTGGCAATGAGTAGATAGGTGTAAGGGAAAAGTGACTGAGTATGGCATGGAGACAAAGGAGAGTAAGTGAGGGGACTGAAAGAGTTGTGGGGTATAAGAGCATTGAGGGGTGAGAGTGAGTGAGTGAGGGGATCAGAGTTGCTATGGGAAAAGAGTAAGAAGATCAAATGGGAATGTGAGAGAGTAGGGGTGGCGAAGGGTATGCGGAGTTTGAATGAAGGGATCAATATAGGGAAGCGAGACAGAAGTAGATTGTCTGCATAATTGCTGCAGATTTTGAAAAAAATCAGCTGCAGGAAGCCAGAGGCTGTGAATATTATGCTGAAAAATTGGTATAGTTCAAGATCATCTTAACATACTTGTTAAAATAACATGGCTGCAACTTAGACCGTGCTAAAAACAGCACTGTTGCATAGATTTGAAAGACAGACATCTGCGAGCTTTAGCTCTTATGCTTTGTTTACTCTCACGCAGCGGCCAATGTACATAGTTACCATGTTTTCCCCAAGGGCCCAGAAACATTATTATGCTTGCTAACCTGCTTAGTACATCTGAAACATCCAGGTATCCCAAATAAAAAACAATTACATTAAAAAAAAAACTCATACTAAAATACTTCTGGACTGATTCAATTTCTTTTCTTGTTTCAAATCTTTTTTTTTTTTGATGTTAGGAGGAATAAACAGAGAGCATGGAACCACCCTCTCCAGTTGGATGTAATTACAGTCAAAGGAGCCTATGGTACTGCCCCTAGTCTCCAAGGCTTCCGTGGTAACATAAGAGTTTCAGAATTTGGCTCTTCCTGCAGAATTTGCTGATCCCCTGTAGAATCACTGCAGTAGACCAGGGGCCAAACTGAGTTCAGTAAGCAGCCATTGAGTTGTGAAGGGCTTACAGCTTCCTCTCATGAGCATTCCCCTTTGAATTGATCAGGTTCTGGAAGAGGGAGAGAGTGAGCAAACCTTGGGCTCCAGCCTCATCTGCTGCTTTGAATACAGGGAGCACAGAGTTTCTTCTGTTTCTAAATAGCTGTGAAGGTCTGAGTAGCAGAGGAGGTGAGGGTGAGGGTAGGCATTGAAGACTGCAGTAGGGGGATTTAGAGTGAAAAGGGCTTTGGGGTGAGGGAGGTATGCGATAGTAGAGTGGAGGAATGAGAGAAGGTTTAGGGGATAGCGTATGTGTGAAAGGAGCCTGAGGGATGACTAGAGATTGACACAGGCCCCATGGGTTCTGCCTCCATCCCCACCCCATCCCCGCAGGTTCTGTCTCCATCCCCGCCCCATCCCTGCAGTCCATGTCTCCATCCCTGCCCTGTTCCTGCAGGTTCTATCCCCATCCCTACCCCGTCCCCATGGACCCTGTCATCATCTGCAGAAGCCTCGAACACATAATTTTATATTTAAATCTTTTTATTAAAGTATAAAAAGCAACAATATGCCTAGCAACTGTTGTTTATAAATTACAAATAGAAAACAATAATAACAATGAGAAACTATAATAACCCTCTCCCCACCACACCATCACCCTCTATCCTTCCAACCCCAACAATAGCTGATATACTATCCCAAGGAATCCTAATCCACCCTGTTAAAATGTCCAGGGGCACAAAATGCAACCTGTTCTGTATGCCCTAGAGGGGAGAAATGTGCCCTATGGTTTTTTATTCTGTAGATGAATAAGTCATCAACAATCTCAGGATTCAGTCTATCTCTCCTGTCTTCCACAGTCCTTCCTGCAATCAAATATGTCTTCTAAGAAGATGTGCTGGTAGCAGGATGTATAGGATACCCCATGCAAATTTTGCTAGTTGTGGCCAACACGTTTGCTTATTTTTCCAAAAAATCAAAATAACGTTGTCTGCATCACTCAAACATAAATAACAGTCCAGTTCATCAACAGACTTCAAAGTAGAAAATGACACAGGGACAAACTTTGTCCCCATCGTCGGCTCTGTCCCCATGGGATCTGTTCCCACCCCGTCCCTGCGAGCTCTGTCCCCGTCCCCATCCCCTCGGTTACCATGGGCCCCCGTCCCCGGGTCATTCTCTAGGGATGATGCTCTGTATGAAATAGGAGCTAGGAAAGGATGAATGTACATACGTTTGTGTATCTAGGCATGTGGGATGAGGACAGGGAGGGATAGAAGAAGTACTTGGGTTGGGGAGGTTGAACAAGCAGAGCAGGAAGAGAAAAAGAGAAATAGAATATACAGTAAGGAAGACCTATAGAGAGAGGGAGAGAAAGGGTGGGAATTGTGAGGGTGAACACGACTGGAAGCAGAGGAGTGACACCACTGTCTCCTCCGCCTCCTCCTCCAACTATGAAACACCTCAATAGCACTGCAAGATGTATGCAGCACTGTACAAATGCACAGAAGAATAAGAACTTGCTTTATGGAGCTTACAATCTAGTTAAGAGACAGATATAAAGACACAAAGGAGTTTGGCTGAATCAGGGAAAGGATTTAAATCTGCAAGATGGGCTAATAGGTGTAGTTTAACTGAAGAAAGAGATCAGTTAATCCTATTGGGTAAAACTGTAAAAATGGACTGCCCGATATTTAAAGTCCTTGGTGAGTATTGTTTTTAAACACCAGTTGTGCACTTGAAAGTTATACCTGGATATTCATTGCCGGCCAGTACATGAATTCTAGTGCTGAACATCTGGACATAGCCTGACCTTCAGAACTTATCCCGGATAAGTTCCAACTCTACTCCAGAATGTCCTGATGCTATCTGGATTGTACAAACCAAACAGAGAGGGTAAACAGCATACATAGAAAGTACACAAACAAAAAAAAGCAACACTGGGCCTTCAAGACTGGAACAACAGGAGTATTTTATTGACAAGTGACCCGACACGGGCCGTGTTTCGGCATTAAAAAACGCCTGCCTTAGGGGTCAGGGTCTAAATGTAATTTGTTTAGAATTGTATTTATGTCCAATATCTCCCAAAATGAATGGGGAAAATCTGTGAAAACCAAGCTCGCCTGTCAGGGTGGACAGACCGCGATATAGAGTGAAGAACTCCTGTGTTAGCCTTGTATTCACTTATTGGCCATTATTACCTCCTGTCATCTGCTGGTTGTGTTTCTCTCTGTGGTACCTGGAATACCACCTACTTCCCCCTCTTCCTCCCCTCCCTCCGATGGTCTTTACCTTATCACATTGTTTTGCTACTGAGATCATCAGCCACTATCACCCCAAATTCTTTCTTGGTCATGCACTCTCTTCCCTTTACTGTGTACAGTTCCTTTGGAGTAACTTAGTGCTTAGTGCAGAGACCCATCATGCTTGTGATGGAGGGGGAATTGATAACAACTTGTCATTATTGGAGCACAAAAGATGAGAAGAAATCTGCAGGATAATTTCATCAAAAAGAGGTGCAGGCAAGCCAACCCTCATTGATCTAAATGTGATCACTAAAATATGGAATAATTCTGTAACTTAGTGGAACCAATGATATTGTTGGAAGAGCATCATGCATTGGGAAGCCATCTCAGGGCTATTTCACACATCCCACTGTACCATATAATTCCTGACCCCTGAGCTGCAACAGGAACCTGGGGGCTCTCACCTTAGAACAGAAGCCAGAAAAGGTTACAGCTCCATTGTGAGCTTTCTTTCCATTAATGTTATAAGTACAGCAAGCCTTGTAAATAATAAACTTCACAGTTAAGATGACAACGTTCAACATTGTGTAAACAGATCATCTTCATTTTAATACTGTTTTTAATTCTAGTAATTCACATGCACTTCTTAGACTTAACTGTGTAAATGAATAAAAATTTGGAAGTGGGGAACATGCTAAAAAAAAAAATTCAGGTGGAAGAAGCCAGGGGTGTGTGAATGAAGAATTTCTTCATCCCCTTTCGCATGAAACATTAAATAGTCTCAAGGGATAATACAGTGGTTTCATTCAGTCCTTAGAGTGCACCAGTTCATATTACATTCTCCACAACACATACTCCCCTCCACCTCCAGATATCTTTTTGGCAGAGATTGCAGTCTCTTCTTCCTAGCTGTTAGGGAACATCCATGTCAGAGCTAGCACAGGAAGTAAATGACCTTCCTTCTAGAAAGATTAGCTTTGCATTCTTACAGCAGCATGGAAAAGACACCTCAGAGGCTTCTACACAGAACACATGCAGGGTTCAGACCTTCGTTCATGTACCTACCTGTTTTTCCTTCCATCTACAGTATTTGTTTTGAGGCATGGCTGAAAAAAACTGATACTGTTTCTGGGGACACGGAGAAAGTTATTAGTTTTTTGGAATTTGCTTTCCTAGCTTTGATCCCTCCATCTATACCAAAGAATCCTAAAGTTCAAAGCAACAGAGAGGTGATTCTTTGCAGTTGGTTTGTCTGTTAATACAAGGAGAAATCAGAACCTGATGTAATATTTCAAGGAGGAAAATTCATGCAGTCAGCACTCTTTATATCTTACATTGAAAACTGTTGAACCAATATTAAAAGTCAATCATGTGTTAAGCAATTGCAGAATTCATAATTTTGATATACATGCATTTTCAAAAAATATACACATAACATTAGGCCATCTCAATTGCTAAACTGCCAGATATTTCATATATATTTTTCGGGGGGCCAGGTTAGAGGAGGAATGAGGGCGGGCTGAAAAATTCTCCATTTATGTAGCCTAAGCTACATGCATAGTGCATGTGTGGTCACTGCGCTATCCATTTATTCAATGTGGCTCCACGAATATACAGATTACACGGAATATACAGATTAAAGTTAGCTGTCAGTGCTGGCTGAAAATGGACCCCTTATGTTTTCATTGGTTACTTTCTTCTTTTTCATTCTTTCCTCAGCAATTCTTCAGGCCCGTGTTTTTCAGGAGAGTTTCAGTGTTCCATGTTAACAGTTTTATAATCAAAGAGTTGCTGTCTGCAATAGAAAGTTCTCTTTCGACTGCAGTGCAGCATTACTGTGATGAGTTTCTTTCCCCTTATTCAGTAAATATCAGCAGAGTGTGAAAAGTGGATTCTTTTGCATTAAGATCAGGTGGTAACGGCTCTAAAAACCTAGTAGGGTCTTAACTATGACTTGGGCCACGGCTCGGAGGGTCACCTTCATGAGGCTAAACAGTGATCAAAGTGGTACTTCCATAGTCACCGTGCCACAGACAGATCTGATTTGGATACATCCAAGAAAAGCTTTCATTAGCCTGAATCTGAAATGTTCTTTCCTTTCCCAAATCTTGCAGATAAAGGAGTAGAAGCAATTAATTTTTGAAATATGTGGGTTTTCTCATCTGAAAACTGAAGCATTACTACTACTACTACTATTTAGCATTTTTATAGCGCTACAAAGCGTACGCAGCGCTGCACAAACAAAGAACTGCTGTTTGGGCTTTGACCCACTCTTGTTCTTTCCTCTCCCTGCCCCAAAAGGAAATCACGATGTGAAGGTTTCAAGCTTTGCATACAGTTCTGCATACATGGAACTTTTATAGAACATTTTTTTCATGTATTACCCTTGTACCCTTGTTTCACTTCCCTGACTAGTAGTTTCCTATGCTAACATGCATAGATTTAACATTAAAATGTAGAAACAGAGAAAATGAAGGCAGATATGTTAGTTGAATGTTCTAATGTATGCTTATTAGGCATATCATTAGTATCCTGCTAACATTGCATTATATGCTCTTAAATGCGTATATTTTTGACACTGTTTCACGGTAGTTCTATTATTAGGTTTCAATTTACTGTTTTCAAGTGTATCTCATTTATTGTATTTATGTTTATTCTTGGTTATTTTACCATTGTTATGCTGTTAACAAAATTGTAAGTTTTATGTTAAACTGTACCTGCTGTACACCGCCTTGGGTGAATCTCTTCATAAAGGCGGTTAATAAATCCCAATAAATAAATAAAAGATAAAGACCACATGGTCCATTCAGTCTTGCCCATCCATGCCATCTACTATCCCTTCCTCTCCCTTAGAAATCCTATGTACGTCTCTCAAATTTTCTTGAATTCACATACAGTCTTTGTCTCCACCACTTCCACTGGGAAGCCATTCCACACATTCACCATCCTTTCTATGAAGAAGTATTTCCTTAAGTTGCTCTTCAGTCTGTCCCCTTTCACATTCATCCTATGCTCCCTCATTCCAGAGCTTCTCTTCATTTAAAAGAGACTCACCTCCTGTGCATTTATGCTGCAGAGGTATTTAAATGTCTCATCATATCTCTCCTCTCCCGCCTTTCTTCCAATGTACATATATTGAGATCTTTAAGTTTGTCCCCATATACTTTCCTCTTAATTCCATATTTAGCACTTAAAATTGCATGCACAAATTTGGGCACATGCCCAAATTGTGTGCACAATTTAATTGCTTAATGAGCTAATTAGGCACCTGTAATTGGCCAACAATCATTTATTGGCCCTAATTGGAATTTACATGCACATCTGTATAGTTGCTGTTCTATAAAGATGTGCATGCAAGTTCTTCCTTGTGGATCTGAAAAGGGGGCATGGCCATGGGAAGGGCATCGGCAGGTCAGGGCATTTGTTGGATTTGCATGCAGTGTTATAGAATTGGGGCCGGGGGTCATCTGTGCCTAATTTAACCACAGGGATTTACACTAGAGTTCAGTTGGTGTAAAGCCTCATTCCCAGAACTGAGCAAGGATCCCAACACTAAGCACTATTCTATAAAAGGCGCCCAACTTTCAGTGTCATTTATAGAATGCTGCTTAGTGTGCATATTTTTGGTGCTCCAATTTGGGTGCCATTTGCAGAATTGTTCTTTATGATGAAGATCACTGACCATTTTAGTAGCCACCCTTTGGGCTAACTACATTCTGTTTCTATCATTTTTAAGGTGCGTTCTCTAGAAATAAGGTCTCACCAGAGACTTATACAGAGGCACTATTACCTCATTTTTCCTGCTGGCAATTCCTCTCCCTATGCACCCAAGCACCCTTCTGGATTTTGCCATTGCCTTTTCTACCTGTTTGGCCACTTTAAGATCATCACATATGATCATTCCAAGTCCCACTCCTCTTTTGTACACAGAAGTACTTCACACCTTATACAATACTGCTCCCTTTGGTTTTTGTAGCCAAAATGCATAACCCTGCATTTTTTAGCATTAAATATTAGCTGCCAAATACTGAATCATTCTTCAAGCTTTTCTAGATCCCTCTTCATGTTATCTGCACCATCAGGGGTGTGTACTCTATTACAGATTTTGGTATCATCTGCAAAGAGGCAAACCTTACCAGGTAGCCTTTCTGCAATATCACTTATAAGAAGCGGTCCAAGAACTGATCCTTGCAGCACACCACCCTTTCCTCAGTGAGCTCCATTTATCATTACGCTTTGCCATCTTCCACTCCATCAGTTCCTAACCCAGTCATTTTAGGGGCCATACCAAGGGCCCTCAGCTCATTTATACGTTTTCTATGTGGAACTGTGTTAAAGGATTTACTAAAATCTAAGGGTTCCTTTTACAAAGCTGTGGTAGTAATTCCTGCACCAAATGCAACAAAGTCCATAGGAACTGAATGGGCTTCGTCGCATTTGGTAGATTGCTAATCACTACTGTGGCTTTGTAAAAGGAGCTCTAAGATTTGAAAGTGTCCCCGGAAACAAATCTAGCCTTAGCATCTTCCAGAAACATTATTAAAGGAGACAAAAAATGAAACAATTGGAATGCAAGGCAAGACAGCAGATTCATGAAGCTTTGAAGGTGCCAAGTGAGAGATTATATTTATATAAACTAAAGTGAAGGTTTCAGATGTTTCAAATATGCGAGTAACATTGAGGGCAAAGTGTATAAATACCATCTGTTCAATAGCACTGATAACGAAAGGCTTCACTGAAAGGATTTTACACGGTACCTTCCATTTCTAGCTGCCCTGTAGTGAAAGCCCTTGAGCCACATATTAATAATCACTTAAATACTATAGATATTAAATTAGTTTACCTCTTAAAGAAGGAACATTGTATAAAACACCCTACATACTTTCATTATTGCTTAGAAGAACCATGCTCATTAAAACACTGCTTTCTATTTTGACTTTCATTTCAACATTGAAGTAAAGCACATGGCTTATCATTTTTCGAAGCTCTGCATATTGTCATTCCTGCCTCTTTTATCTAACTGTGTACATTAATTCATGTGGCTATGCTGATCATCGATATTGCACCTTCCCCATCACTCTATAATAGGTTCTCTAATATTAAGCACCTTAGGCCAAGGCATATTCTCTAAAGCATGGCTATATTTTATAGAATAGGATTAAATTTCCATGCGGTATATAGAATATGCCGATCACCTCTCCATGCAACCAAATTTAGTAGTGGCCATTTACATCGTTTTACTTGGTGTAAATCCCAATGCCTAAATATCCAATTAACAGTGCTGATTAGCTAGTTAATCAATTAAGTTATGCATACTGTTATAGAATACGCTTCAATTTCCGCATGGATTTTTAGGTGCAATATATAGAATCAGGGGGCAAATGTGCACATAGGGTATAGAGTACTAGCACTTACATGCATGACTGTTACAGTTACACCCATAAGTGCTGGTCATGCACACACTCTCCTCTCCAATCTGTCCAAAATTCTGCAGCACGACTTATTTTCCGCCAGAATCGTTTTACCCACACTAACCCATTCCTCAGGTCACTTCACTTCCGCATACAGTTTAAACTTCTTGTACTGACCTTTAAATGCATCCGCTCTGCAGCCCCCCATTACCTCTCCACTCTCATCTCTCCCTACATTCCTCCCCGTGAACTCCGTTCACTGGACAAATCTCTCTTGTCGTCCCCCTTCTCCTCCACTGCTAACTCAAGGCTTTGCTCCTTTTCTCTCGCGGCACCTTATGCCTGGAATAAACTTCCTGAACCTATACGTCTAGCTCCATCTCTACCTGTTTTCAAATCTATGCTGAAAACCCACCTTTTCACTGCTGCCTTTAGCTCCTAGCCAATACTCAATTGCCCTCCACTTGTCCCTTCCTTTCTTCTCACCCATTACGTCCCTCACCCGTAACTGTCTGTCTGTATTATTTAGATTGTAAGCTCTTTTGAGCAGGGACTGTCTCTTTATGTCAGGTGTTCAGCGCTGCGTGCGCCTGGTAGCGCTATACAAATGCTAATAATAATAATATAACATAAGCATGCATGCAAGGGGGCATTCAGAAGGGGAGAAGCTTGGGTGGGGCATCGGCAAAGCCTCCATTCACTGTAAGTTGCACAACTGTTAATTTATGCACGCATATTTATGGTGTAAGTGTGTGCACCTAAATTTAGGCATGCTGATGCCAAACTATTGCTAGAATTCTATAAGGGCTCTTACGTGCATTCCTACTCTTATAGAATAGGCTCACAGCCTGTGTAATTTGGGCACCGAAGTTGAAGGGCCCTGTTATAGAATTGCCCCCTTGTGGTTATGCTGATCATCAACATTTGTACCTGTGCTGTCACCTTGGTTTTTCTGACACAGTAGCTCCCAAACCCAGTCCTCAGGAATCCCCCAGCAAGTCTTGTTTTGGGGATAACTACATTGAATATTGATGGGGTGAGTTTGCATACTCCCCAAAAACCTAACCTGTTGGGCAGGAAAGGAGTTGGGAGAGAAAGAGATAGAAAGGGAAGACCTGGAATTGAAAAGCACTCAAACAGCATAATAATACAACAGAGATGGTTGAGGCTTCATGAGTGGAGATTATTTTCTACTCAAAATAACATCAGAAACATTGTCCCTGATGAAGGTCCCTTAAATGGATATGGACTTGTGCTGAAATAAAGGATTCTTTATTGGTCTTTATGGCATGTCCATATCCAGCTTTGTTCTTTAGTTAAAAGACTAACATACAGTAACATAGTATAGATGGCAGATAAAGACCTGCATGGTCCATCCAGTATAACCAACAAAGCAGCCAGAGCTGTCCACCACTCTGTGCAAGTTATAATCATTCATGATTTAATACCGGTTGTCAATTTGTCATCATGCCAACCACATATAGGCAGCTAAATATGATGCAGTCTTGTGATAATATATGCTAACACCAAAAGTATTTGCTAACAGTATTTAGCTTGTAAATTTCAAAATTAAGATGTCTTCACCTCCCCCTTGAGATGCACAGCACCCTCACTGATAGCATGATATTATAAAGTAATATACAATATACAGATTTGATCTTATCTGTCTTTTGCTATTTGCAGGACACAGACTGTAGAAGTCTCTCCGGCATTGGTCTTTCTTTCCAACTACTGGAGTTACTGAATCTATATTTGTCTTTTGCCATTTGCAGGACACAAACTATAGAAGTTTGTCTAGCACTGGCCTTAGTTCCTAACTACTATTACCCAACATAATGCCTCAACATCCATGTTTTGCTGCTATCCTCTTTCTATTTAGGCATCTCCTGCATTTATCCATGAACTTTTGAATTCCCTCACCTTTTCTGGCTTCACCATTTCTACTGGAAGGGCATTCTAGGCATCAACTACCCTCTATGTGAAAAATTATTTCCTGATGTTACTCCTAAGTCTTCCATCCTGCAACCTACTACTACTACTATTTAGCATTTCTATAGCGCTACAAGGCGTACGCAGCGCTGCACAAACATAGAAGAAAGACAGTCCCTGCTCAAAGAGCTTACAATCTAATAGACAAAAAATAAAGTAAGCAGATCAAATCAATTAATGTGTACAGGAAGGAGGAGAGGAGAGTAGGTGGAGGCGAGTGGTTACAAGTGGTTACGAGTCAAAAGCAATGTTAAAGAGGTGGGCTTTCAGTCTGGATTTAAAGGTGGCCAAGGATGGGGCAAGACGTAAATTTATGTCCTCTAGTTCTAGCACCTCCATGTCTCTGGAAGAGATTGGTTTGTATATTAACACCTTTCAAGTACTTAAATGTCTGTATCATATTTCCTCTATCTCTCCTTTCCTCTAGTGTATACGTGGAGGGGCATAATCACCCAAGTTTTCCTGAGTGCATCCTCGCAGGACATCCCGGCGAAGGGGCAGGGAAACCGTATTATCGAAACAAGATGGGTGGCCATCTTTCGTTTCGATAATACGGTCGGGGATGCCCAAATCTCCACATTTAGGTCGACCTTAGAGATGGTCATCCCTAGAGATGGTCGTCCCTGATTTTCGGCGATAATGGAACCTGAGGACGCCTACTAAAAAATGACCAAATCCAAGCCCTTTGGTCGTGGGAGGAGCCAGCATTCGTAGTGCACTGGTCCCCCTGACATGCCAGGACACCAACTGGGCACCCTAGGGGGCACTGCAGTGGACTTCAGAAAAAGCTCCCAGGCTCACATTTACCACCACAAGTTTAACAGGTGGGGGGTGGGGTGGGCCTGGGTCCGCCTGCCTGAAGTGCACTGCACCCACTAAAACTGCTCCAGGGACCTGTATACTGCTGTCATAGAGTTGGGTATGACATTTTTTTAGAGTGGGAGGGGGTTGGTGACCACTGGGGGAGTAAGGGGAGGTCATCCCCGATTCCCTCTGGTGGTCATCTGGTCAGTTTGGGCACCTTTTTGAGGCTTGGTCCTAAGAAAAACATGGACCAAGTAAAGTCGGCGAAGTGCTCGTCAGGGGTGCCCTTCTTTTTTCCATTATCGGTTGAGGACACCCATGTGTTAGGCATGCCCCATTCCTGCCTTCACTATGCTTCTGACCCCCCCCCCCCCCCCCCCCGTGAACTTTGGTCGTTCCCACGACGGAAAACAGTTGAGGACGCCCAAAATTGGCTTTTGATTATGCCAATTTGGGCGACCCTGGGAGAAGGACTTCCATCTCCTGATTTGTGTCGAAAGATAGGCACCCTTCTCTTTCGAAAATGAGGCCAGTAGTCAGGTCTTCCAGTTTCTTCTCAAAAGTCTTTTGGCACAACCCCTGTACCATTTGTTTTTGTCTTCCTCTAAACTTCCTCAAGTCTTGTTATGTCTTTGGAGAGATATAAGCGCCAAAATTAAACACAGTACTCCAAGTGGGTCCTATACTTCTCTTTATACAGCCTAGCATTCTCCTGGCTTTTGCCACTGACTTGTCACATTGTTTCACCACCTTGAGATCATCCGATAACATAATCTCCAGGTCCCTCTCCTGATCCATGCACATCAGTCTCTCGCCCCTTAGTGCATACTGCTCTTTTGGATTTCTACACCCCAAATGCATCACTTTGCAGTTCTTGGCATTACATTTGAACTCAGTGTTGCCTACCAAAAAACCATATTAAACTAATGATAGTGCTCCAGTGTACATTTTTTTAATTTTTTTTTTTTTAATTTTAATGGTGCTCAGTGACTAGGTAGCTTTCACTAGGCTGACTGGCAGTCCCAAATTGTTTTATACCCAACTTAACATCATAGCACCCCCTACCTCCTACCTGTAGTTCATTAATGTTGTTGTTGTCAACAGTTGTTGTGCATTAGCAGGCTTTGTATAAGGTTAAATTCCACAACACATATCCAAAACTCATGTTTTCACATCAAGTACAGCATGAGGTGGAGTACTTATGTTAGTGCTATGAGGTTAGTTCAACTCAGTCCAGTTCGGGCCCCAGCACTCCTAATAATGTGCAGTAAAATAGCCGTGATTCAAAGGATGTTCCCTGTCTGCGTTATGTTTGTAGTTCCCTACATGCGTGCATGTTTCGCAGGGAGCATCATCAGGGGAACGTTATGCTGAAGCGGGAACAGCTCAACCTCCACTCCTCCAACAGGAACGCCAGTGCATGCCAAACTGCCAAACATTAGACCATTTTTCTAATTTTTGTTGATCCCTTGTCTTGTTGTCCACGATCTCCGGGGTGTCCACTCTGTTACAAATCTTGGTGTCATCCACAAACAGGCAAACATTTGCTTGTAACTCTTCAGCAATGCCTTTCACAAATATGTTGAATAGAATTGGCCCAGTATCAATCCCTGAGATACTCCAGTACTCCTCAAGTAAATGCCATTTAAAATCACCTTCTGTTGTCCATCAGTAATCAGTTTCCAATCCAGTTTACCACTTTTAGGTCCTAACTTTAGCCTGCTGAGTTTATTCATGATTCTTCTATGATGAGAAAATACACAAGGGGTAGCAAATTTTCAAAATATCCTCAAAAAGCATGAAACATGCAGTTTGATAACAAAACGGCTAACACATACTATTGGGGGGGTGGTGGCTACAAACATCTCAAAATGAAATAAACAAGGCCTCAAAGCTCAAAGAGCATTGTTCTGAGCAAATGTGTCAGTTTTCCCAAAGGAATTCCCAGATATTATCATTGGCCTCAATAAATCATCAAACTCCTCCTATGAGGAACTGTGTCAAAGGCATTGCTGAAATCTAAGCAGACTACATCTAGCACACGCCCATGATCCAATTCTCTGGTCACCCAGTCAAAGAAATCAATCAGATTCATTTGACATGATTTTCCTGTGGAAAAGCCATGGTTCCTCAGATCTTGTAATCCATTGGATTCCAGGAAATTCAGTGCTTCTATTACCTTTCCAACCACTGAAGTAAAGGTTACAGGCCTGCAGTTTCTCATATCTTCTGTCTCCAGTTTCGTGACAGAGAAGATGCGGGAAACTAGAGAGTGCAGTTCAGAAAGACACGTGATGAGTTGATATTTTGCAAACCAGTCAATGTACTGAGGCACATAACCTGCAACATTAGTTAGATTGCTCAAACTATCACCTGACATTTCAATAATCTCTCTGATCATTTTTATTCCTGGGTCTTCATTTATTATTATAATCTTTTTTATTTTTCACATATTTACAAATATGTTGCATTAAAAGTGTGCCATTCTTATTGTACCCATATCAGATTTTTTTTTTTCAAAATTTGCTTTCTAAAATCCAAATTGGTTTTGGAGGCCAATACTCTCTCCTTTCTCCCTTTTAGGAACTCATGATGAATATTAAAAAAAAAAATAAAAAAGGAACATCTCACATGCAGTTTGTGTCCATCACCTGTTAGCACAGAAAGTAGCAAATTAATTTGAAGGTTACAGAATTATAGATTGAAGGCAGTCAAACGTTATATTTTGAGGAAGGAGTTATGATAGTGGAGGGTGTTTCACCCAAGAACTCTACTGGCATATGTTTATGTGACTGGTGGGAGCTCACAGGAGGGAATTCTATAAATACCACTCAAAAATGGGTGCCATAAAGCATCGGCAGTAAGCCCTATTCTGTTTATTGAAAAGCATGTAGTGGGTGGCAGTAAGGCCCTACATGCCAATGGCAACATTAGCATATGGCCATTGATGCCAAAAATAGAAAATCAGCCATTTTCTAACCGTGGCAAAGAGGGGTCTAAGCACATGGGAAAGACCTATGTAACAACGTGGTAAGGCCACTTTGTGCTGAAACTTTATAAAAGGGCTCCTGAATTTCTTAACAGACAATTCTGTGCATCTGTCAACACTGGGGCTTGACAAAAAGTGTACCCTCCCTAGTGAACAGTAAGTGTGCCATAGATGGAAGAGGAATCACCAGTTTAAGTCATGTACCACCCTAAGAGACTTGTCTGGTACACGAGGAACCAATAAAACTGACAAATAATCTGGTACAGCCTAGTACAAAACTGTATGAACCAACATCAAGATTTTAAACTTCACTCGGTATGAAACCGGCAACCAATGATAATGGTCATATTTACAAATCTTATACAGGAGACAAACTGACACATTTTGGAGTGTTCGCAAATGCCTCAGATTAGCGGTCATCACTCCTGCATAGACATCATTACAATAGTCAATACGCTATAACAGTAAAGAACACAGAAACGCCCGTGAGAGTCGCCAAGATCTTAACCGCATTGATCTTAACCTGCATATGATCGAAAACCCTGTTTCACCACCACAGAAATTTGGGCAGTGAAAACTAGTTGTTAGTTCATAATGGCTTCTAAGTAGTCGACCAAACAATGTAGGAATCTGAGTGGATCGGGGGAGATAGCGCATTAACCAACAGATTGTGAGTAATATTCAGCCCCAGATATTCAGTGATGGATCAAGTCCAGGCACAGGCATTGAACATCTGGGCCTAACTGACATGGTAGTGACCACCAGAGCATATGCGGGTCCTGGCCAATATTCAGCCTGTAGAAATTGAAGCAACTATTCTGTAAAGGCAGCCACTAGGGACAGGGGTGAGAGAGGTTCTTTCCTGCCCCTGTCACCTCACTGGACCACAAGGGACTTCAGATAGGCGCGGGGGGGGGGGGGGGGGGGGGGGGGAATGGGAGGGGAGATGTACATGTGGGGGGGGATCTTGTCTTCTTATGGGTGGGTTAGAAGGCGGAAGACCTCATCAGAATGTGGGCGGGGGAGATCGGACGAAAACTAGATTTCTTTTTTAATGTGGGTGCTGGCCGGTATTCAGTGCTGGGGCCTGCATAGCTAACTGCAGGGCCACCAAGAGACTGATCCAGGCCCGGGGCAGGGCCACCACAGGGCCAGGGCTGCCGCATCCCCCAGGATCACCACCACTGCCGCCCTCCCAGGCTCTCCGCTGCTGCCTCCCTCCCCCACTGGAACTGCAAATAACCTTGGCTGGCAGGGATCCTGAGGCTCCGTCAGCAGAAGAGATCTTCCTTCAGCACTGCTTTTTCCTCTGCTACATTGTCTGTTCCTGCGGCTCAGTTTTGGCTTGGCAAGCAATGTGACAAAGGAAAGAGCAGCACTGGAGGAAGACCTCTTCTGCTGGCAGGGACTGGGGGGGAGCCCCGCCAGGCAAACCAGAGGTCCTGCTGGGTCTTCTTCTCCAGGTCCTCCTCAGCACCGGAGTTTTCTTCTGCTCCTGACGGAATGCAATCACCTGGGTCTCGTCAGGAGCAGGAGAGAGAGAGAGACCCCAGCACTGGGCCCCCTTTGGAGGCCTGGGCCCGGGGAATTTTGCTCCACTGCCCCCCCCCCCTCCCCAGTTAGCCCTGGCTAACTGGCTGATTTAGGGTTAGTTATATGGGTGCTGACATTGAATATTGCCAGCACCCGCATAACTACCGGCTCCTTCCCAATGCTGCCCACTATACCATCCCTAACATGGCCACTTTCTACATCGGCAGTCAGAGCCGATATTCAGTTGCACTGCCTGGTTAAGTGCCACTGAATATCGGTGGTTGTGCTGCTCCAAGTGATTTAAGTGGGCACATATATCGCTTTGAATAACATGCAGATTTTGGTTTTCTCCGTATTGACCAAACCCTGATCCCACAGTCATGAAGCCACTGCCTCCAAACAGGTTTGCAGTGGCAGAAAATCAGGACTGGCTCAATCACGGGAACCACCTAAAGAATATCATCAGCATAAATATACGTACTGATCCCAAATGATCGCATCAGAGTAGCCAGGGGCTGCACAAAATAAACCAAAGCCAAACATTAAACAAAATTGGCAATAAGGCTGAATCTCACAGAACTCCACAAGGCAAACAGTGATCAGAAGAACTTGAGGACACAACAGCAACAGAGAATGATCTCTCTGAAAGAAGAGAAACAAACTATTTCAGTACTGTATCCTGTAATCCCACAGAATAAATGGCATGATCCATCTTATTGAACGCCAGTGGTAAATTCAGGGATACAGCATTGAACACCATCCCAAGTCCAAATGGTTTCTTACCTCACTAAGGACCCCCTTTACAAAGCAGCAGTATGCATACCGCTGCTTTGCCATGCATCATTTTGGCACTACCACGGCCCACCGCAGGAACTGGCAACAGTGCCGCCCCCCACTGTGCCATTTTCTGGCACGACAAATTTTCTTTTGGTGCTGGGGGCTTACCTGGTACCAAAAAAATAGATGATGGTAAGGGCTCCATCCGGAAATGGCCATGTGGCGAATGTGCATTTACCACACAGCCATTACCTTGTTTTTTTACCTTTAACCCATGGCAGTAAAAGGGGCCTCGGAGCATGACAAATCCACGCGCTGACTCTACCACAGGGCCCCTTTCACCGCAGTTTGATAAAAGGGGCCCTTAGCAGTGCTGTCACTGTACTCTCTGTGCTATAACCTCTCCAAAATCTGAATTGCCTTGTACATAGCACTGTAGTACACCGAAGATAATCTATCAATTTGTAGAATCACTACCTTCTCCACAAATTTAGCTTTGAATGGTAAGTTAGAGATCAGACAACAGTTAACCGGAAGCAACTTCGAAAACTGAACAAAAAGTACGATCATCCCAACACAAGCTCTTCTAAAACAGTCCTGTAAAAGTGCATAATTGGATATTATACTTTAAAAAAATATTCCAGAAGGCATTTATCTGGGTCAGTGGATTGTTTGGAAAACTGTGCACTGGTGTTTCTGAGTTTGTGTGGCTGTCAGGATCTTTTCTTTGCCCCTGCCAGGATCTTTACTGCCCCTCAAAAGTTGCTGCTGTAGGCAACTGCTTCGACTGCTTCATGTTTAAACTGGCTCTGTCCAAAATGTTTTCCTTTTATTCAGTTAGCCCAGTAAAAAGGTATCACTTGTTTGTTTTTTTTTATTTTATTTTTTTGTTAACACTTCAGGGCTGTTAAAGGGTTAATGTTTCCTGCAGAGCTGCAGTGTTAGACCCTGCCCAGGCAAAAACAGGAGGTCAGCATTTCCTGCTTTCAGCTTATCTTGACATATAAGTACACTACAGCAGCTGGTTTGTGCCTGGGGTTCCTGAGGGCAGCTTTATACTCCCAGTGCTGAATTTCCTTTTCAGGTTTCAGCTCTTAGGGGTGTACATAATACCAAAACTGTTTTATTATTTTTATTATTCATCTGTTTGCCCAACCTATGGGGGGCATTACTTTCAGACTATGATAAAATGCAGATAAAATAGGAGGTTGGAACAATTTGTTTAGGACCCCCCCCCCCCAAAAAAAATAAATAAATAAATAAATAAAGATTTTTAGAACGGTAGAAATTACTCTTTGGTGTTCAGGTAAAGCAGATTTTCAAACAGGGCTGGGTATACAAATTAATTACTTCTAAGTACATTGGTCCAGCTTTACAGCAAATGGTTGGGGGTCCATGGGATTTCTTTGTTGTAAGGGAGGCTAAACCCTAATGAAATTTAACTGCTGCAGTTAACAGTGTGCAGGATAAGGTTGGAGTTAGCTGTAACCCAGGGCTTCTTAGAGACTTGCTAGTAATCAAGAGTGGGTCCTGGTATTTCTACCGCCAGTTGCTTCCACAGATATAAACTGAATAGTTTTGTAGGTACAAATTCTTGTCTAAAACTTGAGATTTCCTTTTTTCCCCACCATGATCATTTCAGTACTCTATGATCTCAGCTTGTAAGCGGAGTCCCTTCAAGCTGAACTTGGCAAAGCAAATATAATTTAGTGCCCTGGAGCTGCGCTAAACTGACTTCTGTGAATAAATACAAGAAGTTATTTGCCCTTTATCAGCTTCAGTAGATCTCCCTATTACTGTTTCACCCAACGGGTCATAAATAAAGAAAGAAGCACAGGAGCACATAATGTTTCCTTTCCAGCCGGGCTAGTGTCTTCAGATCCTTTCCTAAGAAATTAATTGCATTCTAGCCAGACTTGCATGCTGCCATCCCACAGGAAATTGGTCAGCAATCCATTAAGATGCCATTAGATAATCTAATTTAGAACTTAATCTCTAAATTAACCATGCTCCATACTCGAAACCTACTTGAGAGCAATGGAAAAAAAAAGTTTACATTTGAATCGATAGGAGAGCTGAAGCGTAAAGAAGGCTGTTTTGTTTTGTTTTTTTGCTTTTTTTCTGTAACTGTGGTCACGTCTCAAGCCGTCTGGTAACCAGGAGAAACCAGACATGATGTAATTCCAGATTGAACTTGAACTTCGGGGACTTAGAATGGGGGAACAATGGACTATAGGAATCAATAATGTCCATTTTCCACATGATTATGCTTGGACTTATGGAAGAGAGCAGCAGGATCTGTCAGTGTGACCAAAGTGAGATGATCCAGAGACAAGATGTGAGAGTAAAGAGGAGCAACTTTTTTCTTTCTTTCTTTCTTTTTTGGTCAGTAATATTTTCTGAACAGCACGGCAGATTCCAGCAGGATTAGGAAAAAAAAAAAAGATTTCCCGCTTCGCACACAGCCTGCTCTGAGCTTTCTTTGTTCACTTTAGGTAGGACAAACTTAATCTTATGTTTCCTGTCAGATGATTTCTGGCTGTGCTGTGAGAGAGGGAGGAGCATCGTGTACAAAAATTCTCCCACTGTAACCCTTTGTGGGTTTAAGAGGAGGGGGTCCACATTTATTCTCTCTCTTCCTCATACATTGTATTTGGACAGCTTCTTGCCTACAAATTGGAAGGCTTAGCAGGACTCAAATGTATATTGATCCAAAATGCAGAACCCTCCTTGCAAATTGTAGTGAAAAAAGTTTTTTTAGTGCATCTTAAAATGCAGTAGATCCCATGGGCTGAAAGAAAATCCCACAAACCCTGCCAGCTGCAATGTGGCATTAATCTGCAAGTAGAGGCCTGCAGACCAGGACTAACTAATCCGATCTGTTGTGAAGGTTTTGTTTCACTTTCTGTGAAGAGTTTTATTGAAGAAAAACTGTGTGTGCTGCTGAGGTTTACACAATCGGCATATTATCCTAACCAATTTAATTTTAAAAATTATTTTTTAAAGAGATTGTTGTTCAGAGCAAAAATATTCCTAGATACAGGCTCTTCTAGATAATAGGAGTTTCTATTAGATTCATTCATCATTTTGTTTTTTAAACCTAAATAGCCTCTAGATGCTGATCACTCAAAACACAGTATTTGAGATTGTACAGTTCTAGTTTTGTCCAGGTCTCATTAGTGGCTTTATCAGAAGTACTTGTGAGGAGCTGCTACTTATCTTGGAAAAGGAAATATGATAGATAGTTTGACTGAACCAGCATGTACAACCAGAAGTGGAAAATATTAACCTTCTGGGGGAATGTTTCCTCTGACATTTCATGATGAGTGCAACCAGTGACATGAAGATGGCCAAATAGCTCTCTACCAGTCTGGCTAGTACAAAACTAGGCTTAGCCCCACAGATATAGCATGGGACACAGAGACAAAAAACAAAGACAGTTTCTTTCTGTCTTGGGGGTGAAGGCTGCTGGGTTTCATCACAATAGAGTTTTGATGGTGGTCAGACTATAGGATATAGCAAGAAAAAGAAAGGAACCATTCTAGGGGTCAGTATTCAGCTGGTGCAGTTACTGTTACTAAAAGCACTAGGACAGAAGCTTAAGTTCATTCATATATTCAGCACCGCTTGAGAGCTGGTGTAAATATATGTGGCTTCTTTACAGCTGTGATTTCTGCAGCTTTGCTGGGACAGTTTTATAATGACTCATAGGCACCTGCTTGACCTCCCAACCTAGAGGATCTGTTATAAAATTACTCCAAGTGATTGCACTAGGACTATCCCCCTCATTCTATAACGGGTCACCTAAATTTAAGTGACTTTTGTGCACTTAGGGGGTCTTTTACAAAGGCGCACTAGCATCTTTAGTACACACTAAACGCCAGAGACACCTATATATTCCTATGGGTGTCTCTAGTGTTTAGTGCGTCCTTCTTTTTAGCGCTCACTAAAAACACTAGCGTGCCTTTGTAAAAGGACCCTAAGTGCGCAAAAGTCACTTAAATTTAGGTGCACTAGCATTTTTGGTGTGCACTAAAAATTAGTGCATGCTAATGCTAAAGACACCCATATATTCCTATGGGTGTCTCTAGCATTAGCACATCCTAAAAATTCTAGTGCATGTTAGTAAACAGGGCCCTTAATTTTTTACAATATGGCCATTCACACAGGCAAAGGTATATTTACATGCATAAATAGGAGTAGCATGTCTAACCACTAGTTTGTAATTACGTGATAAAATGGCTTAAGGTGTAAATGCAAAGGGGGGAGGGCGTTTAGAGGGATGAGGTAAGACTGTGCAATAGTCATGACCAACATTTGCATGGGCTGTTTACAGAATAGTGTAAGTTACGTGCATAAAGGGTGCATTTATGCAAGCCAACGCTGGTTTATGCAATTATGCTATAAGAGCATTTGTGTGCATAAGTGTTCTTATAGGGTAGGCTCACTGCCCACGTAAATATGGCCCCTAAACATTGATGCCCTGTTATAGAGTTGCTTCCTATAAGGGCAATTCTATGATCTAGGTATTCACAGTACACACACATTATCCCTTATCTATATATGGCACGCTTTCAAGATGTGCACACAACTTAGTTGGCTAACGAGCTGTTGGCCAGCAATAATTGGATGCTAACAAACCAATTAATGTCAATTGGAACCAATTAGAATTTGTGTATGCATCTGGCTACGCACTATTCTATAACTCTGAGGGCAACCCAAAAAGGGGCGTGGCCATGGGAGGAGCATGGATAGGTCAAGGGCATTCCAACAGTGTTACAGAATACTTGACCTCCACATCCAACATAGGTACCAGAATTTACACTAGGTTTCAGCAGGTGTAAGTCTGGCACCAAGATCTGGGCCACAGCAGTCGGCACTAAGTGTTATTCTGTTAAGGGTGTGTGCCCTTTTAGAACAGTGCTTAGCGCCGATCTGTTCCGGTACTCATTTTGTAGCGCCATTTACAGAAATTTCCCCATCCTCCAGATACTATATAGCATGACCAAAATTGCGCGTGCAAATCTGGTTGTATTCTGGGTTTGCATGTGCAATTTAATTACTTAAGCCAATCAGTGTCAATAATTGCCACTTAACAAGCATTTACTGACACTAATTGTCTTTAATTAGAATTTACATGCACAACTCACTAAGCATATTCTTTAAAGTGGTGCTCGTAAATTCTAATGTACACTGCATGGGCATGGAATGGGTGGGCTGCTGGCGTTCTGAAAATCTACAAACAGGGTTGTAGAATACACCTGCTCCGTGCCTAAATTAGGCGCCGGTATTTACACCAAGTTTTCACTTGGCATAAATGGATGCACCTAGAGTTAGGCATGGCCGGTAGGTATAACCAATTATGCATATTCTATAAACCGTACCTAAATCTAGGCACGGTTTATGGAATACGCCTAGGCAGAAATATTTTTGGCGCCGATTTTTCAGGCGCCATATATAGAATCTAGTCCTATGTGTGTAAATGTTTAGAATGCTAGCATTTATACTTGTATGTGCAAACTTACATGTGTAAATGCTAGTATGATGCCTAAGCTCAATTCTTCAGCTTCCCATTTAACGTTCATAGCATGTATTTGCAGGGGTGAGCACAGGGGCAGAGCATGAATGGGACATAGTAAAGTTACTCGTGTCACTACCACACTTATGCACATTCACTTACACCAGCTCTATGGCTGGCATAAGTGCAAGCCCCTACATTGTAAGCACTTAGAAACTGGTTACACATTTTACAACAGCTCATTTTACTGCAAGTGTCACTAATCTGTGGTACCCTCATATCATAGGTTAGGAACTTCTGTGATAAATTTCTTTTTGTATTGCTGCAACAAGGAACATCATGCTTTCCTGGATTCAGTAACAAAACAATACCAAGTCTTAAGCTGAACCTACTATCTTTTAAAGGGGCCCAGTGGTGGAATAAATCCTCCTATCCCCGACACCCCTCAATAGTTAAATCCAATCCCCCAACACATTCAAACAATCCAGTCCCAACCATCGATCCTCTGACACCTAACTGGTACTTACTAGGGGTTTCCTGGTGGCTAGTAGGGAAGGGGCAGGAGTGACACCCAGACCCTCCTGCTGCTTCAGCTGGTGGTCTCAGAATGACACTTCTCAAACTCTACTGCTATGAATCAAGTAGGCAAGTCATTCATGGCACCACAGAAGCCACCAGGGAACCACATGGTAGATGCCTGAAGGGCTCAGGTTTGGGCGATGGGGGGATAAAATTGGACTGCCAGGAAAATAACTAGGTGTTGGGAACAAGAGCAGGCACCAGCCCCTTCAAAATGCTTCCTAGGAGCATCATGCCATACAGTAGGGGCCCAAAACTCCACGGAAGGAAAGAGCAGCTGGCATTATCTTTCCACAAAATAAGCTTGTGAAGTTAAGTGCAAGCTGAGTTATTCAGTTTGCATGATAATGAGGTGCTTTGCATGCATTTGTATGCTGTACATCTCATTATTACTCATATTACACTGCCACAATGTGCATTAAGGGTAAATAACACACACTTTTGCAGTTAACATGTATTAATCCTCTAATGCTTGTTAGTGCCTGCCTCTCTTAAATAGCTAGATATTATCTATACAAAATAGACATGTTATACATTCACTGGTCATCAGTAAACAAATAACTGTTTTGAATATCAACCCACTACTGAAGCTTTTTTTTTTTCTAGATGGAAAGAATAATGATTAGAAAGTCATATCATGATGACGGATATCAGATACATGAGAAAAAAAGTAGAAACCTCTGAAAGGCAATGACAAGTTACTACCAGAGAGAGAGAGAGAGAGAGAGAGAGAGAGAATACATATTAGAGATATACACACACATAACACGTATATGTTTCCTCTCTCTTTCTATAGTGAGAGAGAATACAGAATTTTCAGAAATTGTTTTATTTTCAGGCACTTTTGTTTTCAGTTTTCCAAAGCACATTAGAACACATTTAATGCGTGTAAATCAATTATACATGGATTAATTCATCAATGAAATTAATACACATTAAATAGATTTTATGCACAGTTAATTTTTTAAGACATGCAACAAATCCCTAAAATTCATCTCATCCATCTGTCTATGTATAGATAGATATAGATACAGATATATGACCAATACTCAGCTCACAGAGGTCAGCGTTTTTTAATCCACAGACAGCTGTGAGCGGAATTAAGCCTATATATTCAATGCTCGGCCATGTATGGGCACCAGCATTGAATATTCAGGGTCACCCGCAGACCCGAAAGTTATGCGGGTGCCAGCTGCTATTCAGTGCCGGCATTGAGTATAGCCAGTGCCCGCATAACTGCTGTTCTCCGACTCCACCCATGGATCACCCTGGCTAGGTTGCTAAGCATGGTTTAAGCGGGCAGGAGCCTCTCCTGTCTACTTAAACCACACATGCTGAATATCAACCCCTATATATTATTCCCCAGATTCTATACATGGCACTCAAAATTGTGCACCCAATTTAATTGAGGAATGAGGCAATTAGTGCCAATAATTGGGCACTAGCAATCAATTATTGGTGTTAATTGACAACAATTTAGATTGACACATGCAACTTGCTAAAAAGATTCTATATACAAGCATAAATCTTTTTAGCGCAACTGAAAAGGGGGAGTGGCCATGGGAGGAGCATGGGCGGATCAGAGCATTCACTAAAAATGCATGCACTATTTATTTTGGGGGGGGGGGGGGGGGATCCATGTCTAATTCACATCTGAGGATTTACATCAAGTTTTGGTTGGTGTAACACAGTAACATAGTAATGATGGCAGATAAGACCTGTATGGCCCATCCAGTCTGCCCAACAAGATAAACTCATTTACCTGGTATGTGATACTTTATATGTATACCCGAGTTTGATTTGTCCTTGCCTTTCTCAGGGGCACAGACTGTAAGTCAAGCGCTGTTCTTGAACTTTCCATATCTATTCAGTTACGATAAGGGTGTAGACCGTAGAAGTCTGCCCAGCACCGGTTTTGCTTCCCAATTACTGACATCGCCACCCAATCTGATTCTGTAGATCCATTCCTTCTAACAGGATTCCTTTGTGTTTATCCCACTTATGTTTGAATTCCATTACCGTTTTCATTTCCACCACCTCTCGCGGGAGGCCATTCCATGTATCTACCACCCTTTCCGTGAAAAAATACTTCCTGACATTACTCCTGAGTCTGCGCCTCTTCAACCTCAATTCATGTCCTCTAGTTCTACCACCTTCCTGTCTCCGAATAAGGTTCGTTTGTGGATTAATACTTTCAAATATTTGAACATCTGTATCATGTCACTCCTGTTTCTCCTTTCCTCCAAGGTATACATGTTCAGGTCGGCAAGTCTCTCCTCGTATGGTTTGTAATGCCAGCTCATAGCGTTGTTTATAGAATAGTGCTCAGTGCTCATTTTTTCAGTGTTCAAATTTGGGTTCCATTTACAGAATCTAGTCTTATGTATGTGAGTATATAGATATATGTAGATTGCATACAGGACAGATATTTATACACTATGGGAAGATTTACTCTCATTCTGTCTTGGGTCTTCATGAGATGGTGCAACCAGACACATTCACCTAATTGCATTAACAGACTTAGTGCCTGTTTTTACCTGGCACTGAAGTAGTGTGAGCTACCTGGCCACATCTATCTGTATGGTGATTTCTCTGGATATCTGTTATATAAAACATTTCAGGGATGCAAATATTCTAGCAAACATAGACATGTGGTGGAGTATTTTCGATATTACATCTAAGTAGGACTTTGAATGTCTTGCACTAAACATCCCAAATCAGAATAGAAACCAGTGACCATTTTCAAAAAAACGATAAAGTCTATTTTTTTTTCGAAAATACCATTTGTAAGAAGGTGTTGTGCTCTATGCGTTTATTTTTTCAGGCCATTCCCCCCCCCCCTAAAAAAAAACCCTGTACGAGTGGAAAAAATAGAAATTAAAGCCATTGGGATGTAGGAGGGGCCAGCATTTTAGCAGACTAGGTCCCCCAAACATCACAGGAGAGCATGGGATAACCTAGGAGCACCGCTGTGGACTTAATATAATGCTCCCAGGTACACATCTCACTGTTCTCCCTTCTCTTGTCTTCTGAGCCCTCCAAAACCCATCCCAAACCCACTACCCCCAACTGTACAGTACTACAGTAGCATTATGGGTGAAAGGAGCACCTATATATGGGTACAATGAGTTTCTGGTCAGTTTTGGAGGGCTGAAAGTTTCCACCACAAGTGTAACAGGTAGGGGGAGGTATGGACCTGGGTCCACCTGTCTACAGTGTACTGCATCAATCACTACACTACTCCAGGGACCCGCATGCTGCTCTAATTGATCTGGCTATAACATCTGAGGCTGTCTTAGAGGATGGTGAGTACTGTTTTTATTCACATTTTTTTAGAGGTGGGAGGGGGTTGATGACCACGGGGGAAAAAGGGGGGGGGGTCATCCCTGATTCCCTGCAGTGGTCATATGGTCATTAATGGCACCTTTTTGTTGCCTTATTCGTTATAAAAACAGGCCTAGGCCAAAACGTTGACGTTTTCACCTTGACGTTTTTGTATTGTTCCATTATGGCTGTAAAACATCCACAGGCACGCCCTAAGCCCACTCTAATCCTGCCTTCAAAATGTCCCCCTTGTAATCTGGATGCATTGCAGACAAAATTCATAGATAAATGTCTGCAAAATAGGTTTCGAAAATACCGATTTTGACATTTTAAGAAAAAATCCATCCAAATGGTGCTTTATGACATTTTTTGGATGTTTTTCTCTTTTGAAAATGAGCCCCGTAGGTTACAGTATGATTTGCTGGAATTCCATGGCCAAACTGCTCCATTTCTACTGTAGAATTTAAACACAACTGCGAATCTTACTTTTGAAATTTCTGCAATAGGAAACCAAAAAGTCAAGAAACTCCTAGCATAGAATAGTCTAAAATATCCATCACAGCAAATTCACATACCTTCCAGCTCTGTTCTTGACCTCCATGCTGGTGGCAAGCCCTTATATAACTTATCCATAGGGCCTGAATATTGTTAATGCATATGCCAGATTTGTCCCCCCTAACCCCCTTCCTCGGACTCATCAAGAAGAATGAATTATTGACGAATATATTGCACACTGCAGTTTTGACGCTGTAATAATATAACACGGGAGGTCTGAACGGTTTAAATAAACATTTCAATTAATTTGTTAGACTGTACCAACAGACCTATTAATCATTAACCATGATTTATTTTTATTGAACATTTTGCACAATAAATAAGGGAAAAGATGCATGTCTACTGCATAAGAGCCCCAGGTGAGAAATATATTGGCAACAGTAATGAGTTCTTTATGAAATAAGCTTAAGTCTTTTTATCTCCCATTATTTATAACTTAAATTTGTTTACCACAGCTTGCATATTTCTTTTTGTTTAAACTGCCAACAATTTAAAGAGAACATGTATGTGCTGAGAAAAATGTATTTGATTTATCCATATATCAGTTTGTGTAGAACAGTATTTTATGCACTCAAGTAAGCTGTTGTATACTTAGAGCTATGAGCACATAAAAACAGAGACAGGGAAGCATACAAGTGGAACATGGACAGGATTGACATTTATGTGTATACCCCCAGATTCTCTAAAGGCATCCAAAACTGGGCTGTGCAATTAGTTAATGAGCCCCAATTATTTAATTATTGGAGTTAATGTGCACTTAATTGGCCTCTCATTATGATTTGCACGTGGATCTAGCTGCGCTATTCTATGACAATGGATGCCTAAATTGGATTGCTCGGAACTCAAAAGAGGGCATGGCCATGGGAGGGATATGGACAGGTCTGAGGCATTCACAAGAGTTAGGCGTGGTGCTATAGAACTTGTGTGCCAGGATTACACCAGGTTTCATCAGGCGTAAATCCTTGTGCCCATAAACAAATTCTAGTATATTATAATATACGATATTGTTGCTAGTATCAAGGCAAAGGCATTTCCAACAGAATAGGGTTGGCTTAAGTGATCACATTTTAAATATAAGCATGTTCTTCCATTCATGCCAGTATTCTGTAAGAAAAGTAGGTGCTTAGCTTGAAATAGCACCTGCTGGCCCTCTTAACCTAGGTTTGCAGTCATAGAATTACCCTCAGATTGTATAAAAGCGCATGCCTTCTTCATACCATGCATATGTTTATGAAAGTCTTTTTACTATGAAATACCCTTTATAAAATGATCCCCTATATATACATATACATTTGAATAGTTGGGTAGATACTGATGCATTATTCATATTACATGGAGAGTGCCCCATCAATGCGCTTACTTTCTTCTTTTGGATAATCTCTCTATATAAAAGGCAACACCAACGTTCTATGAAGCCTCAGCCGGAGGTGTGAAGGGGGCGAGATATCCAGTTTCCCTATGAGTGTACTGGCCCCGCCCTCTCTGTAACACAGTCAGTGGAAGGAAAACAGCAGAGCACGAAATCAAATCTCTGGCTCTGTAACAGTGAGGACTCAGAGGGGGGGAGGGGAGAGAGGCCAGAGGAACACACACACTCCCACATGCACACAGAAGAAAACATTGCTAGCCCCCGTTTCATTTGCATCAGAAACGGGGCCTTTTTTTACTAGTATGTCAATAAAGCCTACAATATATGGTTATAAAGCATATGCTAGTTCTTTTCAATTATAGGGGCCCTTTTACAAAGCTGCGGTAAGCCCAACGCGGGCTTACTGCACATTAAAACTGCCGCCGGGGCAATGCGGCCGTCGGCAGTAATTCCAGGTTGAGTGCGTATCATTTCTGGTGCTAACCCAGCAGGAGCCCTTACTACCACCTCAATAGGTGACGTCAAGTGCTCCCCACACATGGCCATGCGGTAAGAGTTATTTGGGGGCTTTTTATCCGCTGTGGTAAAAGGGCCCTGGCACACAGGAAAAACAGCCCCCGCTACTACCGCAGGACCGTTTTTTTGCCGCAGCCTAATAAAAGGACCCATAGTTCTGTCAACTAATCAAGCCCATTACCTGCTGCTATCCATCAGTGAGTTAACCAAATAATTAACCTACTTAAATATAAGCATTAACTTGCTTCATTCATAAACAAACAATAATCATACAGAGCAGCTTTATTTTGGTGCAAGATTTGATGTCATCATTATACCCATATGAAATAATAAAGCAGTGGTTCTAGCAAAACTGATCTTTTATGCCATTCATATGACATTTGTAGATTATTGCTTTATTATTATTGTGTTTTTATGGGGGGGGGGTTTGTCTATTGTAAAATGTCCTGAAGCTATATAATCTAGGAATGTCTAGAAGTAACAAATAATTCCTAAATTTCTAAATCTATCAATGCAATTTTCTTTTAATTTCCTTTGGCATAGGACCAATTTTATAAATGACACCTTAAAATCGATGCCAAAAACCACGTGCTTAGCTTGGCACATTTTATAGAGAATATTCTTACATGTCGTTCTGCAACTAAAGTTTAGGCACACCCATTTAGACCACCTAAAACCAGGCTTAAATACTTGTGCCTAAGTTAGGCGCAGATCAGGGTATTCCATAACAGTAGCTGTAGTTTTTTGTAAATGCCCATGACCCCCCCCCCATTCCACGCACATGGCCATGCCCCTTTTCAGCTGTGCACATTATAATTTACATGCACCACGTTATAGAATATGATTAGGAAGTTGTGCATGTAAATTCTAATTAAAGCCAATTAGTTCCACTAATTGGTTGTTAAGTACCAATTATCAGTGCTGAATGGCTTGTTAATTAAGTTGTGCGTGCGATCTCAACCTAAGGCACCATTTATAGAATTTGGAGGATCGTAAACAGGCAAATCAATAACACATTTACTACAACCCTTCAAGGCATTTTGTTACATAGAATCCTTTTAGAAGTGCCCCAAATATTCATTGATGTCCATCCAGTTAAAAAAAAATTTTCAGACTCCTACAGGCACAAAAATCAAGCCATGTTCCTAAAATCTAAGAGAAAAAAATACACATTTCATCATACATCAATATGGTTACTCCTTTTTTTACCTCTGGCAGTTTTTCCATTTATGAACTTCCATCTTAATTGTAACTGCCCCCTACTGGGGATACATCTCTCAGACCCCTTATCTACAACTATACAGGTGTTCAGTCCCCAATTTCTCATCTAGCTCAACCATCAGCCATTGGCCATTTCGGAACCCAATATCAGTGTTTATCAATTAAACCCTGAAATTGAAGGAACCATTAATAAATTTATGATTGTGCTCTTTTTGGATTCTGACGTGAATGACATCTTGTCCTCTGCTTGCTCTTGAGTTTGTCAATTTGATCTGGTTTCTAGACATACAGTGATCAGTGGCATAGCTAGGGAGGGCACCAGGGGAGCGGCTGCTCCCCCAAACGGAGTTCTGCCGGCGCCTATTTTTTCTCAACGTGCACCAGCAGAAGTCCGCTCTTGCACCACTTTCGCTCCCCTTGCACTGTCAACCTGGCTCCGCTTCTGACAGTGATGTGCTTTAGCTAACACTACTACATCAGCATTAACTGTAAGATGCAATTCCACCCCATTTCCCACCCATTCTACAATAACTATTAGCAGTGGCTAATTCAGGTAACAATAAACCCCATATGTTTTTTTTTTTAATTACATCAAAATAAGAAGTCAAAAATCATAAATTGGCACCAAGTGCAACCATACTATCATCAGTCATGGCAACTAGCACCTGGTACTGATCACATGCTAGTTGTCACAATTAGCCACTCCTCTGACCTCACTCCTGGCTTCTATACCTTACCCATGTTAAGAAGTTAGTTCACATTTTATTTTACCATGCTGCTAGTTTTAAAGCACAGTAGCGGTTAGCACGGGCCCCCCACTAATAGTCTACTGCACAATAAACTCATACCAGATGCTTCATGCAGTTTATTAAAAGACTCCCTAAGATGTATATTTATGTCATTTTGGAAACTTATACTTCTATGTTCTCACAATTAGGTGCAGAGCCTGCAATCATGTGGCATTATCAATTTAGTGTATGTGTGTGTGTGTGTGTGGGGGGGGGGGGGCAGTAGGGGATTAAGGAGGTGACTTCCCCTAATCCATCTGCTCAAAACAAGCACCTTTACAAAGCCTAGGCAGCAGGTGTCAATCCCAGTGTTGACGTCAGAGATCATAGACATACATTCCCCGTCTGAAATGGGAAATACATGCATGTTTTATGGCTTCACTTAGCCCCACTCAAAACACATCAGACTATGCCTCTTTGCCATATACTCATATGGTCAATCAAATAGTAGAGTCAGTCAATAAAAGTTGGAAACAGATGATTCTTTATTTGACTCATCAACTGTAAATGAGGGGAAAACCCGACACGCTGTGTTTCTGGCATACAACAACACCTGCTTCAGGGGTAAGATCTCTTGTATAAAAATTGCGGGTGTTGAAGTTACTATTGAGGAAACTACACTTCTCCTTTCTTCCTCAAAATGTACCACCTGTTCCTCTGATCCCATTCCCACCCACCTTCTTAATGCCATCTCACCTGCTCTTATTCCTTTTATCTGTCACATTCTCAACCTCTCACTTTCCACTGCGACTGTCCCTGCTGCCTTTAAACATGCTGTGGTCACACCTCTCCTTAAGAAGCCTTCACTCGACCCTACTTGTCCCTCTAATTACCGACCCATCTCCCTCCTTCCTTTCCTCTCCAAATTACTTGAGCATGCTGTTCACCGCCGCTGCCTTGATTTTCTCTCCTCATATGCTATTCTTGACCCACTACAATCTGGTTTTCGCCCTCTCCACTCAAACCGAAACTGCGCTTACTAAAGTCTCCAATGACCTATTACTGGCTAAATCCAGAGGTCAATATTCCATCCTCATTCTTCTTGACCTTTCCGCTGCTTTTGACACTGTCGATCACAGCATACTTCTCGATACCCTGTCCTCACTTGGATTCCAGGGCTCTGTCCTTTCTGGTTCTCTTCCTACCTCTCCCTCCGCACCTTTAATGTTCACTCTGGTGGATCTCTTCTACTTCTATCCCTCTGCTGTCGGCATACCTCAGTGTTCTGTTCTTGGTCCCCTCCTCTTTTCTATCTACACTTCTTCCCTTGGTTCATCAATCATCCCAATGGCTTTCCTACCATCTCTATGCTGATGACTCCCAAATCTACACTTTCTACCCCTGATATCTCACCTTGCACCAAACCAACGTTTCAGCATGGTGTCTGACATTGCTGTCTGGATGTCTCAACACCACCTGAAATTAAATATGACCAAAACCGAGCTTCTCATTTCCCCCCCCCCCCCAAACCCACCTCCCCGCTCCCCCCGTTTTCTATTTCTGTTGATGGCTCTCTCATTCTCCCTGTCTCCTAAGCTCGAAACCTTGAGGTCATCTTTGACTCTTCTATCTCCTTCTCTGCTCATATCCAGCAGATTGCCAAGACCTGTCGTTTCTTTCTTTACAACATCCGTAAAATCCGCCCCCTTTCTTTCCGAGCACTCTACCAAACCCTCATCCACACCCTTGTCACCTCTCGCTTAGACTACTGCAAATGCTTCTTGCTGGCCTCCCACTTAGTCACCTCTCCCCTCTCCAGTCAGTTCAAAACTCTGCTGCCTGTCTCGTCTTCCGCCAGGGTCGCTTTACTCATACTACCCCTCTCCTCAAGTCCCTTCACTGGCTCCCTATCCGCTTTTGCATCCTGTTCAAACTTCTTCTACTAACCTATAAATGTACTCACTCTGCTGCTCCCCAGTATCTCTCCACACTCGTCCTTCCCTACACCCCTTCCCATGCACTCCGCTCCATGGATAAATCCTTCTTATCTGTTCCCTTCTCCACTACTGCCAACTCCAGACTTCGCGCCTTCTGTCTCGCTGCACCCTACGCCTGGAATAAACTTCCTGAGCCCCTACGTCTTGCCCCATCCTTGGCCACCTTTAAATCTAGACTGAAAGCCCACCTCTTTAACATTGCTTTTGACTCGTAACCACTTGTAACCACTCGCCTCCACCTACCCTCCTCTCCTCCTTCCTGTACACATTAATTGATTGATTTTCTTACTTTATTTTTTGTCTATTAGATTGTAAGCTCTTTGAGCAGGGACTGTCTTTCTTCTATGTTTGTGCAGTGCTGTGAACGCCTTGTAGCGCTATAGAAATGCTAAATAGTAGTAGTAGTAGTAGTGGTTCTGTATTCAATAATTCACTTGGAAGCAACTTCAGTGAAGCTCAGTGAGTAAAAATCCTAAAAAAGACGTAAGTCACAGGGCGTCTCGCTGAGCTTCACTGAAGTTGCTTCCAAGTGAATTATTGAATACAGAGCCAGCTTTTTTGATTCTCCTGGTTCCAACTTTTATTGACTGACTCTACTTTTGATTCCCCAAGTTGCTTCCACTGCTAACTGCAGTGTGCAATCCGTTCCCATTTGCCACCCATAACCCACCCAGTTCCTACTACCCAACACAGCATGCAGTTAATGTGTAAAGTAGCGCACTTAAAGGTCACACCACCACGGTAATACTTACTGTACTCAGTGAGGGCACATTAATTTATGTTAACTAAAAGGACTCCTCAGTGAGCACTAAATGATTTAACATATATTTGCCTATGAATTAACAGGAGCAAATTGATTAATATATATTCAAAGTGTTTCTTAAAACAAATGTTTGAACCAAATTGAGAAAAATATTAAAAAGCGAGAAAAAAAGCCCAAATGAACTGAAACAAACCGAAACATTTTGCCCTCTGCATATCCCTAACGAACATAACATATCTTGGGCAACTGCACTCATAATACATTTTCTCTGTTACCTTTTGGCTTAGTCTTAGCAATGATTCCTTCTCAGCGTTTTACTCAATACTGCCCAAAATGGAGGTAATATGAAATAATGAACAAACCTTTCATTGTTCAAGATTACCAGTGCGGGAACATGAAGGGATATGGTGAAATAATTAAACCTTTTTGATGAGGGATTTTGTCAGTTTTTTGCTTTTTTTTTTTTTTTTATGAACCACAGTCCTTTCTTTAGATCACATTGGGTAATTTTTCATGTATGAACTGGCTTCAGTTCCATCTGACTACACTACCAGTTGGGGACCTCTAATATTATTGAATTTCAAGCAGAGGGATTTCATGCAAAGAGCAGACAACAACGCAGGTTGGATTGGCCAAAATCAGAGATTAAGGATAACTACCACACTTTCTTTCCAAAGAGTAGAATCTTTCAGTTCTTGACAGAAATGTAACAGTAAATGCAGATCTGAAACTTCAGCGTGAAGCAGTGACAGTGGTGCGTTTTCTGCATCTCTTCTAAATGGAATTTGCCTTGGATCTTAAGATTCTACCCAGAGAAATACATAGGTAGATTGTGTTCTTTCTGAATATATAGGGCCCCTTTTACCAAGCTGCGGCAAAAGGGGGCCTGCGCTGACGTCGGTGTGTGTTTTTCACACGTGCCGAGGCTCCCTTTAACCGCAGCGGGTAAAAGGAAAGTCTCTCTTTCCTGTAAAAAATGGCCGCACGGCAAGTAAAGCACTTGCCACGCGGCCATTTCAGGGGGGGGGGGAGCCCTTACCACCACCCACTGAGGTGGCAGTAAGGGCTCTCACACTAACCGCATTTTTAGGTATAACTTGTCTGGAATGTTTTTACGTTTGGGGAGCGTGCCAGGTGCCCTTGACCTGGATTGGCCACTGTCGGTGACAGGATGCTGGGCTAGATGGACCTTTGGTCTTTCCCAGTATGGCACTACTTATGTACTTATGTACTTATGTAACTGGGCAGCGCACATCACTGCCCCGATTATCGCTGGGTACACTCTGGCGCTACAAAAATATAGGGGCTCTCTCTGGCACCAGTGCAGGCCCCCTTTTGCTGCAGCTTGGTAAAAGGGGCCCATAAATATATTTTTGTAGCGTCAGATATGACAGTGTGTTAGGGGTGGAAAGTACCGCCAGGCTGCTGCAGTAGTCTGGTGGTACTTCCTGTTTAGCGAGCGGTAAGCCCACGTTGGGCTTACCACTGCTTAGTAAAAGGGGCCCATAGTTTCTTTTCAACTCACTGTGGGAGAATGGGCTTATTGTAGACTTAGGAGGCAAATCTACAAAGGGTGCTAAAAATTAGGTGCAAAAAATCTGAGCACTATGCTGGTATTCTGTAACTGCAACTTTACATGCCAGATGTTAATAGAATATTAGCTTAAGTTGGCAGTTATGTGGCATCTTGTGCATGAAATGTGCAGTATTCTATAAGTTACGCGTGTTGCTTGGCAAGATGTCCATGGCCTGATGCAAATGCCCCTCTTACAGTTACATTACAGTCTTATATCCCGCAGTAACCACCAAGTCCAATGCGCATAACAAAAAAGAATCTGAAGTATTCTCCAGAAATTTACCCCCAAACCAAACCAGCCCAAAACAAATCATTAATTTAAGCTCCTAAAACTACTTTCTAAAAAGAAATGTCTTCAGTAAATTTCTAGATCTCTTAGGGGTATGTTTACTAAGGTGCGTTAGTGTTTTTAACGCACCTGTAAAGTTAAGGCACGTTAAACGCTAACACACCTATACATTTCTATGGGCACATTAGCATTTAACACACGTAAACCATTTACATGCACTAAAAATGCTAACACGCCCATAGTGCCTCTTAGTAAACATAGGCGTTAGGTGCTTAAGTGCCCTGTTTATTAAGTCACGCTATAGACGTGCAAACTTTTTAGTGGGCGCTAATGATAGAGACACTCATTATATTCCTATGGATGTCTCTAGCATTAGTGCATGCTAATTTTTAGCACACGCTAAAATGTTTGCGCGTGTACAGTGCAGCTTAGTAAACAGGGCAGTAAGTGAACTTATGTGCATACCTACGTGTAACGCCTTGGTCTAATTGAACTTATTTGTTAAATTCCTCACATTTTATTTATTTATTTATTTAGTATGACATTTCTACCCCACATTTTCCAAGAAAGCTCAGTGTCAAATTAAGAAGAAGCATTATAAGACAATATTAATACAAGAATACAACTATTTTAAAAATTCTTTTGTGCACTTTATAGAATGAGGGGGCTTTTGTACTGAGATTTTTTTGGTTTTGTTATATTAAAAATATTCAATATAAATCTAGGGATAAAAAAAGAAAGAAAGTGAAAATGAAATATTTATGTCTATTTGTTTATGTTTGTTTAAAATTTACTGGTTCACTGATCTAAGCTAACCAACACAAAATAACACTGAAAAGGAACTCGAATAATATATAGGACAGAACAACCATTTCAAGGCCAATCCTACAAAATATATAGTAATAAACAAAAAACAAAGAAACAACAAAGCATGTTAAAAATGTTATTGCCATTCATCTCCCAGTATCTGGGACTCCAAAAGCTTTCTGAAGAAGATGTGTCTTCAGTTTATTCTTAAATGAAACAAAGATTTTTGTTTTTGCATATACACCCCACTTTTATACACATTGACTAATGGGGAGGGGGAGGGGTAATTTTATAAGCCACTAGAGTCTATAAAACGCAAATTACATGCTCTAGTAGATGCTTATATAATTGCCCAGGGAGATTACATGCGTTAAAAGTGCATTCTTAGGAAACCTATCATCTATTTTAATGAGATATCCGCATAGATCTTTCCAGAGCTGAAGACGGGCAGAGCAGAGCTATAGCAATATGCTCAATAGTTTTTCAACAGAAAGAAAAACTAATAAATACAGAGCCAGAATAAAGCTACCTTTTCTTCTTAGTAGCTGATTCCACTCTTTCTATGGCCCTCAGATTTTGGAAATCTGTCCAGCTGCGTTTTTCCAGCTACAATTAATTCAGCAAATCAGGCTGTTTTTAAGGGCGAAAGATCTAGCAGCAATGGCACAGGTGTTGATGAGTGATTAGTAAGTTAGAATGATGCTTTGTACCTGGGGCTGCCTAAACCATTACTGGCTAAGTTTCAGCTGATCCAAAACACAGCTGCTGAGCTCTTTTCCAAAGGCATTTTGTGCAATCATTTTCATTGCTTGCCAACTTTGTTTTCAAGATCTTGATGCTGACCTCTAAGGTATTGCCCAGTATGAGGCTGTTGTGTTTATCTCAGACTTTAGCCCAGTCTGTACTGGGAAGGAAGCTCCATTCATCACATGCTAGGTTGCTGTTTATTCCAGAGGTTGTCGTGGCAGGGTTATCTAGAGTTGTGAGTTTTTAACCGTTTTCATCTCACGGCACACTTACAAGGCACAAAAATTGTCAAGGCACACCATCAGTTTTTTTAAGGATATATTTTATCATTTAACAAACATTTGCTACTGTTTATAAAGATACTAGTAAAAAAGGCCCATTTCCGAAACCAATGAAACGGGCGCTAGCATGTGGCTTTTTGTGTGTGTGTGTGTGTGTATGTGTCACAGAGTAATTTTGTGTGTGTGTGTGTGTGTGTGTGTGAGTGTGTGAGGGTGCGGTGTGTGTGCAGGTTGTTGATGTGTGTCTTTTTTTGTTTGTTTTTTGTTTGGGGGTTGGGGGATGTGCTGTGCTGGCAAAGTGGGTTGGATTGGTGTGTGGCTTTGAGGGTGTGTTTCTGTTGTATTGTGTGTGTGTGTGGTTTTGTCTGTCAAGGAGGTTTGTGGAGGGGGGTCTTTCTGTTGGTGAAATGTAAATGTGGTTGTAGGGGGGTTAGCTTTTGCTGAGTGTTGTTTTTTTTTCCAGGTTTTTTTTTTTGTGTTGTGCTGAGGCAGCAGTGTTGTTTTAGATGGGCGGAAGGTAGAGGAGCACGTTCTTTGTCTGTATTTTTTGGCCGTTTCAGGGCTGCTGTAGGGGAATGCTGAAAGAGAAATGTGCTGTTGGAAGCAGCGCCATTTTTTTCCATTGGGCTGGGGTTCTGGGCATCCTGGAGGTGGGTGATGGCTTGCCTGAGGACGGGGATGGTTGTTTTAAGTTGGCGGAAGGGAGAAGAGCACAGTCTCGTGCCGTTGGGGGGTGATCCGGTATGTTTGGTCCATTTCAGGCTGGCTGCAGGGGAATGCTGGTACATTTATGTGCTGCAGGAATCAGCGCCGCCTTTTTCCGGGTGCTCGGGGAATCCCCGAGGTGGGAGACAGCTTACCTGAGGCTGGGGATGGTTGGGCACGTCCTTGGCCGCTTCGGCAAAAGGGGAAGAGGAAGGGGGTGAGGAGTTATCTGCAGCCGCCTGAGAAACCATGTATTCTTTGTTTGTTTTGTATTATTAGTTTGCATTTCTGTTGAAGAAAGAGTGAATGCCTTTCGAATGATGGAGGTGGTGCGTCGGTGTGCGGTTGTTTCGTTAGTTTGGCAGCCATTCTCCAGCGATTCGTAGGCAGGGATGGAGTACTCCTCCCCCTTCCTTGGTCGCTGTTTGCTGCTGGCTGGGTCGCGGGTAATCCTTCCAGCTGGGCCGCAGCTTGTCCTGTTTGCCCACGTCCCAGATGGTGATGGGCACGTTGTTTTCCGGCTCCTCTGACTCCATGTCAAGCGATCCCAAATATAGTCTGTGCTATAGGCCCTCTGGCACTCTTCAGTACTGGCATTAGGCATTTAAAAATTTCTCTCCCTCCCCCTCCCCCGGTCTATTTTTGCACATACCCACAGCAGGAATATTCTTCTCTCGTTCCAGCGGTGGTTCTGTGCTCTCCGTGCTGCACAGATAATGAGCCATTCTGCTGGGGAATGTTCCTCCCTTATTGTCACGTAGTTTCCTCTGATTGGTCCGTCTTACATTGCCTAGTGTTGCCTGGGAACGGTGTTGTGATGGTCCTTTGTGTTTCAGAATGTTGAGGGTGTTTTTTCTGATTGTTCCGTCATGCGAGGGTGGGACAGAGAGACATGGTCAGTGTTGTGGCTTCACCACCATGAATCCATGAACCCTTCAGGGAGTGACTGAGTGACTTCAGAACGTTGTCTTCAGAACGTTGAGGGTGAGTTTTATTATAGTAGATTATCAATACAATAACACATGCTAGTTGCAGTGTTTCTGTACATACGTTCCTGTCCATGGTGGACCACAGAGCTAGAGATATCAACAGAAGATGACAAAACACCATCTTATCCCCTCTTTCGGACAATTCTTAAAACATATTTTTTTCAGTTAGCATTTGACACTCTTTGAGCAGGGTTTTCTGCAGTGGGAGGAATATCTCAATTTATATATTATTTTAATTTGTTTTAATTGATCTATTATGATTTTTTTTGATTGTGTGATTTTCAGACTCATTTTCGAAAGAGATGGATGTCCATCTTCTGACATAAATCGGTACTTGGATGTCCATCTCTCAGAGATGTCCAAATCGGTATAATCGAAACCCGATTTTGGACGTCCCTAGCGAAAGTCTGTCACAAGGATGTCCAAATCTCAAGGGGGCGTATCGGAGGCGTGGTGAAGGCGGGACTTGGGTGTTCCTAAGACTTGGATGTCTTTGAGCCTTAATGGAAAAACACAGAGATGTTCATGACTAACACTTGGACGTTTTCACCCGGACGTGTTTTTATTACGAATAAGGCACAAAAAGGTGCCCCAGATTACCACTGGAGGGAATTGGGGATGACCTCCCGTTACTCACCCAGTGGTCACTAACCCCCTCCCACCCTCAAAAACTTCATTAAAAATATTACTTGCCAGCCTCTATGCCAGAATCAGATGTCATACTCAGGTCCATGACAGCGCATGCAGGTCTCTGGAGCAGTTTTAGTGGGTGCAGTGCATTTCAGACAGGCAGCCCAGGCCCATACCCTCCCTACCTGTTACATTTGTGGAGGAAACAGTGAGCCTTCCAAAACCCACCAGAAACCCTCTGTACCCACATATAGGTGCCCCACTTCACCCCTAAGGGCTATGGTAGTGGTGTACAGTTGGGAGTAGTGGGTTTTGGGGGGCTCAGCACACAAGGAGCTATGTACCTTGGAGCATTTTATGAAGTTCACTGCAGTGCCCCCTTGGGTGCCCAATTGCTGTCCTGGCATGTCAGAGGAACCAGTGCACTAGAAATGCTGGCTCCTCCCACATCCAAATGGCTTGCATTTGGACTTTTTTTTTACTTAGATGTCTTTGGTTTCGAAAATCGCTGAAACTCAAACATGTCCAAATCTAAGGACGCCCTTGGTATTTTCTAAACAAAAGAAGGACGTCCATCTTTTTTCAAAAATATGCTTTTCCCCGCCTCCGGATCTGGACGTTTTACAAAGACATCCAAATCCCAACTTAGACGTTTCTTTTGAAAATGCCCCTCTTTGTCTCTTGTGTGATTGGAGAGTGTGTTTTCTGTCCTATAATTTAGGGAGCTCTTTTCTCAGTCTACTGAATTTTTTATATATTGTATTGTAAATTGTTTCAACTTGCTTTGCAAAGATGGTATGAAAAAACCAATAAACGATCCTGAGGAATAGGTATGCAGAGTGCTCTAGCACAGTCAATCAGTGTACTTTTGTTATACAGTAGTGCTATATGTTCCTACTGTAAACCTGCATAATTATTGCCATAAAACAGAATATGTGTGCCTCACCTTTTTTTCTGTAGGTTGGCGGCAGCAGGTAGCGATTCAGACAGCCTGCTCGCACTAACCTGAGCCCCCTCTCTGACACTTCCTGTCTACGTGAAAGTGGGAAGTTATGTCAGAAAGAAGACTCGGTGGTCTAGCAGGCTGTCTGAATTGCTGCCTGCTGCTGCCAGTCGCTACAGAAGAAATCTTCCAGGTCACTGACTGGGGATGGGACCGTGGCACACTGCTTAAAAAATGCTGATTTAGAATATGTCAAAGTGGCTGTGTGTGTATGTGTGTGGCATTGTGGAACTTTCTCTGGAGAGATATTAAAGGGGTATCAGAGTGCAGAACTTTTAGGAAACATGTTAAGACCTCATTATTTGGTCTGGTATATGGCTAACAGAAAGAGCTTTTACAGTGGTGGATGCTGAAGCCAGGAAGGATTAGAAATGTGTCAGACTGTAGCAGTTTGAAGAAACATTATAATTTGGTGATGCCTTCTAGTTTTTAGTTGGAGGTGGAGATTTGGGGCCTTGTGGCAGGCGAATTGTGACTATATAAGGGAGTTGGAGATTTTAATGATTTATATGCAAGTATTGCATAGTTTTCTACATTGATTTTCTGTTTCGTTATGTTTTCTAGCAAAAAAATGTTGGTACTCTAATGCTAGGCCATCCTTCCTTTTTTTAAAAGGAAGAAAATAAATACATAAATAAGAATGGACAGAAGTTGGAAAGAAGATGACAATAATATACTACATATACATTTCTGTAAAGAATTTGTCACAGGCATGCTGTAGACAGATGCCCTTCTTCACTGCCCTGATGTAATAGTGCCATTGGAAACCTCTAAATTACTATAACATTTGGGAAGATGGACATGCTGAACAAACCAGAAGAGTACTGGTACATCGTTAACCTAAATTTAAAAGATATTGAACCCTCTATTTAATAAAATTCCCATCCTGAGAGGCTAGGGTTTGTACTACTTGAAAGAAAAATCCAAATTTGACTCTGAAAAAAAGTGAAGAAAACTATGGGGCCCATTTACTAAGCCACACTTGAAAGTGGCTGGCGCTGTTTGTAGCACATGGATTACCACATACTGCGGTCACTTATGACATGGCAGTATTTTTCCTGTAATGGCCACACACTAATTTCCCAATTAGCGCATGGCCATTACCACAGGAGCCCATACCGCTACCTTTTTATTAGGCAGTAAGGGCTCCCACACTAGTCCCACGGTAATCAGGCAGTCTGTGGCAGTGCACCCATGCTACTCGATTCGCACAGGACATTTCTTCTTTCTGTCCATAGACACGCCCCGGTTCCAAAAATCCCCTATTTTTTTAGCGCAGGATTAGCTTGCTCTGATTGACTTATCCCGAGGCAGTGCTTTTTGGTGCACTAGTAAAAGGGACCCATGTGATGAATTTCACTGTTGTTTAACCTTTTTTCCTCTGCCTTTTCTCTTTACTGCCATTTCTCCCTCTTCTCTTGTTTTCCTTCTCCGTAAACATTTCCTGAATAAACTGGGGGCCGAATATTTCAAAATAAAAGCTGATCTAATTTTAAGCCAATGAAAGAGCCTGAGAGGCTGATATTTAAGGGGTTTATTCTTCTAAATTAACAGTTTGTCTTTTAAATTGGCCTCTTTGAAAATTTACTAGGGTTGAGTTACTAAATTAATTCTCAAAATTTCCCTAAACTTTTAAATTTAGGAACCCCCACCAGCTGAAGAATTCTCCTCATGTCTGACACACGCTCCTTTTAGTGAAACTGAGTATTCTCAATTTCACTAAAAGGAGCGTGCCTGACGTGAGGGGAAGAGAGAGCAGGCAAGGTAATGCAGTGGCACTGCCACAGACCAGCACTTGATGAAGTCTTCAGCCAATCAGGGACCCAGAGCAAATTTGGAGGGCCCAGATTCCTGTGGCCCCACCTAGCTACGCTACCGGTCTGTGGGTGGAGAGTGGTTGTTCCAGCGCTAATCAGTTAGAGCATCTGCATTACCACAGGCTAACTGATTACCACAGGATTACCGTGGGAGCCCTTATTGACTACAAAATAGGTATTGGTAAGTGCTCCCACAGGATTGTTTTTAGTGGCCACACACTCATGGCAACATTAGCTTATGGCCATTAATTGGAAACTTGGCCATTTTCTGGCTATGGTAAAAATAGCATTGAGGCAAAGCAAACAGAGAGGGAATTTACAGCATACACAAAAAGTATACAAAGAAAAAAGCACAACTGGGCCTTCAAGGCTGAGACAACAGGAGTCCTTTATTGAAAACAGACCCGACACGGGCCGTGTTTCGGCATCAACGATACCTGCCTCATGGGTCCAATTTTAATTGCAAAGTGTGCAAAGTTGGAAATTCAATTCCACAATCAGATAAAGTATGGTATTGTTGCAAAACGTTGTCTCAGCTACAACAGTCAAATGCTTCATTAAGCTCCTGTCAAAACGCCATCAGTTTTTTATCTGACCGATGGCGTTTTGACAGGAGTTTAACGAAGCATTTGACTGTTGTAGCTGAGACAACGTTTTGCAACAATACCATAATTCATCTGATTGGGGAATTGAATTTCCAACTTTGCACTCTTTGCAATTAAAATTGGACCCCTGAGGCAGGCGTCGACGCCGAAACACGGCCCGTGTCGGGTCTCTTTTCAATAAAGGACTCCTGTTGTCTCAGTCTTGAAGGACCAGTTGTGCTTTTTTCTTTGTGGAAAAATAGCATTAGCACATGGGAAAACCCGTGTAAGGGCATGCTAAGGCCAACTTGGTAAAAGAACCCCTTAGGCTCATAAATCCAGCCAAATGAATGGCAGGCCTAAATTTAAGAGCATAACTTTTAAACTCTGAAATTTAGGTGAATATATTCAGTAGAAAACTTAAGGCTCCTTTTACTGAGCTTTGGTAAGTGCTGGCCTATGTTTACTGCAGCTTAAAAGGGTTTACTGCAGGATGTGCAGAGGCATCGTACGGTAAAAACCCAATGTACGCACATAAACCATGCACTAAAATGTTTTCTTTATTTTTCTTAGAGGGGACATTTCTGGGGGTGGAGGGTGGGCATGATAGCGTGAATCCGTTAGCATAGTCACATTACTGCAGGCTAACTGATTAGCGTGGGATTAGCGCATGACCCCTTATTGCCTACTAATGGATACTGGTAAGTGCTTATCTGCTAATTTTTGGTAATGGCTGCCTGTTAATGGCAACATTATGTATGGCCATTAATAGAGAAAATGGAAAATGGGCATTTTTTTCAGCTGCGGTAAAAATGGTCTTAGCACATGGGAAAGACCTGCATAAGGACACACTAAGGCCAATTTTTACAGCAGCTCAGTAAAAGAATCCCTTAGGTTTGATTAGAAATAGGTGATAAATTCACTCAGGACAGCTAAGGGGTCCTTTTACTAAGCTGTGGTAGATCGTAGTCTTAGTGTGCCCTTATGCAGGTCTTTCCCACGTGCTAAGACCATTTTTACTGCAGCCAAAATATAGCCAATTTTCTATTTTACCTATTAACGGCCATACAGTAATGTTGCAATTAGTGTGCATCCATTAAGTAAGCCATTTTAAGTTGTGATAAGCATGCACTAGTGCTTACTGCAGCTTAGTAAAAGGAAACCTGCCCATCCATGCCATCTACTCTCCCTAAGAGGTCCTATGTACTTGTCCCAAGCTCTCTTGAATTCAGATACTGTTTTCATCTCCACCACTTCCGCCGGGAGGCCGTTCCATGAATTCACCACCCTTTCCGTGAAGAAGTATTTCCTCAGGTTACTTCTGAGTCTATCCCTTTCATCTTCATCCTATGCCTTCTCATTCCAGAGCTTCCTTTCAATTGAAAGAGACTCGCTTCCTGTGCATTTATGCCACATAGATATTTAAACATCTCTATCATATTTCCACTCTTCTGCCTTTCTTCCAAAGTATGTATATTGTGATCTTTCTGACCCCATACGCTTTATGATGAAGACTACTGACTGTTAAAGTAGCCGCCTGCTGGACCAGCTCCATTCTGTTTATTTCTTTTTGATGGTGCAATCTTCAGAATTGTACACAATATTCTAAATGAGGTCTCACCAGAGTCTTATATAGGGACATCATCACCATCTTTTTCCTACTGGCCGTTCCTTTTCCTGTGATCCAAAGCATCCTTCTAGCTTTCCCTGTCACCTTTTCTATCTGTTTGCCCACTTTAAGATCATTACATATGATCACACTCAAGTCCCGATCCTCTTTCATGCCCAAAAGTTCTTCACCTCCTTATCTGTACCGTTTCCTCATGTATTTGCAGCCCAAATGCATGACCCTGTATTTTTTAGCATTAAATCTATGCTGCCAAATTCCAGACCATTCCTCTAGCTTTGCTAAGTCCTTCCTCATGTTATACACATCATCAGGGGTGTCTACCCTATTGCAGATTTTGGTATCATCTGCAAAGAGGCAAACCTTGCCAGACAGCCCTTCAGTAATATTGCTTACATACATGTTAGAAAGATGTGCACACGCTGCATGCCTAATGCCTGGGCAGCATGTGAGACCTTACCACTAAATCAATGGGTGGAGGTCAGGTCTCAGGTCAAAAATGGACGCGCGTTGGTTTTTACTTTGCCACACGTCTATTTTCTGGACCCTTAAAAAAAGGCCCTTTTCCAGGATGCAACAAAAACTGGCCCGGCACACACCCAAAATATGTGCTTGCACTGCCAAAGGCCACTTTTTTTTGCTGTGGCTTAGTAAAAGGACCCCTATGTTAACCGTTATCTCATGCTAATGCCCGCATTAAACAGCTAAAGCAGCTTAGCAAAAAGGCCCCGATGGATGTTTGCTGATATTCTTTGCTTAGAGCAGTGTTCTTCAACCTAGTCCTTGGCATACCCAGCCAGTTGGGCTTTTAAGATTTCCACAGTGAATATGTATGAGATAGATTTGTATACCAAGGAGGCTGTACTTGTAAACCTATCTCATGAAAATTTATTGTGGCTATCTAGAAAACCCAATTGGCTGGCTGTACCCTGAGGACTGGGGTGAGAAGCACTGGTTTTGAGTATTTATTTGAAAAAGAACATATTCTAAAAGATTTAACATTTATTGTTTTGCTATTTTTTTTTTTTGTTCCAGTGGGAAAAAGGAATATGTGACAAAACACAAATGAAACCATGTTGTTTTGTACCGTGTTCTGTTTATGTCTGCTGTAGTGGCATTGGGGGCCTGTAGTGCAAGACGGTTCTCCATCAAAACATCTAAGAAACAGCATGTTTTAAAAGTTTTTTTTCCCTTTGACCATTTTTTCAGTGCCAACTTGCACTCTACTAAAATGAAGTATCCATTAAAGCTGAAAGCTAACTGGTTGTTAGGAACTTCTTAAGGTACAGGGCCGGTCAAACTGTGTAAGCAGGGTACTGCAGGGGGGCGCTTGCCTTCAAGGGCGCCACTTTGCAAGCAATCAAGCTCTGCTGAGTATCTAATCTCTGCTGCTCATCTCAGTCTGGCTCCAAAGCTGTCAGCTTTCTGTCCCGTCCCCTCCCCCCTCCCAAGCAGAGAAATATCCTCTTTGTGTTTGTCAGAGGACATCACTGTCACTACTCCAAATGAATCTGGCTCTGAAATAACTTGTGGGAGCTCAGCTAACCTCTGTCCTCTGCCCAGAGAGGGCTCAGACAGAGACAGCACCAGGGTTGCCAGGTGGAAAAAATTTTTCCCACCCAATCGAGCCCAAATCCAGCCCAAAACCCGCCCAAAGTCAAACCCCACCCCTGCCATTATCGGCCCCACCTCCCCCGTCACTGGCCCCGCCTCCCCCGTCATCGGCCCCGCCTCCCCCGTCATCGGCCCCGCCCAAAACGTCACTAACCCCGCCCAAAACGTCACTAACCCCGCCCCCGCGGCCGAAAAAAACGCTTTTAAAACCGCCCAAAAGACCCAAAAGGAGCCCAAAAAAACGCAACCCGCCACGGGCAAAATTTTCCCGTGGCGGGTCACGGAAAACCGCCCAATTGGGCGGTAAAAACGCCCACCTGGCAACACTGGACAGCACAGCAGAGCCTGGACCCTTGTTTTGTCAGAGACTGCTGTTTAGTGCTGCACCTGACCCACCCTTTTCCACCCCCCCCCCCCAACACAGCAACTGACAGGACAGGAGGGCTAGATGCCTGCTTTCAATTCCTAACCATCACCTATTTCTCATTCCCACTTCAGTAACTCCTGTTAGTCTGTCCAACTCAGATTGTAGAATATGTTAGTTTATGCTGATTAAGTCTGTCCTAGCTAGATCCAAAGCTGTGCTCGATGGGAAGGTTATTGTGCTGCATGCAGAGTCTAACTTCTTAGGATTTCAGGTTAATTTTTGAAGAATTTGAAGAGGGGCTATCTCTGTGCTACATGTGTGACTGCAAGGCCAAGTGTCTGAATAGGGATCGGTTTGTTAGATTCTGAAATGTTGATAACACATTGTTTTTCAGAGTTGGCAAGGCTGTCTGTTCTTCTAATTCCTGGTCTGTGTGCTAAGTTATTTTTCTTCTATACTGGTGTAATATTTTCAATGATGCCATGGCTGGTAAAAGGGGTGTGTCTACTGTGGGGGCGGAGCCATAGTGATCCTGCCTCGGGATGGGTAGGGGCGCCGACTAATAGACTGCAGGAGGGCCGGCCCTGTTAAGGTATAAAACATACTGGGACCCTCATTACTAAAGTGCAGTAAAGTTTTGCATTTACTGAATGTTAAATACAAAACTTAACATGTGGTAAGTGCTAAGCTTGTGTGCTAGCCGTAGGGGAACTTCCCAGCATCTCTCCATACAGTTACTACACAAAAAAAGTTCTTTACTGCATGTTACATGTGTTCTCAACACCCACACTAAGGGCCCAATTCTATATATGGCACCTAAAATTAACACGCATTAGGCAATCACGCCTAAGTGTATTCTAAATAGCACTTATAAATCTACACATGGTATTTAGAATACACTTAGGCATAGTTCATGCAACTAAATCTGGCATAAATTCCTGTGCATAGATTTATGCACACTGGCCCATATTTTATAACAATGTGCATACATTTTGGAACACTCACAAAATACCCATTTCCACGCCCCTAAGCATGCACTTTTTACCTGTGCATGTTGGAATTTAGGCACAGTACATTACAGAATACACTAACAACGTATGCACGTAAATTCAAAGTTTTGCCAATTAGTGCTCGTTATTGCTTGTTAAGAGCTGTTAACACTTAGCTTGTTAAAACAATTAATCTACATGCGTAGTTGTAGAATGTACCTAGATTTACACGCGGAACCGCACGGAACTCTAGGCGCCCTATATAGAATCCGAGGGTAACAGGGTAATTCTCCAAAGTATGCGTAAACAGTTATACACTGATTATGCATGTAATTCATTATACTAATAGCATGTGTGCACATATGTGTGCACATATGCACATAAATTACAACATTCTGCCTAAGTGCTATTCTGTAAATGCACACATATTTTCCATAGCCTGTATTTTACAGGTGGGCATACACATAGGCAGAGTCTGGTCAGAGTGTGGGCAGGACTCAGGTGTGTAACTTATAGAATACTGGCTGGTATAAGTGCTTGTGTATACGTTTTAGGTGTATATTTCTATAAAGAAAGTAGGTGCCGTGTTCCTTTATATTATAGGCTCCTACCAAGTGCCTTCTCTGTTTATTATAAGTACCCAGGAATACAATTGCCCCCTAATTGCACAAGTGACAGTATGCAGAAGAGCACCATAGAATAACTGCAATGCACAGTCTGTGCCCTTTTGCACTCCATAGCATCCATTTTCCTGCCCCAATACGCAGTTAGTATTTGTATTAGTGTGAGCTAACTGTCTGAGCAATATGTTACCGCACTTATGTGCATTGAAATGCTAACTGCTGAGCACACTTTAGTAAACATGTCCTGCAATGTTCGACCAGTACAATCATAGTGAAGAATCACTGTTGACAAGAGAATAATAGAATATTGTTCTGTCATATAACTAACCAGCAAGTGTTTATTTTCTTCTTTTTCAGTCCTGGTACCTGGGCTAGCTTAGTCCCTTTTCAAGTATCAAACAGGACTCCAATCTTGCCAACAAATGTCCAAAATTATGGACTGAACCTAATTGGAGAACCTTTCCTTCAAGCAGAAACAAGCAACTGAGAAAAATCTGAAGGAGAAAGAATGGGAGTGAAAAAAGAAAGAAAGAAAGAAAGTGAGACTGGACATTTAAAAAAAAAAATTAAGAAAGAGAAGAAAAACAGACCAGCAATTGCAGCACTTACAATCACTAATTTCCCTTTACGGTTGAAACTCTTTTGTGACACAAGAAAGGGTCAATGGTTTTTCACTGATGGGTAGAATACAGCTCCTGCTAAACTAGCCTTTGTTATCTGAAGTCTACTGGGATATAGATGTTCAGTCTCTTATGACAATATATTTTAACTGACTTTCTAGATGCCTTAATATTTGCATGATAAGCTAGTTTTATCGGTCTAGTATTCTTGTTGTTTACGCATGGGATCACTATTCCTGGTTCTATTCTCATAAAACAAAGGTTAGGAGGTGGCAGCAGAGCTAAAGAGGCCATAGGGCTCCTGGGCAGCCATTTTGTAAACGTTCACATTTTTACAAAGTGAAAAGAAAATGGAGTTTATATAGTCTTTTAGTTACCAATACAGATTTTAAGAAACAGAGTATCAAACATTTGCCCTTAACCCAGCCTTTCTTAGTATACGACCCAGTATGAATTGCAAAATGAGTTCAAAGTTAAGGCTCTTCTGAGGAAAAGCTTCAGTGTAGGTACAGTGTTACCTCCTCATGCAACAGTATAAGTCACTTCTATGCTCCACTTCCCCACAATAAAAACATTTAGAACAGGCAAGTGCCATTTACGAAGTATATTGGGGAATCACTATAAGTCCACCTGTCCTCTTGGACTCTAAATAGAGGGGACTAATATAAAATTTTTGAAGAATTTTGAACAAATGTATTTTTTCTCTCACTTTTGAGAGGATCTGAATGGCATTGAACCCAGACAAATCATGTACTTTAGAGGATGAGATGAATGGCGGATATAGCACTTATATTGGTTTAGCATCTGGGCTCTGCTGAGGCAGGATTTATTTATTTAAAATTTACTGGTTGCAAGAAGAGCTTGTAGCACATACAAAAAAAAAGATTTCTATGAAAATCTGCATTACAGAGGCAAAATACATTTTAAAAAAAGAGGCAAAGCCATTGTAGCAAGAGAAAAGCTTACAGCTTGCAGACTGGGAATACCAGATCTATGAAAAAAAATAAAGATAACTAAAAATATATAGGAGATATATATGAAATATATATATATAAATGCACTCTGAAGGAAATGTAATTGCAGGGGTGCTTAAAAAAACTTGCATGGTGCTTTCTGAAAATGAGCCTTGTTCAACAAGTTTCTAGCATTGACAGAATTGTAACGAGCATGATCTGACACACTTTGCCTCTCTGTCTCTTTAAAACAAAATAAAATAGCTGAGAACAAAAACAATTACAATTATTCTTTCCAGTAATCCTAATTTGCACGAAGATATAATGTCCACATTACGTGCCTTGCCTTGAAATATTAAAAAAGTGACGTCACTACACTTGTTTTGCTGCATTTATTATCATTTAAAATCTTTTACCATTTTTATGACAAAATATTTTGTACTCCAGAGGGTATTAAATAAAAAGCCTATGCGACATCCTGGATTTTTTTAAAACAGTTATACCTTTATCTCAAATTTATAAAAAGCATATCATGGCTGTGTATAGTTACTGCTTAAGAGAAAAAAAATTGTAATCGACCAGCAATATTTTCAGTATTTTGGTGTTTTTTCTATTTACCTTTCATGTTTTTCATCTTCCAATTAATATTTGGGAGGGCAGGGAAAGGGGTGGGGAGAAAAAAAAGAGAGGGGGTAGATTCCAATTTATACGAATTATGCAATACCAAGTTTTGCCTATGTAGGTAGTGCTTTTAGCTGTATTGGTTATTCTAGGTAAGTTCGCATATAAAAGAAAAAAAAAAAGAAAAAAAGAATGTTGTATGCATTTTTGTTAATTTTGTTTTAATTGACCAAAGTGGGTACTGCTATTTTTGCAGTGTGATGAGGTCCTTTTGTGTACTAAGGGATGGCAAGAAGAGTTTTATATACATAAATACATACATAAAAACACACACATGTATATGTATATATATATATGTGTGTGTGAGTGTATATATATGTATTGTTGGGATAGATGGGAGGTGGGAAGATATTGAAATTCTTTACAGTATAACTGTGAAGCCATACACCTTCTAGCCAGGCACTGGCTGCAAAGCAACTTTTTTGCCCTACTGTGAGAATATCTCAGATTGGTTTCCTCCTTTCAATTTTCCACCTGGGGTGCAAGATGAACTCAATTCTGGATTAAAAAAACATTTTTTTAAATAAAATGAATGAATTCCACTGGAGGCAGACTTGACTTGAGGAAGTACATTTTTAATATGTGTATTGTTTCCATTTTGTTTGCATTTTGTTTTGTACAAATCAAGTCTCAGGTGAGGAAGAAAGAACCTTGCAACATTTGGGATAAGATATTTAAATTTCCACAGTTTACGTGCCCTGTGGACATATTCCAGTATTCCTCTCTTTCTTAGTTAATTTGTTATTTGTTCATTATAGAGGAGGCCATGATTTGAATGCAAAAAATACAAAAGAGACATTGTTTAAAATGTACTTAATTGCATCTAACATTCTTTAATTGGTTCACCTTGGGGCCTAAATTTGGCCTTGGTAGCAAGAGACTCAGATTTGACATCATAGGCAGATTCTGGTATCTTCGTGCTTCATGCGGAATGCTTCAGGTCATATGTGATGTCAGTGAGAACATGAACAAAATCAGATGAAGCTTGAAGGTTGTCATTCAATAGTTAATGTACTGTCTCCAAGGGAACACAGTAGAGCATCTGAAACAATTTAACAAATAATGACCTTAAGGTGTGAATTGTTACTTGTATGTACCCTTGAAATGTTGACACATACATAAGGGCACTTAATTTTTTTTTTTAAGAATGTTGTGAATATATGCAATTCAATAATGAAAGAAGAAAGAAACATAATTAATTTAGATGAAAGTATGCCTCAAATGAAAGCAATTTTATGTAATGTGCTCTTTTTTTGAACCCTACAATCTGTGCTTTCATTCAGTAAATGGGATGTGAGAATAACTGAGGCGTGGTGGATCTTAATATGAGCCCCTACCAGTTTGAACTTTTGGTTTCAATAAAGCACATCATTTAATGATGAACATTTTTTATGAACCAGGATTATGTGCTGAAGAACTGTATTTGATTAACTCTCAGTCAGAGGCAGCAGAATAGAATTTTGATTGGAGGGACCACAGAAAGAAATTTCTGGTCCCTCTCCTAGCACTCAAGTTGCTAATTCTGTGTTGGGCACAATATTGGTTGGGCCATGGCCTCAGTAGCCCACCCCATTTCGCTGCCTCTGCTTTCAGTCTAATATTCCAAAGTTTTGTTGCAGAATCAGGCTATCACAGTTCCATTTGTAAGTGTAATAATCAGTGCTCCTAATTAAATATTTGATTCACTCAAATAAAAACAAGGAAGGCTATGACAGGCAAAATTTGTCTGGTGAGATATATGGCAGGACCATTTAGTTCACTACTTTTCATGGTGTCCTATAATCTAAAATTGAGAAAAAGCATTATTGAACAGGGCTCTTTCTTCCTCTATGGGATTCTTCTTATTTTTTTTTTTACTCTCCAGTAGCAAAGCCTGCTTCGATTTAGAGAAAATAGAAAACAAACAAAAAATGGTAATTTGACTCCTCCCCTTCTCTGTACCCTCATCTGATTAAGGGCCCTGTTTACTAAGGTGCGCTAGCGTTTTTAGCACATGCACAAAATTAGCACATACTAACTGTGTAGGCGCCCATAGGAATACTGTGGACGCCTACACAGCGTGCACTAATGGTTAGCACACGCTAAAAGCACTAACGGACCTCTAGCCTGGCTTAGTAAACGGGGGCCCTAAGCAAGGTGTTCAAGCAGCTCAAATCCAGTCTTCCGCCTCCTCCTTCACTAGGAAGTGTATTCTGACTAAATCAAGTCACCCCGTTCTATGTGCACTGTTTTGCTTTGTTCAGTTGCTTTGCAGCCCTGGTCATTTGGCAGTGCCACTGAAGCGTGTTTCCCCTGGAGTGACATGAAAATTTGAGGCTTAACTGAGGAAAACAAAAATAAAGCAGTGAAGGAAACTGTACATAAAGACATGGCGAAAACAATATTAATTATAGCAATATGGTTGTGGGGTGATGTTCGGGTGGGCAGCTTCATTACAATTTGCGAGTGAGTCTATGTAGCTGCAAGCAGAGAGAGAGCAAATGCTCCTTTTAATGAACCGCCTATCTGGTAGACAGTAATTTGTATGCTGTATAGTTTTGTTAAGAACTTTTTTTTAATTAAAGTACCCTTGTTTGTAAAGCTAACTTTTTAACATTTGTAATGGGGATATATTTTATTTCCATTTTTTAAAAGTAAGACAAGAATATTCCTTGCATAGAAACTGGACTTGAGTTAAAACTCTCCAGTCTCTTAATTTATGTATTGAAAAATCCTGTCCTTCTTAGGAATTATTTCACAGGTTCCTATACTTGAAAAGTATAGGTTTCTAATCCTTGAAAAGAAATTGTAAATGGAGAAAAATTATATTTTATGAAGGTTATTTTGTTGTATTTAGTATTGGAAAGGTTGGTTTTCAGAACATTTTGGGACGTTGGAAACAACACTGTCTTTTTATTAGTATATGTGGCCTTTAGAAAGAAAACATTTTGTGATTGTTACATGTGGTATTTAAGATTAGGTTCACAGAGCATTCATGAGAAAGCAAAGAACTTAAACCAGTAATTATGTGTCTCATATCACCATGTCCTCAGGGAGAAGGGTTTTTGGATTCGAACCTTGTTGCTTGATAAGGACTTCATGGAAAGAGTTTGTATAGGGATGTATTCAGCTGTGACACCAGTGTGTGTTCTTTACCTAGATTCTAAATTGTATGTACTGTGTGAAATTATGAAGGCCCGCAAAGCGCTATCCCATATTCAGTGTACAGTATTCATTAACAAGAGAAAAATACAACTCTATAATGTTGCTGGCAGTTAGGCCCTGAGCACGACATCCAGTATAGTCCATATTTTCTAGCAAGGTCTTCAATAACCAGCTGCATGCTTCCTGGACTCTTTGTTTATATTAATTTTATTGGTTTTCCTAGAAAATGTTTAAATGTACAGGCTAAACAAGTTCAACAGGAAAAGCTCAAACTGAACATTCATTTGTATAGAAGGAGCCATACAAAAATTGAATGCCGCCTTCTTTGCACTTTCTGCTAATTCCCCTGTTTCTTGCTTTTATTTTTATTTTTTTTATTGTTTCTAATTTCACAAATAATTGTGTGGGCATGGTGGAGCACTGCAGTTGGAGGCTAGCTTGGACCACTGATTTTTGCCTTTGACCCTGTACAATGACCTTTGCATCAGCCAAACTTATTGCCATGACAACTCTTTGTGCTGTTTCCATGCCACACTTCTGTTGGTCACATTGTTGACGGTAAAATAGGGGAGGGGGATGAGTTGGTAATGGTCAATTTTTACACAGTTTTGTTGCATTTATTTTCTTCAACGGTTGTAAGTAGTTTTTTTTTTTTTATAATAAAATGGTTCACTAGTTATTACTCTTTAGAAATATTTGTGTGTTGCAATTGTAATGTATGTTGAATTTATGAAACAGGCTTCAGTGTCACTAGCATATTAGTGTGTCAAACTAAGCCTGATATACTATTTTTTTTGCATGGTAAAATACATTAAAGGTGGCCTACACAGAATGGAAAGCAGTGCAAGCTAGTGACACTAAAGCCAGTCTTTATATTACTGTATTTTTGACAGAATGGGTTTGAAACTGCTACAGGGACTGATGTGACAAATGTATCTCTTTATGCAGAAGGAAGTTATTTTTTATTTTTTTTGTTCAAGAAAAGCAGTGTGGGCTAATATGCATCCTTCATTGAGGGCATTGAAGTTGCATGGACTGATAAAAGTTGATGCAAAACAAGAAAGAAACAAAAAAAAAAAACCAGCAAAATGTTTACCAAAAAACTCAAACTAATGAGCAGTGCCTGTTCAATTTCACAGTCTCTGTTGAGTTCAGTTGTAAATATGTTTCAGATAACATTTTCGAGAAAAAAAATGAGTATCTACAACATGTAGAATGTGAGGGGTAACTCGATCCCAGGCATAGGCTTCTCAAAAAGCTGCATTTAGATTATGTCTTCATTATGCTGTTAATTTGTGCTTATATCATATAGAACTTCTAGTAAACTGGGAAAAGGTGCCCCATCTCAATGATACTTCTCTGAGAACATCCTTCGTAGGGCTGTGTGTTTCTCTAGTTACATTTAGTACAACTGTACGTGACAAAGTAGTCAGTTATTGCTTGCTAGCTACACACCAGGGTTGATCCATTCTCAAACTTTTGGCATTTCCTACCCCTCAAGGCCATAAATACTGATGTTTTTATTATATAAGGGGGGAAAAAAGACAAAAAGAAGGTGCATGCCCAACCTCAGTGTAACAGCCATTAGTGATAGGATATATTACACTAGAGGTAACCTCTCTTTTTGCAACCTGAGCCTCTACCATCAAGAATCTGGCTTTTGCCAGAATATTAGCAAAGGTTTTATAGTGCCTGGTTGAAGGACATTTATGTTCTTTTGGGTAGACCAGTGAACCCTGAATTGCCACAAGTTTTTGAATGGTGTAAATCAAGCTTGACTTTAATGTGATTGTTACTGTTATATGCAGCCTATACTGCTAGCAGCTGCTCATACTGCAGTCAATTACTGGAAGCGGATATATTTCCTATGCAAAAACTGTCTAAACAATAAAATGAGCTATGCTACAGATACTGGCCTCATGTGTGTGTTTTTGTATTTATTTTGCAAAATCTTTATAGTTCTTCCATGTTGCTTTTTTCCTATACTAAATCAAGAAAACCTATTCCAGTAAAGAAAACAATGATAAAAATACTTATAAGAATACTTAAGTCAGTCCTGGTGTACCCCCTTGCCAGTCAGGCTTTCAGGATATCCAAAATGAATATACATGAAGAGATTTGCATACAATGGAGGCAGTGTATGCAAATCAATCTCATACATATTTCATTGTGAATATCCTGAAAACCTGACTGGCAAAGGGGTACTCCAGGACCAACTTGGAAAACACTAGCCTACTTGAAGAGCTCTTAGATGGGACATTACTGGTACATACATCAGATATCTAGGATGGTGGAGAGGAAAAAAATCCATGTACCGTGCCTGCAAACTTGATTTCCAGCATTGCTATCAAAAGATTTTTTTTCAATATAGGTGCATATAGAAATTAAATCAGACAATAATTCAATTTTTTTTAATTTTGTTTTACACCAAATAGAATAGTAGGGATATACAGAAAACAATTTTGTGTCATGCTGATTTTTGAACTCTTTTTGGTTTATTTCAAACTTTTTAAAGTTTAAAAACCTTGTAATGCATGTAGAAAAGTTTCTTTGCATAATTAGTTGGTTACAACCCATTAATTCTCTATGTACACTTTTGCACTTATAAAATTCACAAAATAAATGTGCTCTAATGAATGTACATCACTAGGAAACAACAGGAGTCAGAATGTAATTTCAAGCAGGATGTATTATTATTACTATTAGGATTATTTTGGAATTAGTTTTAAGATTGAGAATTTGCTTGGCTATCTGGCATGGGAAAATGAGTATCAACCATTGTATACCATCAATATCCACTGGACCACAGCAAGCTGATTTAAGATATAAATGGTCAGAGTTGTCATTTTACCCATTAATCCAATATAATTAGCAGCTGCCTTTACTTTAAAGGATTGATAATACTTTTTAGCCCTTCCATGACATTCCTTTTCTTGGATTTACTTATTGTATATATTTCTGATCAAGAGGCAAGAATGATAAATGTTCATTCCCTTTATTTTACGTTTATAAGTCTCTACAAACAAAAAAAAATCAACCATCAAATACTTGAATGGAAAAGTTAACAAGTGAAAGATATCACATTCATAATTAATATTAGGAAACTAATCATAGGAAATAAAGGATAACCAGATTACTTATATTGCTATCATAACTCCAAAATAGGGTCCAATACCAAACAGTTTGAACAAAAAAGGTAAAAGTTAAACTCTAAAAGGAAATACAGGCACAAGTCACCGAAGGAAGAGAGAACACCTATACAGTTCCATCATTGCAGCTGAGATGAGACCTCGTTATACCCTTGGAAGACAAGAAAGATAAGTGGGAAAGGTCCCAAAAATATACTTAGTAGATTAAAACACTATAATGAATTTACAGGGGAACTTTAGAAGAAAGTAGGCCCCTAATTGGAGCATACCAGGGCGTAGTGAAACAAATCGTCTTTGCCTTTTTTCTGTACGGCACAAGTCAGGGAAAAAAAATCACTTTAGTCCCCTTGAAAAGCCTATCCCTATGTTTGAAAATAATAACCAAGGCGTTTGTAATGTTCAAATTTACTACCCAAAGTCACAATTAAAGTTGAAGAAGCTTGTCCTCTCTTTCCTAACACATAAGCCTGTGGTACCAAAGAGTCTAACGTAAGTTCCCCTATAACAATATTATCCCCCCTTTTCTTTGAGGGGAGAAAAAATGCTTCCAACATTGTTGGCAAATGAGTTGTAAATTCAGTTGAAGAGCTTCTTGAAAATATTATATCTCTTGGAAAGTTCACCATTCTTATGCTGGAACTCCTTGATGAATTCTCAACCATTTCTAATTGCTGACATATCCCAGACAAATCCTATTTTGTACTGTTCGTAATTGGGATATCTTTTGATCAGGCAATGTCATCATAACAACTTCAGTTTTAAGCTTCTTTAACTCAGATTCATAATGCACAAGTTTTGTTTTTTTTTTGTTACATTTGTACCCCGTGCTTTCCCACTCATGGCAGGCTCAATGCAGCTTACATGGGGCAATGGAGGGTTAAGTGACTTGGCCAGAGTCACAAGGAGCTGCCTGTGCCTGAATTGGGAATTGAACTCAGTTCCTCAGTTCCCCAGGGCCAAAGTCCACCACCCTAACCACTAGGCCACTCCTCTCTAAGGGGGTCTTTTACAAAGGTGTGCTAGCGTTTTTATCACGCACTAACCATCTAGATGTCCATAATATTCCTATGGGCATCTATACAGGGGGAGATTCTATACATAGTGCCTGGAAAATCCGCATGGAAATAATTTTCACCTAAGCATATTCTATAAGATTTAGGTGCAGTATATAGAATATGCTTAGTTGATATCACAGCATCTAAAACTACGCACCTCCATTTACACCAATGAAAATGTGACATAAATCCCTGCACGTAGATTTACATGCACTGGGCCGTATTCTATAACAATGTGTATAAATTTTGGAATGCTCACAAAACACCCATTTCCCCACCCATAGCCATGCTCCTTTTGAACTGCACACTTTAGAATTTAGGCGCAGTTCATTAAAGCACACACTTAGCAAGTTATGTGCGTATATTCTAATTATTGCCAATTAGTGTTCATTATTGCGCTGTTAACGCTGATTGGTTTGTTAAGCCAATTAAATTACATGCATTGGTATAGAATATGCTTAGGTTTAGGCGTAGAATGCTAGGCACGATATACAGAATCCAGCAGTTAGCATGCACTAATTTTTAGCATGCACTAAAAATGATACCGCACCTTTGTAAAAGGAGCCCTGAATCATTTATTTGAGTCAACAAACTTTGCACTGTGGGCTGGATAGTTTCAGCAAAGTTCTGACATTGCATACCATATAGATTCCAGGTGTCATGATAGAGGGTTTACTCGCAAGAGATTCTGGCACTACAATGGGAGGGTTTTCTTTCCTTTGCCTTCCTACTGCCTTATCTCCCTTGTCACCACCAGCCTCACACAGGTCCGAGTCCATTCTCAATACTGAGCTGCATGAAGTTTCCTTTTGAAAAATATAGGTTGTTATGAAGGTCATCCTTGGACAGGCAAGACAGAGAGGCTGGGTGATAACAAGTTCTAACAAGCAAAGCACAAGTATTATCACAATGAAGATATCAACATTTATTAAAATTATACCCAACGTAGCCATGTTTCTCCCTCAGGCTTTGTCAGGAACAAAACATCCAGAAAATGTGTATAGGATGGATCATTAAATTGAGGTCAAATTAATCAGATGCCAAAATAACTTCTAAATAAATGTATATATTTCTGGAAAGAATCCTGTTGGCCATTGATAGTCAAAACGTGTTCCCATCAAGCCATGAACAGACCAGCATGTGAAGGGCAAAGTTGCCCCAAGAGCTTTGCTTTATGTTTGTAAAAAGAACTGAAAGCAAAAAGAAGACAAGTATGCAAGTGAAAACTCAAGTAGAATGCCTCATTTGAAATCTCAACTCTTATGTAGCTGAAACTCTTCTAGAAGAGCTTCACAATTATTTCTGACTTAAATTGCAACTTCCTTATAATTCATAGAACAAAAGTACACTAATGATGCCCAATTTGAATCCATATCATATGGACTTCCCTTATTTCAGAGTCATTGTAAGTCATGGACCTTTCAATTGCCTTTGAGTGGTTCCCTTTTTAGTTCCATCCAAACCAATATCTTACCAGGCTAGCAGGAAATTAAGGGGCCCTTTTACAAAGGCGTGTAGGCACCTACATGTGTCCAATATGCGTAAAATTGGCACTACCATTTGGCTACCACGTGCCCCGGGCGGTAATTCAATTTTTGGCATGTGCCCAAAACACACAGTAGAAACTATTTTCTATTGTCTATCGCAGGATGCTTACCTGGCGTTAACCAGCAGTTGGCGTGTGCTGGACGCTTACCACCCAATTAGGGCGTGAGACCTTACTGCTAAGTCAATGGGTGGTGTTAAGGTCTCAGGCCAAAAATGGGCATGTGCTGGTTTTCATTTTGCCGCACGTCCATTTTCCAGCACATTAAAACGAACCCCTTTTTTTCCAGATGTGCTCAGGAAATGGACTAGATTGCATCCAAAACATGCACCCACACCAGCACAGGCTACTTTTGGGTGTGCCTTAGTAAAAGGGCTCCTAAATTTATCTGTTATGTTAGGCTGACATACCTTCTAACCCTAGTCCTAGACAAAGGAATCTCTTTGAAAGATCAAGACGTCCAAATTTCAAGGAGGCATGGTGAACCTTCACTAAACATAATTCTGTACTTCCCGATTATCTATATTAATCAACAAGATTGAAGTTTAACATTCCTGATTGTCCAAATTAATCTATTACGATTGAAGTTAATCCAACACCTTTTATTTTCTGATTACAAAAATGCACTTTCTATAACTGTATACCTAATCCTCTCTGTCACTTTCACCTTAAATATGTAATTTTCTTCCGGAATTGGTGATCACCATTATGGAAAACGTAGGCCACATTGAGCCTGCAAATAGGTGGGAAAATGTGGGATACAAATGCTACAAATAAATAAATAAATAAATAACACTCGGACGTCTTTGAGCCATAATTGAAAAAAGCTGGGACATCCTAAATTAAAACTTGGACGTTTTCACCCGGGCGTGTTTTTTTTACGAATAAGGTACAAAAAGGTGCCCGAAATGACCAGATGACCACCAGAGGGAATCGGGGATGACCTCTTGTTACTCCTCCAGTGGTCACTAACCCCCTCCCACCCTCAAAAACCATCTTTAAAAATATTTTGTGCCAGCCTCTATGCCAGCCTCAGATGTCATTCTCAGGTCCATGACAGCTCATACAGGTCCCTGGAGCAGTTTTAGTGGGTGCAGTGCACTTCAGACAGGCGGACCCAGGCCCATACCCCTCCTACCTGTTATGTTTGTGGAGGAAATAGTGAGCTTTCCAAAACCCACCACAAACCCACTGTACCCACATCTAGGTGCCCCCTTTCACCCGTAAGGGTTATGGTAGTGGTGTACAGTTGGGGGTAGTAGGTTTTGGGGGGCTTAGCACACACGGTAAGGGAGCTATGTACCTGTGAACAATTTATGAAGTCCACTGCAGTGCCCCCTAGGGTGCCCGGTTGGTGTCCTGGTGTTATGATTCTGCTAGACAGGCAGGGAAAGGATTGAGCTGACGTCTGAGGCAGCATACGCCAGAAGTCAGAGCTATTTAAACCTACCTTTCCCTATAGTCCATGCTTTAGCGTTGATCCCGGTCATCTGAAGCCTGTTACCTTCTCTCTGCCTGTGCTTTCTTGGGAGTTGTTTCTCCTCTCTTTGCTCGTAGCTTCTCTGTGTGCTGGTTTCCCAGCGTATGCTTGTTTGTTTACCTAGCTAAGCTGCTTTTTCTGATTACCTTGCTTCCCTTCACCCGAGGGTGCTCAGTGCTGCTCTGTCTCTGTGTTCTGCTGAGTTCTGGTAGGAACATTGTTTGTTTGTTTATTTATTTATTTACAGCATTTATATCCCACATTTTCCCACCCATGGGTATGCCCAATGTGGCTTACAGTAATTTACAAAAGCATACATCAAATCTTCAAACAAACAGTCAATGGCATTGTAGGGAAAGGAGCAAGTGAGTAATAGCAGAGGTGGGAAAATAGGGATAGAAAATAGAATTCAATGGGTAGCGGTGCGGGGTGGGTCAAGAGCGTAAGCCTTTCCAAATAAGTAGGTCTTAAGGTATCCTTTGAAGGTCGGATGATCAGGGATAACTTTCATGAATCTAGGTAGGCCATTCCACAGTTGTGCTCTAATCTAGGAGAAGGTGGTGGTGTAAGTGGTTTTATACTTGAGGCCACTGTAGATTGTTTGCTTTAAACCTTTGACTGCAGTGAAAGCTCTGCTTCTTTCTGATGTATTTTAGAAGCAACCCTTCCCTTTAGCCTGCTTTAACTTCTTGTCTGCTGTGTCTGTCTCCGGATTCTTGTGAGCTTTCCTCCTTATCTGACTTGTGTATGTAAAGGCAGCTTTCCCTGTTTGCTTGCTTTTTCCTTGTCTCTAGTGTCTGTTATTTGACTCTGTGGCACAGCCTTGTGTACTCTTGTGTGTGGATTCCCTTGACCCTTGAGTGCTGTGTGGCACAGTCCTGTGTATTCCTAGAAGTGGTTTCCCTTTATCTTTGAGCGCTGTGTAGCCCAGCCTTGTGTATTCCTATAGGTGGCTTCCTTTTTCCCTTGGGTGCTGTGTGGCACAGCCTAGTGTATATGTGTGCTGTTTGGTACAGCCTAGAGTGTTCCTGTGGAGCTTCACTCTTATAGAGTCTGTGTCCCATTCTGTCCGTGGTTTTCTCTTCCCCTGGCCGTAGCCTGTACCTGCCAGTTCTACTACTACTACTTAACATTTCTAAAGCGCTACTAGGGTTACGCAGCGTTGTACAATTTAACATAGAAGGACAGTCCCTGCTCAAAGAGCTTACAATCTAAAGGACACGTGAACAGTAAGTCTGATAGGGGCGGTCAAAATGGGACAGTCTGTATTTCCTGAAAGAGTTAGGTGCCGAACGCAGCATTGAAGAGGTGGTCTTTAAGCAAAGACTTGAAGATGGGCAGGGAGGGGGCTTGGCGTATGGGCACGGGAAGGTTGTTCCAGGCATAGGGTGAGGCGAGGCAGAATGAGCGGAGCCTGGAGTTGGCAGTGGTGGAGAAGGGTAATGAGAGGAGGGATTTGTCCTTTGAACGGAGGTTTCGGGTGGGAACGTAAGGGGAGATGAGGGTAGAGAGGTAGTGAGGGGCAGCAGACTGAGTGCATTTATAGGTAAGAAGGAGAAGCTTGAACTGAATGTGGTATCTGATTGGAAGCCAGTGAAGTGACCTGAGGAGAGGGGTGATATGAGTATATCGGTTCTGGTGGAATATAAGACGTGCAGCAGAGTTCTGAACAGATTGAAGGAGGGATAAGTGGCTAAGTGGGAGGCCGGTGAGGAGTAAGTTGCAGTAATCAAGGCGAGAGGTAATGAGAGCATGGACGAGAGTTCGGGTGGTGTGTTCAGAGAGGAAAGGGCGAATTTTGCTGATGTTAAAGAGGAAGAAGCGACAGGTCTTGGCTATCTGCTGGATATGCGCAGAGAAGGAGAGGGAGGAGTCAAAGATGACTCCGAGGTTGCGGGCAGATGAGACGGGGAGTATGAGGGTGTTATCAACTGAGACAGAAAGTGGAGGAAGAGGAGAAGTGGGTTTTGGTGAGACGATGAGCTCGGTCTTGGACATGTTCAGTTTCAGATGGCAGGTGGACATCCAGGCAGCAATGTCGGATAAGCAGGCTGATACCTTTGCCTGGGTCTCGGCGGTGATGTCTGGTGTGGAGAGATACAGCTGGGTGTCATCAGCATAGAGATGATACTGGAAACCATGGGATGAGATCAGGGAGCCCAGGGAAGAGGTATAGATTGAGATGAGAAGGGGTCCAAGGACAGATCCCTGGGGAACACCAACAGATAGCGGGATGGGGGTGGAGGAGGATCCATGAGAGTGGACTCTGAAGGTGCGGTGGGAGAGATAGGAGGAGAACCAGGAGAGGACAGAGTCCTGGAACCCAAATGAGGACAGTGTGGCAAGAAGTAAATCATGATTGACAGTGTCTCATGATTGACAGTGTCAAAGGCGGCTTGTCCTTGTCTGTCACCCTTCCCTTGTGTCTAGCTAGTGCTTTGTGCGCTGCATGTGCTCCAGTCCCTCCGAGGACCCCTTGTTGTTCTTTTTCCCTTCCCTAGTGTGACTTTGTTCTGATCGGCCGTGAGGCCCGTACGCTTGGACTCTGTACGAGTGGGTTCCTGTTCAGCCGTGAGGCCCGCTTGAGTGGTCTATCTCCCTTTTCTGCTGGTGCTGGTTGAGTATTCTGAGTGTGCGGGGCTTTGTGGCTGTGGGTTTGCGTAGCGCCTGTTTGGTCCCCCCTAGGCCTTGGCCAAGATTCTTCCTAAGCCTCGGCCTCGGCTCAAGGGCTCACGAATGGATTAACACCTGGCATGTCAGGGGGACCAGTACACTACAAACACTGGCTCCTCCCACATCCAAATGGCTTGCATTTGGACATTTTTGACATGGACGTCTTTGGTTTTGAAAATCACCAAAAGTCAAAGATGTCCGTGTCTAAGGACGTCTTGGTTAGGGTGGTGGACTTTGGTCCTGGGGAACTGAGGAACTGAGTTCGATTCCCACTTTAGGCACAGGCAGCTCTTTGTGACTCTGGGCAAGTCACTTAACCCTCCATTGCCCCATGTAAGTCGCATTGAGCCTGCCGTGAGTGGGAAAGCGCGGGGTACACATGTAACAAAAAAATAAAAAAATCTCTAAGAACATCTAAATCCGTCTTTGGTATTTTTGAAACGAAAGATGGACGTCCATCTTTTTTTGAAAATACGGTTTTCCCCGCCCCTGGATTTCAACTTTTTACAAAGACGTCCAAATCCCAACTTGGACGTTTCTTTCACAAATGCCCCTCTTTGTCACTAACATAAAATTCACATGCAAGTTACAAAACTCATTCACTCGCTTCTCAGGATGTCATTTAGTTGCTGCAACCTCCACGTATTGTGGGGTACAAGTACAGAGTGAAGATTTATTTATTGGAAGCCAACAGTAAGCTTTGTGCCAATAAAAATAGTATAGATGTTTCATAATCTCTGCAGTACCCTGAATATATGCCATACATGAAGGGGCAGTGATTTAAGACAATAATCTGTTTATTAGAATAGAGTTTCTAAAATAAATCCCAGACCATCACTTTTAGGGCAATCTGGTGAATGTTTGCTTGTTTTATGAGTCTTAGCTAAACATTGAGTGTAATGGGAGAATTTACTAGCAAACATGATGAATCTATTTTATTTTAAATGCTGAGCTAGGTGGTGGCAGTTTGCTTGAGTGTATAACGGTGTTTTACATACTCAAGGAAACGCTTATAAACTGACCCTGTTATCTAGATGCATAAAAATAGGAGCTAGGAAAATGTAACTCCTACTTTTATACAATATCACCTGGGCTGTGTATAGGTCACCCAAATGTGAGCGCCCAAATTTCAGTGCAGATCCCAGAAATGCACATACATGTATTAGTCAATTAGGTGATAACAATCAATTACTGGAGTTAACAAGCACTTAATTGGTAGTAATTAGGAGTTATGTGTGAATTATGTGCGATTCACGTCTACCCATTCCACTCCACTCAGTATTTTATAGACCTCTATCATATCTTCCCTCAGTCATCTCTGCACTGAAATCTTGGAAGTATCCTTGACCTACCCATGCCCCTTCCTAGCCACACACCCTTTGGAACTATACTCAAGATGAATTGGGTATGCAGGTTATAGGATAGGCGTGGATCTCAGATACACATGTAACCTATAATTAGTGCCAATTAGCACTTGTTAAGGCCAATTATGATTGTTATTACCAATTTAGCTAATTACTTTTCCATGCCCAAGATTTCATGCCAAACTTTGGTTGATCTGTACAGAATTTTTAGGATAGGTACTTAAAGATCTAAACATGTATTTCCCAGAGTAAAGAAGAGAAAGGGTCGATATGGTGGAGACTTTTAACGCCACATAATAAATGTTTTGGAAGTAGAAAAGAGGCTCTGGAATGAAAGGCAATGGGATTAGCCTGAAAGGGAGTAGATTCAGGCATAATCTGCAGAATTATTTCTTTACAGAAAGGGTAATGGACACATGGAATAATCTACCAATGACAGTGGTAGAGAGAAGGGCAGTATCAGAATTCAAGAAAGCACGGAATAAGAATAGTGGGTCTCTGAGAGAGAGAAAGGAATTGCAGAACTGAGCAGGAGGTGTGGATGGGCAGACTAGATGAGCCATATGGTCTTTATCTGCCATCCTGTTCTGTGTTTTAAGACTTACAGTGACAGAGACATGTTGTCAAGGGCATGGAGGCTAATAGAGGAGACAGATGGGAGTTCAGCATCTTGATCTGAAGGGGTGATTGCTGTGACTACAAGAATGTCACTCCCATATGTGTACTTTTAGTGGGAGTACGCAACTTAAACTCGTTCTATTCAAGAATGCAAAAACCAAATAGTATGCTGCTCTTTCAATACTGCAGCACCAGTTGAAATACATAAGTTACTGTAAACTAAGTTCTATAAAATACATGATTCTATGACAAAGAAGTAGAAACTTCATTACAACACCTACAGCAGAATCCAAACCAAGGAACTGCAGGCTAGGCCAAGACACATGTACAACTGCAGTGAAACAGGAAATCTGTTTGCATTCCCATACTTACCAGTAGCAGGCGCTTCCAAAGTAAGTCAATCATAAATATATTTACACAATCTTTACCTTTGGGTGGAACTCTGAGGCTTGGTCTGGTGCTCTAGAATGGCAGGCTTGACCAGATGAAATGAGAGTGCAATTAAAAGAGCATACATTATCTGCAAGCTGCTAGATAGGGAAACCTGGCAGTGTCCTACTGTGAGGTTGTCTGTGAGTCTAGAGGAATGGTGATTTGGAGATGCAAGACTTGTTAACTTGACAAGTTGAGAGGCTCTTGCCCGCTTAAATCCCCTGGGGCCACCTAACCCATTAAACTGGGCAGTGCCTCTAAATATTGCCTCTGGGCAGGTCAGGGGCGGTACAGGGAGAAGCATTAGGGAGGGGCCCAGGGTTATGCGGGTACTGGCAACATTCACTGCCGGCACCCACATTGCTAAGAAGCCTACTTAGGACAGCTCAAAAGTTATCCTAAATTATGCCGCTTAGCGAGATGAAATTTGAAATGGACAGGAGACCCAGACAAGAGAAAACCAGAAGAGAGACCTGGGACCAAAGCAAATAGAAAAGTAAAATACTCAGACAACAAAGATAGAAAACAATATTTCTTCTAAATTTATTAATTGGAATATGTCAATTTTGATAAATGCATTTCTTTGATATCTTAAATTTTAGTTTCTATTCCACTAGTGTTGTTGTATATGCGCATCCAACTTTTTTGAGGGTTCCAGTTCAGTTTTTTGCCTTCATATCTCTATTATTGATGTGTGGTCCTGCTCAGTTATCTATGCAGGTGCCGGCTCTGAATATTGTCGGCACTCACATAACTGAATAGCAGCTGGGATCTGCATGAGCTCCAACAGCCATTGCTTGTGTGAATACCACTGGATATTCAATGCTGGTTTCCAGACACGGACTGGTATTGAAAATCGGGGGCTAATATAGCCAGCAGAGGTCAGTATTTAAAAATGCTGACCATTGCCAGCTGAATATTGGCTGGGTTACATTTAGTGGGTTTCTTTGGTTACTTCAGGGTCTCATTAAGATCTGGGCATTGACCTACCCTGCTGCCCGCTATGTCTTCCACCTTAACTCCCTAATTCTATAATGTTTGGAGCATAATTTGACACTTAAGGAGGCATTTTCGATAGGATGTTCAAGTCAGATCTGGGACATCCAGCTCATAACATCCAAAAATGCACCCACCCATCTCACAGCCATTTTCAAACAGGGAAAATTTAGGATTTCTGAACATGTCCAAAATGGAGAACTTTTTTCCAAAATGAAATGTCCAAAATATGAATACCAAAAAAGCAGGCACAAAAACATCTATCTGGGATAATTTGTACAAAAATGGCCACACAGAAGTCCCTGCACAGCAGAGCGGCAGCCTAGTGGTCAGTGCAGTGGACTTTAATTTAAATGTTATTGTGAACCCTCCAGAAACAAATAAAAACCTACTTTACCAAAAAGTACACCCCTACAGTAGCTTGCAGGTGTCTTATAAATTTAGGTACAGTAGGTATTTCTATGTTCCAAGAGGGCTTACGTATCTGTGCAAATATAAGAGTTAAAGTGGGAGGTACACCTGGATCTCATTGTTCAAAGTTCACTGCACTGACCGCTAGTCTACTCCTTACACTTGCTTGCTAATCTAATCTAATTTAGTTTAGTTTATTGGTATTTGATATCCCGCCTTTGATAACTCAGCACATCAAAGCGGTTAACATAATAAGATTTAGGAAATCAGAAAGGAACTACAATAATCAGAAAGGAACTACAATAATAAAGGAAAGAAGGGGCCATTCATACACAAGAATATTGAGGAGAATAGGGAGAAGAGAGTAGGGGGGCAGGGAGGCATGATTCCCTGGGTGGGTCTCCAAGGAGGTCCCGGCGCCAGAAGATTCTGCTCCCTTGGTCTGTCTCTCTCCTGCTCTTGTGTGTTGGGATCTGGGTGATTGTGTTTACAAGATAACCTGGGTTCCGTTACACAGGAGTAGGAGAGTGACAGACTGAGCAAAGAGCAAATGCAGGAAGGTAAGGGAGCAGGGGGCTGCGGCAGTAGCAGCAGCCTGAGTGGCGGGGTGTTGACGGCGACCTGATTGGGATGGGCTGTGGTGGTGGTGGTGGCGGCAGTGGCCCTGTCCAGGGCCCCACCTCAGGCCCAGATCTGTCTCTTGGTGGCCCTGGGGGAGGGGGAAGGGTATAAGGTGCTCCAGTAATGAAAAGGTCAAACAACCTGTTTAAGTAACACTGAATGCTAAATTAAACAGCCAAATTTTACGGCTGACTTAAATTTCTCAAGAGACAATTCAGCCCTAATTTCTTTTGGGAGTGAGTTCCACATAGAGAGAGCAGTAAAAAAGAAAGTGCAGTGACGTGTTGATTCCAAATTAATCTACTTAGGTCAAGGAAGAACTAGATGGTGGTCATTGACCGAGCGGAGGGTGCGAGCGGGAGAGTAAGGAATACTAAGGATAGAAAGGTAGTATGGAAGACCCTGCTGGAAGACCTTAAAAGTTAGGACTAGGAGTTTGAATGTGATCCTCTGCTTACCAGGGAGCCAGTGGTAAACCTATGTAAGGAAGAAAAGTGCACAAACCTAAGTGCATTACATAAAAGTCAAATGGCAGTGTTCTGTAAGGATTATAACTTTTTAAATTGATAGTGAGGAGAGCCTGAACAGATTATATTGCAGTAGTCGAGTCTAGTAATAAGAAGGGACAGTATAAGTGAAAGAAAAGATTGGAAATTAAAGTAACGGCGGACTGAACGTAAGCTGTCTGAGGATGAAAATCCAGCTTTTCAAACAGTTGATATATGGGGGGGGGGGGGGGGGGGGGGGAGGGGCGAGGGGAAACTGTTCAGAAAGGATGGACTCCATCTTAACCAGGATGGAACCAGGCTGCTGGTGCTAACTTTTAAAAAGGAGATAGAACAGCTTTTAAAGTAGAATGGGGGGGGGGGGGGGGGGGGGGGGGGGGGGGGGGAGTCAACAGTCGCCCAGTAGTGCATGGATCGGTATGGAGTGTCCTTGAAAGATACTATTGAAACAAGACATTTAGGGAATCCCAGTACAGAGGTTTCAACAATGTTGAAAGTAAGCCAGTTGTGCTTAATGAGAGAGCAGTTTAAAAGATGCACATTATCCCCTTCAACTTCTAAGCAGTTTGTAGATCCAAGGAAAAAACACAATTTGAAGTGCCTGTATACAAATGCTAGAAGCCTAAAAAATAAGATGGAAGAGTTAAAATATATAGCACTAAATGATGAGGTAGATATAATAGGCATCTCAGAAACTTGGTGGAAAGAGGACAATCAATGGGATACTGTGTTATCAGGGTACTAATTGCATAAAAATGATAGAGAGGATCAAATTGCAGGAGGGGGAGGGTTATGCTACATGTTAAAGAGGGAATTGAGTCAAATAAAATAAACATTCCACATGAAAAAGATAGCAGCATGGAATCATTATGGATAGAAATTCCATGTGTGAAAGGAAAGAGTATTCTTGTAGGGCTGTACTGTCGTCTGCCAGGACAAAATGAACAGACGGATGAAGAAATGTTTACAGAGATTAGAAAAGCTGGCAAATTGGGCAATGCTATAATAATGGGTGATTTCAATTACCCTGATATTGACTTGATAAATGTTACATCAGGGAGTTCACAGGGAGATAAAATTTTTAGATATAATAAACAACTGCTTCTTGGAGCAACTGGTTTAGGAACCGATGAGAGGGGGAGCCATTTTGGATCTGGTCCTTGGTGGCATGCAGGGCATAGTGTGAGAGGTAGTGATGTTGGGTGCCCTGGGCAACAGTGATCATAACATGATCAAGCCTGACCTACTATCTAGAATGAACCCGCAAAAGAAATCCACTGTAGCTGTAATTCATTTTTGAAAGGGCAACTATAATAAAATGAGGAAAATGGTTAAAAAGAAGCTAAAAAGATCAGGTGCTATGATTAGGACACTTAATAAGGCATGGATGTTATTCAAAAATACCAACTTGGAAGCCCAGACCAGATGCATTCCATGTATTTGCAAAGGTGGAAAGAAGAGAAAATGACAGCCAGCATGGTTAAAAGGTGAAGAAAAAGTGGCTATTACAGCCAAAGGATTCTCCTTCCAAGAATGAAAAAAGGACTCAAATGAAGAAAATAAGAAGCAGCATAAGAACAGGCAAGTCAGATGCAAAGCATTAATAAAGAAGGCTAAAAAAGAATATGAAGAGAAACTTGCCATAGAGGCTAAAACTCACAGTAACAACTTTTTCAGGTATATCAGAAGCAGAAAGTCAGTGAGGGAATCCATGTGACCGATAGATCATGAAGGAGCAAAGTGGCATTCAGGGAGAACAAGGCCATGGTGGAGAAATTGAATGAATTCTTTGCTTCAGTCTTTACGGAAGATGATGTAAGAGATCTGCCTTTACCAGAAATGGGTTTCAAGGGTGATGATGCATATGTACTGAGCCAAATTGAAAAATTAAAGAGTAGTAACTCACCTGGACCAGATGGCATACATCCAAGGGTGCTCAAAGAACTCAAGCATAAAATTTGCTGGTCTGCTATTAGTAATATGCGACCTGTCATTAAAATCATCCATAATACCTGAAGATTAGAGGGTGACTAATTATGATGCCAATTTTTTTAAAGGGTTCCAGGAATGATCCAGGAAATTACAGACCAGTAAGCCTGACTAATGTGCTTCATTTCTTAGAAGGTGTGAATAAACATGTGGATAAAGGTGAGTCCATTTATGTAGTGTATCTAGATTTTCAGAAAGCTTTTGATAAAGTTCCTCATGAGAGACTCCTGAGAAAATTAAAGTGTCATGGGATAGGAGGCAGTGTTCTGGTGTGAATTAGGAATTGGTTATTGGACAGAAAACAGATGGTAGGGTTAAATGGTCATTTCTCTCAATGGAGTGCCAAAGGGATAAGTACTGGGACCAGTGCTATTTAATGTATTTATAAATAATATGGAAATCGGAAAGATGAGAGAGGTGATCAAATTTGCAGATGATAGAAAACTATTCAAGGCTGTTAAAACACATGCATACTGTGAAATATTGCAGGAAGAATTTAGGAAACTGGAAGACTGGGCATCCAAATGGCAGATGAAATTTAATGTGGACAAATGCAAGGTTATGCACATTTGAAAGGATAATACGAATCATGGTTACCTGATGCTAGGGTCCACCTTGGGGGTCAGCACTCAAGAAAAAGATCTAGGTGTCGTTGTAGATAATACGCTGAAATCTTCTGCTCAGTGTATGGTGGCAGCCAAAAAAAAAAACAAATGGGATGCTAGGAATTATTAGGAAATGGATAGTGAATAAGACCAAAAATACTATAATGCTTCTGTATCGCTCCATGGTGCAACCACACCTTGAGTATTGCATTCAATTCTGGTCACTGTATCTCAAAAAAGATATAGCAGAATTAGAAAAGGTTCAAAGAAGAGTGACCAAAATGACAATGGGGATGGAATGCCTCTCATATGAGGAAAGGCTACAGAGTTTATGGCTCTTCAGCTTGGAAAAAAGACGGATGAGGGGAGATATGATTGAGGTCTACAAAATCCTGAGTGGTGTAGAACAAATAGAAGTAAATTGATTTTTTACTCATTCCAAAAGTACAAAGAATAGGGTAACAGCAGTTAGCATATCTGGGTTTTAAAAAGGTTTGGACAAGTTCCTGAAGGAAAAGTCCATAGTCTGCTACTGAGACAGACATGGGGAAGTAACTGCTTGCTTTGGGATTTGTGACATGGAATGTTGCCACGATTTGGGTTTCTGCCAGGTACTTGAGATCTGGCTTGGCCACTGTTGGAAACAGGAAACTGAGCTAGATGGACCATTGATCTGACCCAGTATGGCTACTCTTATGTTACAGTGGGGGAAATAAGTATTTGATCCCTTGCTGATTTTGTAAGTTTGCCCACTGACAAAGACATGAGCAGCCCATAATTGAAGGGTAGGTTATTGGTAACAGTGAGAGATAGCACATCACAAATTAAATCCGGAAAATCACATTGTGGAAAGTATATGAATTTATTTGCATTCTGCAGAGGGAAATAAGTATTTAATCCCTCTGGCAAAAAAGACCTAATACTTGGTGGCAAAACCCTTGTTGGCAAGCACAGCGGTCAGACGTCTTCTGTAGTTGATGATGAGGTTTGCACACATGTCAGGAGGAATTTTGGTCCACTCCTCTTTGCAGATCATCTCTAAATCATTAAGAGTTCTGGGCTGTCGCTTGGCAACTCGCAGCTTCAGCTCCCTCCATAAGTTTTCAATGGGATTAAGGTCTGGTGACTGGCTAGGCCACTCCATGACCCTAATGTGCTTCTTCCTGAGCCACTCCTTTGTTGCCTTGGCTGTATGTTTTGGGTCATTGTCGTGCTGGAAGACCCAGCCACGACCCATTTTTAAGGCCCTGGCGGAGGGAAGGAGGTTGTCACTCAGAATTGTACGGTACATGGCCCCATCCATTCTCCCATTGATGTGGTGAAGTAGTCCTGTGCCCTTAGCAGAGAAACACCCCCAAAACATAACATTTCCACCTCCATGCTTGACAGTGGGGACGGTGTTCTTTGGGTCATAGGCAGCATTTCTCTTCCTCCAAACACGGCGAGTTGAGTTCATGCCAAAGAGCTCAATTTTTGTCTCATCTGACCACAGCACCTTCTCCCAATCACTCTCGGCATCATCCAGGTGTTCACTGGCAAACTTCAGACGGGCCGTCACATGTGCCTTCCGGAGCAGGGGGACCTTGCGGGCACTGCAGGATTGCAATCCGTTATGTCGTAATGTGTTACCAATGGTTTTCGTGGTGACAGTGGTCCCAGCTGGCTTGAGATCATTGACAAGTTCCCCCCTTGTAGTTGTAGGCTGATTTCTAACCTTCCTCATGATCAAGGATACCCACGAGGTGAGATTTTGCGTGGAGCCCCAGATCTTTGTCGATTGACAGTCATTTTGTACTTCTTCCATTTTCTTACTATGGCACCAACAGTTGTCTCCTTCTCGCCCAGCGTCTTACTGATGGTTTTGTAGCCCATTCCAGCCTTGTGCAGGTGTATGCTCTTGTCCCTGACATCCTTAGACAGCTCCTTGCTCTTGGCCATTTTGTAGAGGTTAGAGTCTGACTGATTCACTGAGTCTGTGGACAGGTGTCTTTCATACAGGTGACCATTGCCGACAGCTGTCTGTCATGCAGGTAACGAGTTGATTTGGAGCATCTACCTGGTCTGTAGGGGCCAGATCTCTTACTGGTTGGTGGGGGATCAAATACTTATTTCCCTCTGCAGAATGCAAATAAATTCATATACTTTCCACAATGTGATTTTCCGGATTTAATTTGTGATGTGCTATCTCTCACTGTTACCAATAACCTACCCTTCAATTATGGGCTGCTCATGTCTTTGTCAGTGGGCAAACTTACAAAATCAGCAAGGGATCAAATACTTATTTCCCCCACTGTATGTTCTTATGTTATGTTAGATGTGAATCGAGGATTACCCCCAAGTAGCGGAAAGAGAAATGGCCATAATACCTGAAGCAGTCATACAGCCTGGTATCCACTGTCACTTTCACTTTCTCAGGAGAGTGAGAGAGGGTCAATAACCACTGAAAGATGAAGGAGGGACCATGCCTTCATCCCTCCAGTGTCAGCTGCTCAATCAAGGGCACCTTTTGTTACCCTGGGCAAGATTGAAACAGGTCTAGATAAAAACATCCTTTTTTGTTTTTGGCCTTGAACATTTCTTCCCATTCCATTATTGCTGAAAGACGTCCTAGTCTTGTCCAAAACACACCTCCAACATGCCCCCTTGCTATTTGGATGAAATGCAGTGTAAAACATCCAAATTCTGATGATTTCAGACTTCCATCTGCTTCGAAAATGAGCGCCTTAGTGCACAAAGTTGCATGTGCAAATTATAGAGCAGTGCCAATTTCACTCATAACTTAATTGTTAAATTCACTGCTAATTAGCATCAACAACCTATAATTAGCTATAATTACCTATATAGAATTCACGTTTTGTGCACATCATCCCAGCACCTAACTTTAGGTGACCTGTGGGGAATTACTCCTATGCATGCTAACGGGACTCCCTGTAATAGGTTCCCTGCTACTTTGGATGATCAAGTTGCCTCAGGGTCTCATTAAGATCTGGGTTCAAATTACGCCAACATCCCTTATCTTACTCCTTAAGCATGCTAATAGGACTCCCTATAATAGCTTCTCTGTTATCTAATTCTGCCAGCGTTATAAATTCTGATTTTATGCCACGTTCTATGGCCCATGTTAAGGCTCCTGTTCCTGTGGAGATTGCTGAATTGTCCTCTATTACTTTGGCTCAGTCTTCAGGAACCAAGCAGGAGCTGAGCTTTTTTTTTTTTTTTTTTTTTGCAGATATTTGGTCTGTGGTTACTAGAACTGAAAACATATTGAAGACTTCTATTAGTCAAATGGATAAATTTTCAAAGCAAACTGCTTTCTGCTACAGAAGCTTAGATGACTCGGGTTGAAGCCCAGGTTTCTACTCTACAAGGGGCTGGACCATCTGCAGTTAAAGATAGGCATAGGAAGTTGGAAGCATTAGAAAATGTGTAGCTGAAAGAATTTGCATGTCTTGAATTTTCCTATCTGTCATCTTCTATCTGCAGAAATTCTGCTTAGGAAATTCTTTAAGGAGGGCTATTATTAGCTAATGTAGATACTATTGCTGTTGGAAACTGTTACTATCTTCCTGTTGCCAGTGTTCAGCAAAATGGGACAGACTGCCTTGAATGTCTTGAATTCATCTAATTCCTTTAATCTTACTAATTTCCTTGACATTTCTCCAGATGTTATTGAAACCCGTGCTACCCTCTCAGTCACATTTTTGTCTGACCAAGATAAATCCTGGGTTATGAAGACTCAATTTAAGAAAAAAGATTCCGATTTTGTGGCCAGCGTATGCGGTTATTTCCTGATGTGGCTAAACCTAAGCGAGTTTAGCCTAAAAACGTTCTACAGTTAAAGCCTAGAATGCTTACGGTTGGTACTACTCTTTCTTTTAAATTTCCAGTATCCTATAAAAATACTGACTATGAATATGGATTTTACTTTTTCTGCTTGGCTGATAATATGGTGTTATAAACTTATGGGTGGGGGGAGGGATTTTTCTTTCTGAGTCAGGTTTAAATAGCATCAAACACAGAAGTGAGGTGAATATAAAGAGGATTACATATTCTAATTAATACAGCCAGAATGTAAACTTTTTTCTACCTTGACTGTCTAAGCATTTTATTTTTCCATTTGTTTTGGTCCAAGTGTCTCTTTTCTCCTTTTCTTGATTTCTCCTCTTCTCTGGGGTCTCCTGTTCATTTAACATTTCTGCTCTCTCCATGTCCACTATCCTTCTTCCTTCTGCATCTCTTATCTGTCCTGTCCAGTATCTCCTCTCTGTGTTCTTGTCTCCACCCCTCCAATGTTCAGCATCCATCCTCTCAGTGTCCCTATCCCTCTTCTTGTGTCTAGCATTAACACTCACTGTTCTTGTCCTCTATACTCCCTCCATGCCCTGCATCTCTTCTATGTCCCTTTCCCTTTCCTTACCCAGCTTGTGCCCTTTCATGCCCCCTCCTTCTGCACACCCCACCTTGAGGCCAGCACCTCTCCCTCCCTTCCCTCCATTGGTCCAGCATCTCTACCCACCCCAGGTTTCGGTCTTTCTATATGTTTTCCCTCTGCTCCCTCCAAGCCAGCATCTCTCTTCCTCCCCTCCCCCCATTTGGCCTCTCCCTCTCTTCCCCCTTTGCCCATGGAGCCCAGCATCTCTCTCTTTCTTCCCTATCCCTCCCAATGAGTCTGGCATGTCACACTCTCACACCCTCCATCCCATGGGTCTAGCATGTCTCATTTACTCCCCCCTCTCTAACATATCCAGCAAGTTCTCTCCCTTCCCTGCTTCTCCCGTGGGTCCAGTACTTTTCCCTCTACCTTGCAAACTTACAGCCGGCATTCAGAGCAGCGATGCAGATACAGACATGCTGCTCCTGATTGGCAGACCCCACAGTCTTCCTCCTTTCAAGTCCTGCCTCTTCTGATGCAACTTCCTTTGGGCAGGATACGGAAGAAGAAAGACAGCAGGGTCTGATGATAAGAAGCAACAGCAGCATATTTGTATCCGTATATCTGAACTGCTGTGCTGAGTGCCAGCTGTATATTTGCAGTGCCACGACATGGGTGGGTGTTAGGCAAGGTAGAGGGAAGGATACTGGACCTGAAAGAGGAGCAGGGAAGGAAGAGAGCATGCCTGGCCCACAGATCAGGAAAAATATAAGGAGGAGTGGCACAGCAGGTGGCCCCTACCATTGAGCAGCTCTGGGCATTTTGCTGGTCTTGCTCTATGGTAGCTACACCCCTGGTGAGAAGCAAGTTGCAGTAATCTAAATATGGGCTGATGAAAATTTAGCTAAGGATTTTGGTAGTTGCTCAGAAAGGAAGAAATGAGTTTTGGTGATGTTATAGAGAAAGAAACAACAGGTTTTAGCAGTCTGTTGGATATATGCAGAGAAAAATAGACAGGAGTCAAAGGTGAACCCAAAGTTACAAGCTGATGAGACACGGAGAATGAGAGTATTAGCCACAGAAACAGAGAATAGGGAAAGAGCAGAGGTTGGTTTAGGGGTAAAGATAAGAAGTTCATTCTTGGCCATGTTTAGTTTCAGATGCTGGTGAGACATCCAGGCAACAATATTAGACAAGCAGGCTGAGACTTGAGCCTGTATTCCTGCTGAAATTTCTGATGTGGAGAAAGAGATCTGGAAGTCAGTGAGGACAGTGTACGTAGGAGTAGGTGGTGATCAACAGTGTCAAAAGCAGTAAATAGATAAAGAAGCATGAGGATTGAGTAAAGGCTCTTGATCTGGACAGGAACAGGTCACGGGAAACTTTAGCAAGGGCTGTTTCTGATGAATGTAGAGGATAAACGTCAGATTGTAGTGGCTCAAGTATATATTAAAGAGTATACCTGCTCCTTTTAAGTTTAGGGCAACAAATGTTGATCCTGTCATTGTGGTGGTTTAGGGGTGTATTTGGTTTTTTTTCTTTTGCAGCACTAGATTCTATTCAGACATCCTTTGCCTGGGAAATAGAGGGGAACTATGATAAATCTGCACTATATATTGTTAACAATAATACATCTGTGTGACCTTTACATGCCTTCAGTAAAGAACCATACTGCATAGATCATGGGTCTTCAACCCAGTCCATGGGACATGATTACGCAGTCAGGCTTTCAAGGACACTCATAATGACTATGCATGAGATAGATTTGCAAAACCCCTGGGAGTTATTTGGCTCCAGACTTGACCCATCTCCTTGGTTTGTGCTACTATCTGGGATGAACCCACAGAGGAAATCTACTGTAGCTGCATTTAATTTTCGAAAGGGCACTATAATAAAATGAGGAAAATGATTAAAAAGAAGCTAAAAGGATCAGTTGCTAAGGTTTGGACACTAAATCGGGCGTGGATGTTACTCAAAAATACTATCTTGGAAGCCCAGACCAGATGCATTCCGCATATTTGCAAAGGTGAAAAGAAGAGAAAACGACAGCCAGCATGGCTAAAAGATGAAGTAAAAGAGGCCATTACAGCCAAAAGATTGTCCTTCAAAGAATGGAAAATGGACCCAAATGAAGAAAGTAAGAAGCAAGATAAGCACTGGCAAGTCAGATGCAAAGCATTAATAAAGAAGGCTAAAAGAGAATATGAATAGAAACTTGCCACAGAGGCTAAAACTCACAGTAACAACTTTTTCAGGTACATCAGAAGCAGTAAGCCTGTGAGGGAATCTGTGGGTGCTCAGGGAGGACAAGGCCATAGTGGAGAAACTTTGGTCTCTATATAAGAGATCTGTCTGTACTGGAAATGGTTTTCAAAGGTGATGATGCAGAGGAACTAAAAGAAACTTTTGTGAACCTGGAAGATGTACTGAGCCAAATTAAAGAGTAGTAAATCACCTGGACCAGATGGCATACACCCCAGGGGACTAAAAGAACTCAAGCATGTCTTTAAAATCATGCATAGTACCTGAAAATTGGAGGGTGACCAACATGATGCCAATTTTTAAAAAGGGTTCCAGGAATGATCCAGGAAATTACAGACCAGTAAGCCTGACTTCAGTGCTGGGAAAAATAGTGGAAACTATTATAAAGAATAAAATTATGGAACACGTAGACAAACATAGTTTAATGGAACCGAGTCAGCATGGGTTCAGCCAAGGGAAGTCTTACCTCACCAATTTGCTTCATTTCTTTGAAGGTGTGAATAAACATGTGGATAGAGGTGAACTGGTTGATGTAGTGCAGTGCTTTTTTTGTGCCGGTACGCAACGGTACGGCGTACCGGCACCTTTTTTTTTTTTGCTCCCCCCGCCCCGTGACGGACGCAGTGCCAGCCCCCATTTCCGGCCGCTGCTGCTTCTCCTGTTGAGCAGCAGCGGCCGCTACACAAAGAAAAAGATTTTTAAAAACTTCAAACCTGGCTGAAACGCGGCACCCCGGCACTGTAGACAGCCATTAGGCATTGGCTGTTGTCCCGTAGCTGCTCCTCCTCTTGCCTCTACGTCACTGCGCTCCTCCGGGGTCTTCCTCCAGGGGCAGTGACGAAGAGGAAAGAGGAGGAGCGGCTGTGGGGCAACAGCCAATGCCTAATGGCTGTCTACAGTGCCGGGGTGCCGCGTTTCAGCCAGGTTTCAATTTTTTTTTAAAAATCTTCTTTTTCTTTGTGTAGCGGCCGCTGCTGCTCAACAGGAGAAGCAGCAGCGGCCGGAAATAGGGGCTGGTGCCGCGTGCGTCGCGACTTCGCGCCGTTCGCGGGAAACTTGGCAGGGAGAGGGAAACCAACAGAGGGAAGGATTGGGGAGAAAGAAAAAGAGGGAATCCAACAGAGGGAAGGATTGGGGAGAGAGAGAAAGAGGGAAACCAACAGAGGGAAGGATTGGGGAGAGAGAAAAAGAGGGAAACCAACAGAGGGAAGGATTGTGGAGAGAGAGAAAGAGGGAAACCAACAGAGGGAAGGATTGGGGAGAGAGAGAAAGAGGGAAAACAACAGAGGGAAGGATTGGGGAGAGAGAAAAAGAGGGAAACCAACAGAGGGAAGGATTGGGGAGAGAGAGAAAGAGGGAAACCAACAGAGGGAAGGATTGGGGAGAGAGAGAAAGAGGGAAACCAACAGAGGGAAGGATTGGGGAGAGAGAGAAAGAGGGAAACCAACAGAGGGAAGGATTGGGGAGAGAGAGAAAGAGGGAAACCAACAGAGGGAAGGATTGGGGAGAGAGAGAGAGAGAGAGAGAGAGAGAGAGAGAGAGAGAGAGAGGGAAAACAACAGAGGGAAGGATTGGGGAGAGAGAGAGAGGGAAAACAACAGAGGGAAGGATTAGGGAGAGATAGAAAGAGGGAAACCAACAGAGAGAAGGGTTGGGGAGAGAGAGAGAGGGAAACCAACAGAGGGAAGGATTGGGGAGAGAGAGAAAGAGGGAAAACAACAGAGGGAAGGATTGGGGAGAGAAAGAAAGAGGGAAAACAACAGAGGGAAGGATTGGGGAGAGAGAGAAAGAGGGAAAACAACAGAGGGAAGGATTGGGGAGAGAGAGAAAGAGGGAAAACAACAGAGGGAAGGATTGGGGAGAGAGAGAAAGAGGGAAAACAGAGGGAAGGATTGGGGAGAGAGGGAAAACAACAGAGGGAAGGATTGGGGAGAGAGAGAGAGGGAAAACAACAGAGGGAAGGATTGGGGAGAGATAGAAAGAGGGAAACCAACAGAGGGAAGGATTGGGGAGAGAGAGAAAGAGGGAAACCAACAGAGGGAAGGCTTGGGGAGTTAGAGAAAGAGGGAAAACAACAGAGGGAAGGATTGGGGAGAGAGAGAGAGGGAAAACAACAGAGGGAAGGATTGGGGGAGAGAGAGAGAGGGAAAACAACAGAGGGAAGAATTGGGGAGAGAGAGAAAGAGGGAAAATAACAGAGGGAAGGATTGGGGAGTTAGAGAAAGAGGGAAAACAACAGAGGGAAGGATTGGGGAGAGAGAGAGGGAAAACAACAGAGGGAAGGATTGGGGGAGAGAGAGAAAGAGGGAAACCAACAGAGGGAAGGATTGGGGAGAGAGAGAAAGAGGGAAAACAACAGAGGGAAGGATTGGGGGGAGAGAGAAAGAGGGGAAAACAACAGAGGGAAGGATTGGGGAGAGAGAGAAAGAGGGAAAACAGAGGGAAGGATTGGGGAGAGAGGGAAAACAACAGAGGGAAGGATTGGGGAGAGAGAGAGAGGGAAAACAACAGAGGGAAGTATTGGGGAGAGATAGAAAGAGGGAAACCAACAGAAGGAAGGATTGGGGAGAGAGAGAGAAAGAGGGAAACCAACAGAGGGAAGGATTGGGGAGTTAGAGAAAGAGGGAAAACAACAGAGGGAAGGATTGGGGAGAGAGAGAGAGGGAAAACAACAGAGGGAAGAATTGGGGAGAGAGAGAAAGAGGGAAAACAACAGAGGGAAGGATTGGGGAGAGAGAGAAAGAGGGAACCCAACAGAGGGAAGGATTGGGGAGAGAGAGAGGGAAAACAACAGAGGGAAGGACTGGGGAGAGAGAGAAAGAGGGAAAACAACAGAGGGAAGGATTGGGGAGAGAGAGAAAGAGGGAAAACAGAGGGAAGGATTGGGGAGAGAGGGAAAACAACAGAGGGAAGGATTGGGGAGGAGAGAGAGAGGGAAAACAACAGAGGGAAGGATTGGGGAGAGATAGAAAGAGGGAAACCAACAGAGGGAAGGATTGGGGAGAGAGAGAAAGAGGGAAACCAACAGAGGGAAGGATTGGGGAGAGAGAAAAAGAGGGAAACCAACAGAGGGAAGGATTGTGGTGAGAGAGAAAGAGGGAAACCAACAGAGGGAAGGATTGGGGGAGAGAGAGAAAGAGGGAAGGATTGGGGAGAGAGAGAAAGAGGGAAACCAACAGAGGGAAGGATTGGGGAGAGAGAGAAAGAGGGAAACCAACAGAGGGAAGGATTGGGGAGAGAGAAAAAGAGGGAAACCAACAGAGGGAAGGATTGTGGAGAGAGAGAAAGAGGGAAACCAACAGAGGGAAGGATTGGGGAGAGAGAGAAAGAGGGAAAAGAACAGAGGGAAGGATTGGGGAGAGAGAAAAAGAGGGAAACCAACAGAGGGAAGGATTGGGAGAGAGAAAAGAGGGAAACCAACAGAGGGAAGGATTGTGGTGAGAGAGAAAGAGGGAAACCAACAGAGGGAAGGATTGGGGAGAGAGAGAAAGAGGGAAGGATTGGGGAGAGAGAGAAAGTGGGAAACCAACAGAGGGAAGGATTGGGGAGAGAGAGAAAGAGGGAAAACAACAGAGGGAAGGATTGGGGAGAGAGAGAAAGAGGGAAACCAACACAGGGAAGGATTGGGGGGGGGGAGGGGGGAGAGAGAAAGAGGGAAACCAACAGAGGAAGGATTGGGGAGAGAGAGAAAGAGGGAAACCAACAGAGGGAAGGATTGGGGAGAGAGAGAAAGAGGGAAACCAACAGAGGGAAGGATTGGGGAGAGAGAGAGAAAGAGGGAAACCAACAGAGGGAAGGATTGGGGAGAGAGAAAAAGAGGGAAACCAACAGAGGGAAGGATTGTGGTGAGAGAGAAAGAGGGAAACCAACAGAGGGAAGGATTGGGGAGAGAGAGAAAGAGGGAAGGATTGGGGAGAGAGAGAAAGAGGGAAACCAACAGAGGGAAGGATTGGGGAGAGAGAGAAAGAGGGAAAACAACAGAGGGAAGGATTGGGGAGAGAGAGAAAGAGGGAAACCAACACAGGGAAGGATTGGGGGGGGAGGGGGGAGAGAGAAAGAGGGAAACCAACAGAGGAAGGATTGGGGGGAGAGAGAGAAAGAGGGAAACCAAAACAGGGAAGGATTGGGGGGGGGGGGGAGAGAGAAAGAGGGAAACCAACAGAGGAAGGATTGGGGGGAGAGAGAGAAAGAGGGAAACCAACAGAGGAAGGATTGGGGAGAGAGAGAAAGAGGGAAACCAACAGAGGGAAGGATTGGGGAGAGAGAGAAAGAGGGAAACCAACAGAGGGAAGGATTGGGGGAGAGAGAGAGAAAGAGGGAAACCAACAGAGGGAAGGATTGGGGAGAGAGAGAGAGAGAGAGAGAGAGGGAAAACAACAGAGGGAAGGATTGGGGAGAGAGAGAGGGAAAACAACAGAGGGAAGGATTGGGGAGAGAGAGAAAGAGGGAAAACAACAGAGGGAAGGATTGGGGAGAGAGAGAAAGAGGGAAAACAGAGGGAAGGATTGGGGAGAGAGGGAAAACAACAGAGGGAAGGATTGGGGAGAGAGAGAGAGGGAAAACAACAGAGGGAAGGATTGGGGAGAGATAGAAAGAGGGAAACCAACAGAGGGAAGGATTGGGGAGAGAGAGAAAGAGGGAAACCAACAGAGGGAAGGATTGGGGAGAGAGAAAAAGAGGGAAACCAACAGAGGGAAGGATTGTGGTGAGAGAGAAAGAGGGAAACCAACAGAGGGAAGGATTGGGGAGAGAGAGAAAGAGGGAAGGATTGGGGAGAGAGAGAAAGGGGGAAACCAACAGAGGGAAGGATTGGGGAGAGAGAGAAAAGAGGGAAACCAACAGAGGGAAGGATTGGGGAGAGAGAAAAAGAGGGAAACCAACAGAGGGAAGGATTGTGGAGAGAGAGAAAGAGGGAAACCAACAGAGGGAAGGATTGGGGAGAGAGAGAAAGAGGGAAAAGAACAGAGGGAAGGATTGGGGAGAGAGAAAAAGAGGGAAACCAACAGAGGGAAGGATTGGGGAGAGAGAAAAAGAGGGAAACCAACAGAGGGAAGGATTGTGGTGAGAGAGAAAGAGGGAAACCAACAGAGGGAAGGATTGGGGAGAGAGAGAAAGAGGGAAGGATTGGGGAGAGAGAGAAGAGGGAAACCAACAGAGGGAAGGATTGGGGAGAGAGAGAGAAAGAGGGAAACCAACAGAGGGAAGGATTGGGGAGAGAGAAAAAGAGGGAAACCAACAGAGGGAAGGATTGTGGTGAGAGAGAAAGAGGGAAACCAACAGAGGGAAGGATTGGGGAGAGAGAGAAAGAGGGAAGGATTGGGGAGAGAGAGAAAGAGGGAAACCAACAGAGGGAAGGATTGGGGAGAGAGAGAAAGAGGGAAAACAACAGAGGGAAGGATTGGGGAGAGAGAGAAAGAGGGAAACCAACACAGGGAAGGATTGGGGGGGGAGGGGGGAGAGAGAAAGAGGGAAACCAACAGAGGAAGGATTGGGGGGAGAGAGAGAAAGAGGGAAACCAAAACAGGGAAGGATTGGGGGGGGGAGAGAGAAAGAGGGAAACCAACAGAGGAAGGATTGGGGGGGAGAGAGAGAAAGAGGGAAACCAACAGAGGAAGGAATGGGGAGAGAGAGAAAGAGGGAAACCAACAGAGGGAAGGATTGGGGAGAGAGAGAAAGAGGGAAACCAACAGAGGGAAGGATTGGGGAGAGAGAGAGAAAGAGGGAAACCAACAGAGGGAAGGATTGGGGAGAGAGAGAGAGAGAGAGAGAGGGAAAACAACAGAGGGAAGGATTGGGGAGAGAGAGAGAGGGAAAACAACAGAGGGAAGGATTGGGGAGAGAGAGAAAGAGGGAAAACAACAGAGGGAAGGATTGGGGAGAGAGAGAAAGAGGGAAAACAACAGAGGGAAGGATTGGGGAGAGAGAGAAAGAGGGAAAACAGAGGGAAGGATTGGGGAGAGAGGGAAAACAACAGAGGGAAGGATTGGGGAGAGAGAGAGAGGGAAAACAACAGAGGGAAGGATTGGGGAGAGAGAGAAAGAGGGAAACCAACAGAGGGAAGGATTGGGGAGTTAGAGAAAGAGGGAAAACAACAGAGGGAAGGATTGGGGAGAGAGAGAGAGGGAAAACAACAGAGGGAAGGATTGGGGAGAGAGAGAGAGGGAAAACAACAGAGGGAAGAATTGGGGAGAGAGAGAAGAGGGAAAACAACAGAGGGAAGGATTGGGGAGTTAGAGAAAGAGGGAAAACAACAGAGGGAAGGATTGGGGAGAGAGAGAGGGAAAACAACAGAGGGAAGGATTGGGGAGAGAGAGAAAGAGGGAAACCAACAGAGGGAAGGATTGGGGAGAGAGAGAAAGAGGGAAAATAACAGAGGGAAGGATTGGGGAGAGAGAGAAAGAGGGAAAACAACAGAGGGAAGGATTGGGGAGAGAGGGAAAACAACAGAGGGAAGGATTGGGGAGAGAGAGAAAGAGGGAAAACAGAGGGAAGGATTGGGGAGAGAGGGAAAACAACAGAGGGAAGGATTGGGGAGAGAGAGAGAGGGAAACAACAGAGGGAAGGATTGGGGAGAGATAGAAAGAGGGAAACCAACAGAGGGAAGGATTGGGGAGAGAGAGAAAGAGGGAAACCAACAGAGGGAAGGATTGGGGAGTTAGAGAAAGAGGGAAAACAACAGAGGGAAGGATTGGGGAGAGAGGGAAAAACAGATGGAAGGATGGGGAAAGAGAGAGGGAAAACAGATGGAAGGATGGGGAGAGAGAGGGGGAAAACAGATGGAAGGATGGGGAGAGAGAGAGAGGGAAAAACGGAAGGATGGGGAGAGAGAGAGGGAAAACGGAAGGATAGGGAGAGAAAGAGGGAAGACGCTGGATGGAAGAATGCAGAAAGAAATAGGGGAGACACTGGAAGGATGGGGAGAGAAAGCAGAGCTGCTGGATGGAAAAGGGGAATAGAGAAAGATTGGAGAATAAGAGGAAGGGGCATGCGGAGAACAAGGGTGAGGAAAAGATGAAAAGCCACGGGTAGATGAAGGAAATTAAAGAATGGATAGTAAGAATGAATTAAATCTGGACAGAGAGAGAGCCTGAAAAATATTGAAGAAAGCAAAGAAAAAGGAGACAAAAAATGACAAATGGCACAGAAGAGTTAAGCGAAAACAAAGGAAAGCAGAATCACAGACTGGGACCAATATGGAAAGAAAAACAGTCACCAGACAACAAAGGTAGAAAAAAATCATTTTATTTTCATTTTAGTGTTTGTAATATGTCCAATTTGAGAATTTACATTGGCTGTCTTATTTACTGCTACTACTTAGCAAATCACGTTATTTTTTTCTCCTATAGTACTGTAATATTTTCAATGATGTCTGTTTATATGCGCCATGGCTGGTATAGGGTGTGTGGTTAATGTGGGTGTGGCTATCATAGGGGTGGAGCCATATGTGGTGACCCCGCCCATAATGAGTACCGGCACCTTTTTTTCTACAAAAAAAGCACTGATGTAGTGTATCTAGATTTTTAGAAAGCTTTTGATAAAAGTTCCTCATGAGAGACTCCTGTGAAAATTAATGTTAATCTGATCGTGAACCCTTGTGCCTAGGCCGAGGCTTAGGAAGGACTTTGGCCCAGGCCTAGGGTAGACCAATCAGGCACTAAGCAATACCACGGGCTACAAAGTCCTGCACAATCAGGACAATCAACAAGCACCACCAGAAAAGGGAGATAGATCACTTAGGTGGGACGCAAGGCCGATCTGGAACCCACTCATACAGAGTCCAAGCATATGGACCACAAGGCCAAACTGGAACCAAATCATACACTAGGGAAGGGAAAAGAACAACAAGGGGTCCCCGAAGGGACTGGCGCCCAAGCAGCGCACACAGCACCAGTCAGTGACACAAAGGGAAGGGCGACAGACAAAATTGGTGGATACAGACTACGACCAGAGGGAGAGAATACAAACAAAGGCTACATAGTAACTCAGGTAGCGGAGGGCAAAACCACAAAGAAAAATGGAAAGTTGGGGTCAGAATGGGACACTATAGACATGGAACCTACAAGTGCGAAGCTCCACAGGAATGGCTGAACAGGGAAAAACAGACTGAAGGAAAGGCTGCTTTCAAATATAAGGACAGGAAAGAAGCAGGCTCACAAGATTACAGAAAGGATAAGGCAGACATCCAGAGAAAGGTTGCCTAAAAGAGGCAGAGCTCACAGAAGGCAAATACCAAGCACTGCACATAAAGGGTTAATACCGAGTAAAGGAAAACTAAACAAACAAAGCAGGAATGAGATTCCCATGGACAGAAAGGCTTTCTAACAGAGGCAGGGCTCACAGAAGGCAAATACCAAGCTTTGCACATAAAGGGTTAACACTGAGTAAAGGGAAACTAAACAAACAAAGCAGGAATAAGTTTACCACAGATAGAAAGGCTGCCTAACAGAGGCAGGGAGAAATGAGGCAGAGGACAGACCCAGTTGCACTGCAGAGAAGCAATCAAGGACACGCTGGTTACAACCAGCACACACATACACAGAGGCCACAAACAAAAAGAAGAGGAAGAAAAACTGTGTCTGCTCTCCTTCTGCCTGGCTTCCCTTGCTTCTCTCCTATTGGTCTTCCGGTTCCTCCTTCCCCTGCTCTTGTCCTATTGCTGTGCTCCTTCTCCCTGCTAGTTGCTGCTGATGTCAGATGCCAGCACTTATCAGGTGAGCTCTTCCTGGACTCCATGCTTTGGCTTCTACTTTGGTAGGTGTTACTTGCTCAGTAGTTTGCTTCTTCTCTACTTTGTCCCTCGTTGCTGACTTTGCCTATACATGGATTACTCTCTTGCCTGCTGCCTGCATATTGACTTTACCTGTGCCTGCATTACAAGTTCCTGGAGGAAAAGTTCATAGTCTGCTACTGAGACAGACATGGGGAAGCAACTGCTTGCCCTGGGATTTTGAGCATGGAATGTTGCCGCAATTTAGGTTTCTGCCAGGTACTTGTGACCTGGCTTGGCCACTGTTGAAAGCAGGATACTGGGCTAGATGGACTATTGGTCTGACCCAGTTTGGCTACTCTTATGTTCTTCATTGAAAAAAAATGACAATTTAACCCTACCTTCTGTTTTCTGTCCAATAATCAATTCCTAATCCACAATAGAACATTGCCTCTTATCCCATGACTTTTTAATTTTCTCATGTGTCTCTCATGAGGAACTTTGTCAAAAACAAGATTAAAACAGAGGCACTGAGTGTCTTGCAACAATAGAAAGAAGTGACACCAAAGCAGACACTATGAAGTCCAAAAGGTCTTTATTCAAACAATCCTGACGTGGCCACGTTTCGCCAATTAGGCTGCATCAGGGGTAAAACATAAACAACTAACCAGGGACACACAAGACTTAGCCCTGGTAGTAAAATTGAGCATCCAACAGCTTCATACTTTGTCAAAAGCATTCTGAAAATCCAGACACACTACATCAACCAATTCACTTTTATTCACATATTTATTTACGCCTTCAAAGAAATGAAGCAAATTGGTGAGGCAAGACTTCCCTTGGCTGAATCATCCATGCTGACTTTGTCCCATTAAGCCATGTTTGTCTATGTGCTCCATAATTTTATTCTTTATAATAGCTTCCACTATTTTGCCCAGCACTGAAGTCAGGCTTACCGGTCTGTAATTTTTCAGGATCACCCCTTGAACCCTTTTTAAAAATTGGCGTTACATTGGCCACCGTCCAATCTTCAGGTACTATGGATGATTTTAATGACAGGTTACAGATCACTAACAAACGATCATCTATTTCATGTTTTAGTTCTTTCAGTACCCTGGGATAAATGCCACCCAGTCCAGGTGATTTATCACTCTTTAACTTGTCAATTTGGCTCAGTACATCTTCCAGGTTTGCTCTTCTTTCCATCTTTGTTAATATATGGAATACATCTGGTCTGGGCTTCCACAATGTTTTTTTTTAAACAACATCCATGCCTGATTTAAAGTCCTAACCTTTGTAGCTGACCCTTTCTTTTTAACCATTTTCCTCATTTTGTCATAGTCACCCTTTCAAAAATTGAATGCTGCTACAATAGATTTCTTTGGTGACTTCACTCCAGATATCAGCTCAAATGTGATAATGTTATGATCACTATTTCCCTGTGATTCCAACACTGTTATGTCTCATACCATGCCCTGCATTCTACTAAGTACCAAACAAAGAGGCTATTCAGGTCCGCAGTAAACAGCAAGAAGTAGAGCACAAAGTAGACATGGAGTCCAGGAAATTCTTTATTAAAATAGACTTGGCGTGGCTATGTTTTGCCAAAATGGCTGTATTAGGAGTTTGTCAAAACACTAACAAAACATACAAATACAATGAATAAAAACTCATAAACAATGGTTAAAAATACATGATAAAATCCACGCTAGTGAACATTCAAAGAAACTTATTAATTTGTGGTAACTGAGTTTTTTTTGGAAATTATTGTATAATGTGGTTTAAACTTTGTAATTCTTGATGTTTGTTCAGTTCTTGTCTGTTGTTACCTGCAGCAAACTTTGTGGTGCTTTGTGGGTTATAAGACTGCAGTAATAATAATAAATATTAATAAATCCTGCTGCTGCTGCTCCTTGTGATCTTGGGCAAGTCACTTAACCTTCTTTTCCCTCAGGTACAAAATTAGATTGTGAGCCCTCCAAGGACAAGGAAATATCCAGTGTACCTGAATGTAACTCACCTTGAGCTACTACTGAAAAAGGTGTGAGGAAAATAAATAAATACTTGCACTATAAATATGTGCAAACAATGCTTAATGACATATGGTGATCTAAATCCAAGAGTAAAATTATGTTAAAACCAATGACTACAAACAAAGTGATTTGACAACATCACAATGTGAAGCAGGTGAGAATATCTACCAAGTATGAGTCACAAACAACTATGAGAACACAGCGTGCACATCTTGTGTTCATAATAGAGCATAATGTAAGTGATAAAGTAAAACAAACAGTACTTAGATGTGACTAAACACACATTCCAAATATATAACCAATCTAAAAGGACACATACCTAACCAGGGGTCAAAGCTATGCTTCCCCTGGCTGATAAATGTGTATCCAAGACTACCTAAAAACAGTATGGGGCATAAAAGATTAGTTAGAAAATAAAATCAAAAATTAAAAATCTTGAAAAAGTGGGGCTGTACTAAAAGAAAAGGAAAAATGTAAGTAAAAAGGCGTACTCACCATCAGCAGCTCTTTAAAAACACAAAGGCAATTAGACGCAGGGCAACAGCTTCTCCTCTCACTCCCACAATGGAACCAGCCATGTTGAATTTCAAAGTACTTATTATGCACACTGGGGGGGGGGGGGGGGGGGGGGGGAGAGAGAGGTTACTACAACTTATAAAAACAAAACCTAGAAAAAGAAGATTGCTAAAACATCTTAAAATGACTAAAAGCTCAAAAGACCCTTATTAATGGCAGAAATGAAAAATTGTAAAACCAATTAAAAGTGGTTTAAAAACACATTTTCAGCGCTACTCCAAAAATGAAAAACCGAGGGTAGATACAAAATCTACATGTTATGCCCACCTAAAATCGCTGATTATTACTTAAAAATACTGCTGAAAACTGACGAAAAACTTAAGTGTCCCAATGATGCATATGACACCATTGGAACGAAAGGAGCTCAGCTACACATAAACATGGAGTACAGAATGCTAAAAGCCTTCAGAACAATTATGAAAGAAAATAAATACATTGAATAAATATATTAAGTATTATGAGCATGAAAAATAAATAAATAAATACAGGAATAATGATAGCAGTTAAGCCAAGAAACAGTCATCTATTACATCTAAGAATTTTACCTCCATAGTGCTCCCTGATGTAGCATTTATCCAGTCAATATTGGGGTAATTGAAATCAAGAAGAGGCATTACTCTTGGTGAATGTGAGAAGCTTGGAAATTGGAAGGATTGTTTAGCCCTTGAAACAGCCAGGTTGCGGCGAAACAGGGTTCTCCTGTTAGGCTTATGATCACTGGACACTGGGGAATAGAACACAGACTGGTGATACTAAGATTACTCAAGCTAAGTATTATATGAAAGTGTATTTCACCGCACATATGGCGTAGAAATTAGCCTCTACCTTATTGTACTGTTAAAGGTGTGTGTACAAGTATTTCATGAATAAGAAGAGTGGAGGTTTTTTTGTGAAGACTAGTGATTGAAGAGGAGTTCTCTAAACTTTGAAAGGTGTTCCTTTAAAGAGATTTCTCCATGGTTTCTGAAGTCTTTTTGTCTCCACATTTTTTCATGAATATACGTGAATTAACACCTGCAATACAGGGTTTTATCTAGTAGAATTTTTGAATGATATTTTGGTAATTGAAATCACCCATTATTATAATGTTGCCCAATTTGCTAGCATTCCTAATTTCTGTAAACATTTGTTTATCCGTCTGTTTGTTCTGTCCTGGCAGATGGTAGTACAGCCCTACCTGTATACTCACTCCTTTCACACACGGAATTTCTATCCACAAGGATTCCATGCTGCTATCTGTTTAATGTAGAATATTTATTTTATTTGACTCAATTCCCTCTTTAACATATAGCGCAATGCCCCTACAATTTGACCCACTCTATCATTGTGATATAATGATACTGTCACCTATTCTATTCAATATCTACCTCAAGCCACTTCCCAAGCTAATTCACTCAATGGACACTTGATTCTACGTCTATGAGGATGATGTGCAGTTACTCATACCCATTGAACCTGACTTACCCATAGCCCTGAATAAGCTGACCACCTGTCTAAAATCAATTCAAGAATGGGCTAAAAACAATAAAATTTGCCTGAACCCAAGTAAAAATGAACTTCTATGGGTCCCTAACACAAGTGGGGACATACCTGATATCAAAATCTCATAAGTACATAAATGTTGCCATACTGGGATAGACCGAAATTCCATCAAGCCCACTATTCTGTTTCCAACAGTGGCCAATCCAGGTCACAAGTACCTGACAAGTTCCCAAAACAGTACAATACATTGTATGCTACTTATCCTAGAAATAAGCAGTGGATTTTCCCAAGTCATTTTAATAATGGCTTATGGTAGGATCCAAGATGGCCACACGTACCTGAAGTGCAACTGACTCCACTCCGCTCTTCTGGAAATGCCTAAGCGTTGGGGAAAGGTGGCTGCTCGAGCCTTCCAGCCGCTTAAACCCACTATAGGTCTGATGGACCGCCATTTGAGAAGTCAGGGTCTGGAGCAGAGGTCAGGTGCGGTCCCAGTGGAGTCGCCGGCTCTGACAGAGGAAATGGCGGCATCTCCAGGGCTAGAAACGTCTTTGAGCCCCGACAGAAGAGCCCCTCTCCCCTAGCCACAAGGATCGAGTTCTCCCCTTCTAGAGACGGTGGTACCTTCTGCGGGAAATTTGCAGGGTACTACCATGAGTGAGGCTCATTTAATGAAAGGGGAGACTGGAGGAGAGGAATTGGAAGCGTATCCTTGAGTGAACAACATTGCAGCGACTAAAACAGGGGAGCGAAGAATGCCTGAAATTGGACTGATAAGTGAGTCTTTTGAATCTGTGAGTGTCACATTTCCTGAATTTTTGCAAAAGAAACCCTCTGAGGTAATGTTAGATTCTTTATGACATTTAATTTCTGACTTAGGTAAGACTCTCTTTTCACAAACTGGTGTTCTTACATAGAAGCTTTCTCAAGCAGAGATGAGAGTAGAAAAAACCCGAAACAGAAGCGAAGGAGTTACTCTCTTGAGTAAATCAAATTGATAAAGACCTTTCTACTGTTCAACACTTACAGACCTCTTTGGTTAAAGATTTGACTAATTTGAGAACTAAATGTGAGACTTTTGAAAATTTTGCAAGAAGTACTAACCTTCACTTTCTGAATTTTCCGAGGGTGCATACAGTTAGGCCCCTGGAAATGTTGAAGCACTATATGAAAGAAATTTAGGGTTTAATGGAAAACAAGTTTCCTCCTTTTTCACAAGTTTACTATCTGCCGAGGAAAGCAGTGGAGCACCTGCAAGAACCTTTTGGATGTTTCTACAATATTAGAAACTTCTGACTCAGAAATAGCCACCGCAGTGACATTGGTTGCTTCGGTGGCATTATCCCCTGATAAACAATGGTTATTGAGGATGTTCTTTAAAAATAGAGAGAAATTATATCTAGGCTTTAAGATTCAATTATTTCCTGATGTATCAAGAGATACCCAGCGTGGACGTAAGCAGTTTCTTTTGCTGAAACCTGGGGTTCTACAAATAGGTGGAACCTTTTTTCTAAGTTACCCATGTAAATGTACCATTAGATAGAAAGATGTTAAATATTTTTTCTTTGAATCTGCTCACTTGTCAGCATTTGTGACAACTAAGAGAACATCAGGAGAATGAATAGAGCTCTTCATAAAGTAAATATCTAGCTCATGTTCCTCAGGTATAATTTTTCTTATTTTTCCTCTTTATTAAGTCTTGGATCCAACATTGTGGACTTGAGTGTAAATCATATTTCCTTTTTTGAGAATTTCTTTGTAAAAGATTATCAGGCTCAATGTCATAACAAACTCTGTAAGCCACATTGAGACTGCAAATAGGTGGGAAAATGTGGGATACAAATGCAATAAATAAATAAATCTTTCAAAACAAATTGGAAGATGGGAGTCCTTCTCACAGGGTCGCCCACATCGGCATAATCGAAAGCCGATTTTGGGCGTCCACAACTGCTTTCTGTCGCGGGGACAGCCAAAGTTCACGGGGGGGGGGGGGGGTGTCAGAGGCGTAGCAAAGGCGGGACTTGGGCGTGCCTAACACATGGGTGTCCTCGACCCATAATGGAAAAAAAGGGTGTCCCTGATGAGCACTTGGATGACTACCTGGTTCTGTTTTTCTTACGACCAAGCCACAAATAGGTGCCCGAACTGACCAGATGACCACCGGAGAGAATCGGGGATCACTTCCCCTTACTCCTCCAGTAGTCCCACCCTCAAACATATTTAAAAATATTTTGTGCCAGCCTCAATGCCAGCCTCAAATGTCATACTCAGGTCCATCACAGCTGTATGCAGGTCTCTGGAGCAGTTTTAGTGGGTGCAGTGCACTTCAGGCAGGCGGACCCAGGCCCATCCCCCCCACCTGTAATACTTGTGGTGGCAAATGTGAGCCCTCCAAAACCCATCAGAAACCCACTGTACCCACATCTAGGTTCTCCCCTTCACCCGTAAGGGCTATGGTAGTGGTGTACAGTTGTGGGTAGTGGATTTTGGGGGGGGGGGGGGGTTGGGAGGGCTCAGCACACAAAGTAAGGGAGCTATATACCTGGGAGCAATTTCTGAAGTCCACTGCAGTGCCCCCTAGGGTGCCTGGTTGGTGTTCTGGCATGCCAGGGGGACCAGTGCACTACAAATGCTGACTCCTGCCATGACCAAATGGCTTGCAATTGGTCATTTCTGAGATGAGTGTCCTTGGTTTCCATTATCGCCGAAAATCAGAAATGACCAAGTGTAGGGACCACCATCTCTAAGGACGACCTAAATTTTGGTGTCCCCGAACGTATTATCGAAATGAAAGATGGATGTCCATCTTGTTTCGATAATACGGGTTTCCCCGCCCCTCCACCAGGAAGTTTTGTGAGGACGTCCTCAGCAAAACTTGGACGTCGAATATGCTCCTCCACGTTACCTTTAGAAACACTTTTCTGTACAAGTGAAATTGCTTGGATTTTATTTGTTAAAATTTCGTAAATAAAGAAAAAAATAATGGCTTATGGACTTTTCTTTTAGGAAGCTAGACAAACCTTTTTAAAACTCCACTAAGCTAACTGCTTTTACCACATTCACTGGCAACGAATTCCAGAGTTTAATCACACATTGAGTGAAGAAATATTTTCTCCGAATCATTCTAAATTTACTAATTTGTAGCTTCGTTGCATGCCCCATAGTCCTAGTATTTTTGGAAAGAGTAAACAAGTGATTCACGTCTACCCATTCTAACCACTCATTATGTTATAGACCTCTATCGTATCTCCCCTCATCCATCTTTTCTCCAAACTGAAGAGCCCTAGCTGTTTCAGCCTTTCCTCATAGGGAAGTCGTCCCATCCCCTTTATCATTTCTGTCGCCCTTCTCTGTACCTTTTCTAATTCCACTATATCTTTTTTGAGATGCGGTGACCAGAATTGCACACAGTATTCAAGGTGCAGTTGCACCATGGTGCAATACAAAGGCATTATAAAATCCCCATTTTTATTTTCCATTCCTTTCTTAATAATACCTAACATTCTATTTGCTTTCTTTGCTGCCGCAGCACACTGAGAAGAGGGTTTCAAAGTATCATCAATGATGACTCCTAGATCCTTTTCCTGGTCCGTGACTCCTAATGCGGAACCTTGCATCACGTAGCTATATTTCAGGTTTCTCCTTCCCTCATGCATCACTTTACACTTGCTCACATTAAACATAATCTGCCATTTGGATGCCCAGTCTCCCAGTCTCGTAAGGTCGTCTTGCAATTTTTCACAGTCCTTTTGTGATTTAATAACTTTGAATAACTTTTTGGAAATATGACCCCCCCCCCCCCTCAAATCTCAAGTCAGGAACCTTGGAATGCAGCTTGATTCAACACTTACTCTGATCCCAAAATCCAAGCAGCCTTCAAGAGCAGCTTCTATCATTTGCGACAACTACACTGCCTCTCCCCTTACATTGAGAAGGCAAGCTTTGTCTCAGTTGTGCGCCATGATAACATCAAGACTGGATTATTGTAAGGCACTCCACACTGGTCTGACTACAAAGGGTTTGCACCAGCTCCAATTGATTCAGAACGCTGCAGCAAGACTAATAGAAGGTTGTAAGCGATGTGGCAACCTTTCTGAGAAGTTTTGAGAGAAGAGGACATTTCTCTGGTAAGTGAACACTATTTTGCTTTGTGCTTTGGAAACTTAAAGATTGGGGTTTAAATGAGGAATTGTAGGTTAGTAATAGGCAAAATAAAAATATAAAAAAGCAAATTTTATCAACTAATCTCCATAGTCTTTTTCCCTTAGTTTTTAACTTTGTACCACAGCATTAACAGATAGACTCTAGGCATATAGATAACTGGGTGGCTGTTGGACGTGAGGATCGCCTGGTGACTTGCCTGCTTAGAAGGTGGCAGACCTCGCACGTCACCTAGATAGGATTTTAGATAGTGCTGGGAAGGAGTCCACTGTCTTGGTACATGTGGGTACCAATGACATAGGAAAATGTGGGAGAGAGGTTCTGGAAGCCAAATTTAGACTCTTAGGTAGAAAGCTCAAATCAAGAACCTCTAGGGTAGCATTTTCTGAAATGCTACCTGTTCCACGCGCAGGGCCAAAGAGACAGGCAGAGCTCCGGAGTCTCAATGCGTGGATGAGATGATGGTGCAGGGAGGAGGGTTTTAGATTTGTTAGGAACTGGGCAACATTCTGGGGAAGGTGGAGCCTATTCTGAAAGGATGGGCTCCACCTTAACCAGGGTGGTACCAGGCTGCTCGCATCGGCATTTAAAAAGGAAATAGAGCAGCTTTTAAACTAGAAACGGGGGGAAGTCCGACAGTCACTCAAAAGCACATGGTATAAGGTATCTTTCAAAGATATCACCAAAACAGGGAAGATAGGGTATCCTGACAGTGAGGTTGCAAAAGAGACCATAGTAGATCAGGTGTCCTTAAATAAAAATAAAAAACATTGAAAAGATTGCAAATTAATACTGTCAAGTACTGAGCATGATGTAAATAGGAACAACAAACATAGTTTGAAATGTCTATATGTGAATGCCAAGAGCCTAAGAAATAAGATGGGAGAGTTAGTATATATTGCACTAAATGAAAAATTAGATATAATAGGCATCTTTGAGACCTTGTGGAAGGAGGATAACTAGTGGGACACTGTCATACCGGGGTACAAATGATAGTGTAGTGATAGGGTGGACATCAGACTCACCGGTCTATAATTTCCCAGGTCTCCTCTGGAACCTTTTTTAAAAATTGGTGTTACATTGGCCACCTTCCAATCTTCCAGTACCACAATCGATTTTAAGGATAAATTACATATTGCTAACAACAACTCCGCAAGTTCATTTTTCAGTTCTATCAGTACTCTGGGATGAATACCATCCGGTCCAGGAGATTTGCTACTCTTCACTTTGTAGAACTGTCCCATTACATCCTACAGGTTTACAGAGAATTCATTCAGTTTCTCCAACTCATCAGCTTCGAATGCCATTTCTGGCACCGGTATCCCACTCAAATCTTCCTCGGTGAAGATCAAAACAAGAATTCATTTAATCTCTCCGCTACGGCTTTGTCTTCCCTGATCGCCCCTTTTACTCCTCGGTCATCTAGCGGTCCAACCAATTCTTTTGCCGGCTTCCTGCTTTTTAGGGTGGATCAAATTGGTGGAGGGGTAGCATTGTATAGTAAGGAGAGCCTTGAATCAAATAGATTGAAAATTCTGCAGGAAACAAAACACTTTTTGAAATCACTGTGGATTGAAATTCCATGTATAAAGGGGAAAAGGATAGTGATAGGAGTGTACTACTGTCCACCTGGCCAGGAGGAACAGACAGATGCAGAAATGTTAAAGGGACACAAACAAACTGGGCAACACAATAATAATGGGTGATTTCAATTACCCCAATATTGACTGGGTAATGTAACATCGGGGCACGCTAGGGAGGTCAAATTCCTTGATGAAATCAAGGACTGCTTTATGGAGCAGCTGGTACAGGAGCCGACGAGAGAAGGAAAAATTCTAGACCTAGTCCTTAGTGGAACGTATGATCTGGTGAAGGAGGTAATGGTGCTGGGGCCGCTTGATAACAGTGAACATAATATGTTCGGATTTGATACTAGCATTGAAGTAAGTATAATCGAACGAAAACGTCCATCTCCATGGGCGTTTATCTCCGAGAATGGGTCCGTGAAGGGGCGGACCGAACAGTATTTTCGAAAAAAATAGACGTCCATGTTTTATTCGACAATTTGTGAGCTGGGCGTTTTTGCTTTTCAGCGATAATGGAAAATGAAAGCGCCCGGCTCAAAAACGAATAAATCCAAGGCATTTGTTCGTGGGAGGGGCCAGGATTCGTAGTGCACTGGTCCCCCTCACATGCCAGGACACCAACCGGGCACCCTAGGGGGCACTTTTACAACAACAAAAAAAAAAGGTAAAAGAGCTCCCAGGTGCATAGCACCCTTCCCTTGTGTGTTGAGCCCCCCAAATCCCCCTCAAAACCCACTGCCCACAAGTCTACACCATTACTAGAGCCCTAAGGAGTAAAGGGGGGCACCTACATGTGGGTACAGTGGGTTTGGGGGGGTTGGACGACTAAGCATTAAGCAGCACAATTGTAACAGGTAGGGGGGGATGGGCCTGGGTCCACCTGCCTGAAGTCCACTGCACCCCCTAACAACTGCTCCAGGGACCTGCATACTGCTGCCAGGGAGGTGGGTATGACATTTGAGGGTGAAAATAAAAAGCTGTGAAACATCATTTTTTGTGGTGGGAGGGGGTTAGTGACCACTGGGGGAGTCAGGGGAGGTCATCCCCGATTCCCTCTGGTGGTAATCTGGTCATTTAGGGCACTTTTTGGGGCCTTATTCGTGAAAAAACAGGGTCCAGGAAAAGTGCCCTAAATTCTAGCTACAAATGCATACTTTTTTTCCATTATCGGCGAAAGGCGCCCATCTCCTTTCGGGTGATAACCATGCCCCAGTCCCGCCTTCACCACGCCTCCTACACGCCCCTGTCAACTTTGTACACTTCCGTGATGGAGTGCAGTTGAAAATGTCCAAGTTCGGCTTTCGATTATACCGCGTTATTCGTTTTTGTGAGATAAACATCCATCTCCCGATTTAGGTCGGAACTTGGGCGTTTTTCTCGTTCGATTATAAGCAGGAGTGGAAATCAAATACGTTAGCATTGAACTTTAAAAATGGAGACTATGAGGATGTCTGTGTGGCCAGCTACTAAGAATGCTGCCCTCCATATATCACAATGGTTTGTTTTAGTATGTTTTTCCCTTGGACGTATTTTTGTTTTCAAAAATGGTCACAAAAGTAAAACATACTGAGCATAAAATGTCTACAAATGTCTATGAAATGACTATTTGAAACAAAAAAATAGACATTTTTCTGGTACGAAAATCTCTAAGTTCTTCCCAAAATCAGATTTAGACATCACATCAGAAATGCCCCTCATTATCTGTAGCAGGGCCCTTAAGATTAAAATAGATCCTGTGGCAAATAACTTCCGCTAACCTTTAGTAAAAGTTCCCCTGAATTGTGCCTTTGTTTTCTTTATTTTATTTCTTTTTCTTTTTCCATGCCTTTTATCCAAAGTCGATGTACTGTATCTCACAATGTGGACTAGAAGCAAATATATAGTGTTCTGTTTATATTAGAAATATTTTTATTTTCTATTCTGATCATCATGTTTTTGCAGTAGACAAAGTTTAAAATATAATTAAAAAAAGAAAAAAGCTAATGCAATGGGACATGGGTTTAGAGGGTTCATTTAAGTTCTTGTGCGGTTAACATCTAGCCTTTCAGCTCGTGTTTATAGCATCTTCTAAACTTAGAACTCAGTTGCTGAAACTAGATCCTTCCAGGGATGTTGGACCTCAAGCTGGCATTCTTCAGATAGTTAGTTTAACCATTTCATTGCCAAATACTGAACTCAAGAATCTTAAATATACATTTGATCAGTCTGTGGCACTGTATATACACACTGGGTGACACTGTTGGTATGTTTTGCTGTCACAAATTTTCCACAATATACAATCACCCCAAAATAGCTCAATCCACAGTTTCCCGGTTGAGGACAGATGGTAGCTATGCACAGATCCCTGACGCAGGCTCCAGCAGCTTGCCCTCCAACTCCACCAACTTTCTGGTTCTGTTCAGAACCTGTCTACCCATATGGACCACCTCAAGCTTCTCCAGGACCTTGCCCAAGAGGCCCAGCAACAACGGACTCAACTTTGACAGATATGGAAACCCTTCAGGGGGTTTGTTCTCAGCTTGTGGCAATGCAAACTGCAGGGCCTCCGGCTCCAAATCCCCCTCAGGGACCCACTCCAGTGGTACCAACTCCAGCTTACCTGGTGCCTCAGTCTTGAGTCTTGACCTCACTGCACTTTGATGGAAACCCCAAGCATGTTGAGGATTTATTAACCAGTGCTTGATGAACTTTGAACTACAATCCTCCAGCTTTCCATCTGACTGGGTCAAGATCACCTTTATTATCTCTCTCCTTTCCAGGCAAGTGCTGGCTTTGGCATTTCCCCTGTGAGAGCAGAATGTCCCACTAACGTCTAATCTGGTGGCCTTCCTCACACACTTCCAGCAGGTATTTGATGAGCTGGGACATCTATCCTCGGTAGTTTCCTAGCTTCTGCGCCTTCAATAAGGGACACTTACTGTGGGCCAATAAGTCATCCAATTCCAGACCCTGGTTTCAGAGCTGCAATGGAATCAGGAATCTCAGATGGCCATCTTTTGACAGGGTCTGGCAGGACACATTAAGGATGAACTGGGGAGACAGAATCTCCCCACCAGTTTGAATGACATGGTTCCCCTATGCATCAAGGTGAACATCCACTTTCAAGAGAGGGCTAAGGAATGTGGAGGCAAATGCTGCTCTACATGGTTGACACCCCAGTTTCTGGACCCCACAGACTCACAGACACCAGCTCCTCCTGCCACTCTGGAGGAAGACACTCTCATGCAGATAGGACATTTGCGACTTCCAGAGAAGGAGAAAAGGCATCCGAGAAAACAAGCACTCTGTCTATACTGTGTGAACCTGGGACATTATGCTGAGATCCAAAGAAACCAGGAAAACTTCAAGGCCTAGGAGTAGTAGGGAAGACTTCCCTAGGTCCTTCCCAAGTTGTTACGACCTCCCTTATTACTCTACCTGTCACCTGTGAGTGGGAAGATAAACAAATCATTGTCCAAGCTCTCTTTGATTCTGGTGCAGCCGGGAACTTTGTGGATGAATGGCTAATAAGCCAGTATGATATTTCTATGAATCCCCTCAGAAAGCCTCTCTGTATCTCCTTGGAATATAGAGACCCACTGCCAGGCATCTGTGGGCTATTACTCAACCTATTTCCCTTCAGGTGGGTCCCCAGCATCAAGAAATGATTGAGTTTCAAGTACTCCCCAGATCTGTCCATCAGGTCATTTTGGGGCTTCCCTGGTTGCAGAAACATGAACCTCGTATTGACTGGTGCTCCGGAGATATTCTAGCCTACAGCCCAACCTGTTCTCAGTCTTGCTTCACACCTATTTACCCTCAGCTAACCCCACCCAAGATGGATTCACCTCTGCCTCCAATGCAGACATTTATGGCAAGAAGCAAGCCATGAAACTACTTCCTCATCGGAAGTGTGACCGCCCTAACTACCTTTAGCAAGGTAAGATGACACCCGAGGAAAAGGCTTCCTTGCTTTCCACCTCGGAATCCCGACCCATTTTGGCCCTTGCAAAGATTCTTGCTGTCTTCCAGATCACTGTACCTCCAGGGAAACCTCCAGTCCCCAAGAGGTCAAGAAAGCGGGCCTTGTGCTGCACACATATCTTTAAGTCTACAGGATGCCCAGGAAAAAAGAAAACCCTTCAATTGGGGGTACGTCAAAACTGGTGCCCCAAATGTCTTATGGTATGCCAGATATTCTAGATGTCAGAAGGATAAGGGGGAGACTATACTATTTTCTTGCTTGGAAGGGCATTAGACCTGAAGATAATACATGGAAACATGCTATCAATGTTCTTGCCCCTGCACTTATAAAGTGTTTTCATCGCAGTGGCTTACCAAGGGGGTGCACGCCGCTGGGGGGGGGGGTGCTGTGCGCCTGTCGGCTCTGCTCATTCCCTGCTCCCTCTGCCCCGGAACAGTTACTTCCTGTTCCGGGGCAGAGGGAGCAGGGAACGAGCGAAGCCGACAGACGCGCGGCACCCCCCCAGCAGGTAAAAATGCACCTGGGGGGGGGGTGCCCTTTCACCGGGGGAGGTGTCTGTCCTTTCACCGGGGGGAGGTGTCCTTTCGCTGGGGGGGGGCGTGCTGTACCCGGGGGGGCGCATTGGTGATCCGCCCCGGGTGTCAGCCACTCTAGGAACGCCACTGTTTCATCGCCTTTATCTTCTCAAACCTGAACATATGGATCTGGTAGGGGGCTTCAAGGAGGGGGTACTGTCACGCCCCTCACCTATTTTCTATGGTCTCCAGCAGCATTCTGTGCCCAAAGAATCTGTTTAACTTTCTGGAACTTTTGCACTTTCTTTTATAGCCCTGCAAGATTGAGCTGACTGATATCATCACTTCCTATCTTGTGGTATATAAGGAAGTTCCTGACTCTATACCAGTGCCTTTGCTATGGGTCATCTAGCCTGGTCTAGCGTATTGTAGCCTTGTTCCAGCTTTGTTCCTATCTATGTCTCCAGTCCTGTTCGAGCCTGTGTTCTAGTCCTTTTCCAATCCATGCCTTCAGCCTTGTTCCAGCCTTGTTCTAGTCCTGTTCTTTTCTGTGCTTTCAGTCTTGTTCCAGCTTTGTTCTAGGTACATCCTGGCCTTGGCTCCATCAGGCCAGCCCCAAAGGGCTCTCTTAAGAGCCACCCTCCACCTTGATTTGCCAGGGCACCCCCAAGGGCTCTCTTAAGAGCCACAGTCTAATCTGGTCTTTGTCAGGGCATGACTCACCTGCCGCCAGCTGGGGCCCAACTAGCCTTCAGGTTGAGTAGGCAGCATAAACAAGACTGCAGCCCAAGGAATCACTCACCCTAAGCTGTGACACTAAGTCCACAGATTTTGCACCAGTTTTCTAAAAGAGAGTATGGCATACTTTCTGTGGGTACTTTTTGTTATGAAAAATAATGGGGGTAATTCTATAATCAGGTGCCTATGTGGTGCCTATCCTATAATGCAAGTAGATAGCTACTTTTGTTTCTAGAATACTAGCTTGGCAGTGGAAATACATGCTTCAGTACATCAAGCGTCATCTCTCACCATCAAATCTAGGCTAAAAGTCCACCTTTTTGAGGCTGGTTTTAACTCCTGACCCTATTCACGTGTTCAGTACCAAGTCTGTTTTATTCTTACCTTAGTAATCCCCTTATCCCTTATTTGTCCTGTTTGTCTGTCCTGATTAGATTGTAAGCTCTGTTGAGCAGGGACTGTCTCTTCGCGTTCAAGTGTACAGCACTACGTACATCTAGTAGTGCTATAGAAATGATAAGTAGTAGTAGTAGGAATGAGCACTTATGCCAGTCATCTTAATGCAGCAGATATAATATAGATCAGAATTTTAGAAAGGACATCCAACTCAGAATGTGGACTTCCAAGTCTGTCCTTCAGATCTGGGTGTCCGTTTCTCATGTAATTTAAGAACAGGACTTGCTGATATACAGCCTGCTCTAAAATACTGAAACATGGACGTCCAAGTTCTGGATACATCAAGCATGAACCTCCATTTTACAAAATTGACACATTCAAACTATGAACCAGGCTAAACAAGAGACATAAACGTCTTTGTGGCAGCATAGGAACATCCATATCATAAAATGGCCACACAGATGCCAACGTAAGGAGTAGCCTAAAGGTTACAGCAGCCCACTGAGAACCACAGCAGAGATCTGAAAGTCACAGCTTGAAATCCCACTGTAGCTGTTTGTAATTTTCTTTTCTTTTTATATTGTTTAAATTGTGAGCCCTCAATGGGCAGAAAAATACCTACAGTGACTTCCCTTACTCCCTCTAGTAGAGAACTGCTCAGTCAGAGCACCTTTCTGTATCTTGGATATGCCAAGTACCAGTTCCAAATATGGATGTCCATGTTTTTGGACATGGTCATCCCTTCCCCTTCTGCAGTTGACATTCAACGTCCATCTTTAGTCCCCTTCCTAGCTATTCCCAAAACACGCCCAGACCACGCCTCCTTGCCATATGGATGTACAACAGTTTTAAACATCCATATCCTGGCTTTATAAAATCTGGATTTGGATGTCCATGCAATATGAATGCCTAAATACCAGTTTTCAGATATCCAAAATAGGAATAGAGCTTCTAACATAACCACCATAGTATTTTATACATTGTGTGTGTGAGTCCTGCTCACATTCCATCAAGACTACACTTCTATGTACATCAATTTGTAAAATATATGCTGTTTAAGATATGTATGCACTTAAGTGGCATTTACACACCTATGTGCATACATACACATGTATATGTGTCATTATTCTAAATATTTACGTACATAGGGGCCCTTTTACAAAGGCACACTGAAAAATGGCTTGCAGTAGTGTAGACGTGTGTTTTAGGCATGCACAGAATCATTTTTCAGTGCACCTGTAAAAAATGCCTTTTTAAAAAATTTGCTGAAAATGAAAATTGCCGCGCGTCCATTTTGGGTCTGGGACCTTACAGCCAGCCATTGACCTAGCGGTAAAGTCTCATGTGGTAAGCGGGTGGTAATGACCTATGCATGTGAAATGCCACATAGTGCGAGTCTGATACGCGTGTCCAAAAATAAAAATTATTTTTCGGACACGCGTATTGGACGCGCGGCAAAAATGAAATTACCACAAGAGCCACATAGTAGCTGGGCGATAACTCCATTTAGGCGTGCATAGACGCTTACGGGGCTTAGTAAAAGGGCCCCATAATCATGGTGTAACTGTGAGCAACCACTTTATAGAACTGCACCTATTTTTAATGTGTATAATTTTGAAAATGCAAAATTATGCTTAGGGCCAGTTCAAGGGACTATGGCTTTCTGAGCTAACTTTTGCTTTGGTGCCATCCCCCACCCACAATCTGGTATCTCTCCCTCCACTCTTCCCCTCTCCCCTCCATATGTGATCCAGTATCTCCTCCTCTTTCTCAAACCCCTCCCTCCTGCTGGACCAGGTAAGGCACTGGATCAGGGTGCTTGTGATAAAGGGTGCCAACATCCCAGTCTGGCATCTATCTCTCTAGGAGTCTGAAGGTAGACCAGACTGGGATTTTGATGCCCTTTATCACTGGTGCCCTGGGCCAGTGCCTCGCCTAGTCCATAGGTTGAGCCGGCCCTGATTATGCATCTAATTGCATCCCTCAAATTAACCCCACCTTGAAAGTGCCTCCACACACATCTGAGATGCAATATATGTATGGAAGAAAAAGGTGCATACTTGCAGACAAGGTGTCCCATTTCAATACACGAACAACCATGATGAGATTTGACTTAGATGAATTCAATTTATGAATTTTAACTGAGGTCCAAATTGTTGGGTGTGAAATAAAAATCAAGACCTATGTTAAAGATACAGACAGCAAATTTCACAAACCTTGGCACCAAACTATTTCCTTTTGTAGGGATTCATTTAATTTAATTTAATTTATTAGGAGAGTGCACAGAAATTTTTTTTTTTTTTTTTGGGGGGGGGGGGGGTTCATTTACAGATAATTTTCAGGTTTGTTGGGTGATTTTTGGACAGTTTTGGTTTGTTCCAGAAATGAATGTTTGTAAAACTTGATTAAAGTGTATACAAATGTTTAAAAATACATAAATCAATCTGATGCCCAATAATTCTTTATGTGCATAATATTTTCCAAGCCAAAAACACTAACCGAATGCACTTTTCTATAATTTATATCCCCTTATATCCTTTTCACTCCACTACAGCATGTGTTAACCTTAGCTTTTAGTAATTTATAGTATTTCAAACCTCAATGGCTACTAGTCACAGTTTTCTCATGCACCCCAATCACCTCCGGTTCTTCATTTTTCTCCTTTAACTCTTTTTTAATGGTTCCCCAAGCAATGTTTTAATTGCATTCACTTAAAACTACGTAAAAGTGAAAGCCATCCTCGCTTCTTTAATAACATATATATATTTTTTTCTTGACAAGCACATTTTCCACTGCCCAGATTCATTTATTCTGCCAGTTTCTACAGTTTACAGTTAATGCTTATTGAATAATGGATTGAACCATTAAGGGAATCTGGAGAAATCATTTTCATTTTGTCTTTCATTACTCCGCCAAACACCTTTTCCATCATTCTGTGTCAATAGGAAAAAGCTTAGGGGTCATTTTTTAAACTGCACTAATGCACACCTAACACAGCAAAAATGGCATAATTGCAGGACACGAAAAAGCATCATCCACTGCATCCTATATTGTGTGACATAAGTTGTGTGCTAATCCAGTCATATTCTGGATCTGCGTGTGCAACTTAATTATCGAAACAAGCCAATCAGTGCCAATACTTGCCAATTAACAAGCAATCATTGACACTAATTGGTATTAATTAGAATTTACATGCACAGTTGTCTAAGCATATTCGTCAATGTGATGTGTGTAAATTCTAAGTCGCCTAGTTGAAAAAGGGGTGTGGCCATGGAGGTGGAATGAGAGGGTTCTGAGCATTTCTAAAATTTATGGTGCAACTGCCCGTGACTAAATGGGATGTATTCTATAACAACGTGGTTTCACTAGACATTGATTACTGAAGACGTGTCAGCTTGAGACACGGTTTTCATTTCTTTTTGATAGAATCCAATGGCATTTCTTTTACAGTCTTGTTTAAGAGAATTGATCTCCATTTGACCCATGCAGGAGCATGAGTGCCAAAACACAGCCCATGTCTAGTTTTATGATTAAAGGACTCTTGATTATTCCACTCCTGAAGGCCCTTTTGTGCTTTTGCTACTCTGGTGTGTTTGTCTGCATTTGTGGGCCTTCTCATTTTGCTACTTGCTTTATTTACAATATCTACTCATTCCCTACTTTCCCCCTCATACACTTCAAACCTCTAATACTGGTCTCCTCTCCCTATCTCCTCCTCCTGTCATTCGTCTGGATGTCACTCGTGCCTCTTCTTTCAGTTATATCAGTCCTGTGCTCTGGAATTCCTTCCTTCCGCAGATTCGCTCGGAACCCTTCTTCGATACTTCAAAACTGCACTCAAACCCCATGTATTCAGATTAGCTTTTGCCTTGACCTCTCCCTGTCCTACACCTGTCCCCTTGCCATTTAATTGTAATGATTTTTGACATCTATGAATAGTCCCTGTTTTGAAATGGCATTTAAACGTCTGTGCTTCATATGCTTACACTTGTGCACACAACTGTACGCTTAAGAATTTTGCAATTGGTGTCTTCAGTACATTATGTCTTTACTCAGGTTTCTGCTTTTTCTATAGCAGGAGCGTTAATGTGGAATGCCTTGCCAGGTCAGCTTCGCTTAACTACTAGTTTCCAGCAATTTAAGCATTTATTAAACACATAGCTGTTTCTTCAAGCATACTATTGATACAGTGCAATTTTGGTATTTAAGACAGAAGCACCTTTTGTTTTGAATTATGTTAGTAGTATTTTATGTTATATTTTTGTTAATTGATAATGTTTTGTTTTACATTGGTATGTATGTTTTTATAGAACCCACCTAGTTTATAGTCGGGCTAGAAGTGTTTAAAATAAATATAAATAAATAAATAAATAAATTTGAGAGTTAGCATACAAAGTTGCATGCGCAAGTTATAGAATATGGTCAGTTGTACATGTAAGTTAATATGATAAGTAGCAGCTAATTGGCATTAACATCCAATTATTGGCTATACTTGGTGTTAATTGGTGCTAATTAGTAGTTACACGTATAGTTGCTTTAAGTTCAGATTCTGAAAATTATGTGTGCAAAATTCAAAGTGGGCAACTGCAAGGGGGGTGGACCTGGGAGGAGCATGAGAGGGTCAGGGGTGTGCATAGTACTTATGCACATGGGTTATAGAAAACAGGTATGTATCTAACTGCCTAAGAATTTACACCAGCCATTGTGTCTAAAGTTAGGGCTGCAACTTTGGACTATGCTAGTATTCTATAATGGCAGTTAAACATGTAACTGCCATTACAGAATTGGCGCTTAGCCTACAATTCTATAAGGGACACTATCCACCTTATTTTCAAAAGAGAAAGACGCCCATATTTTGACCCAAATCGGGAGATGGGTGTCTTTCTCCCGTGGGCGCCCAAATCGGTATAATCAAAAGCTGATTTTGGGTGTCTTCAACTGCACTCCGTCGTGGAAATGGCCAAAGTTGACGGGGGCGTGTCAGAGGCATGGTGAAGGCGGGACTGGGGCGTGTTTATCAGCTGAGGAGAGATGAGCATCCTCGGCCGATAATCAAAAAAAGAAAGGCGTTTTTAGCGCGAATTTGGGTCACTTTTTTGGACCCTTTTTTTTATGAACAAGTCCCAAAAAAGTGCCCTAAATGACCAGATGACCACCGGAGGGAATCAGGGAAGACCACCCCTGACTCCCCCAGTGGTCACTAACAAACCGCCAAACAAAAAACAACTTTAACAACTTTTTTTCCAGCCTGTATGCTAAATGCCTCAAATGCCATCACAGCAGTATGCAGGTCCCTGGAGCAGTTGTTAGTGGGTGCAGTGGACTTCAGCCAGGTGGACCCAGGCCCATCCCCCCCCCCACCTGTTACACTTGTGGTGGTAAATGGGAGCCCTCCAAACCGCCCCCAAAACCCACTGTACCCACATCTAGGTGCCCCCTTCAGCCATAAGTGCTATGGTAATGGTGTACAGTTGTGGGCAGTGGGTTTTGGGGGGGGGGGATTTGGGGGGCTCAGCACCCAAGGGAAGGAGCTATGGACTTGGGAGGTATTTTACTTTTTGTTTTTTAATTGTTACAAGTGCCCCTTAGGGTGCCCGGTTGGTGTCCTGGCATGTGAGGGGGACCACTGCACTACGAATACTGGCTCCTCCCACGACCTAATGCCTTGGATTTGTTCGTTTTTGAGCTGGGCACCTTCGGTTTCCAATATCGCTGAAAACCGATACTGCCCAGATCAAATCCGATGCATTTGCCCAGCACAAACCGTATTATTGGAAAAACATGGACGCCCATTTTTTTTTGAAAATACGGTTTGTCCCGTCCCTTCACGTACCCGTTCTCGGAGATAGACACCCATGGAGATGGGCATTCGCGTTCGATTATGCCCCTCTTTGAGTTCCGTGCGCAAATGTGGGCATGTGTCCAAATTGGGCATGCATCTTAATTGAATAATTAGCCAATTAACACCAATAAATAGCTTTTTAACAAACTATTATTGGCATTAATTTGCGCACATAAATTTAGGTGCATGACCAGTGCCTAACTTTTATGCACATCCTGAAAAAGAGGACACAGAAATGGGAGGGTCATTGGCGGATCGTAGGTGTGGTTTTTGGTTAAATGCACAATTATAGAATAAGGGGACTCCATGCCTAAATCTGAGCATGGGTATTTGCACCAAGTTTTTGTTGGTGGAAATGGAAGCACCTAAATTTAAGTGCTACTCCTGGGACTTAAGTGCTATGCTGTTTATAGAATCTAGCCCTTAGTGTACATCATCTCAGCGCTTAACTTTAGGCAAGCTTTGGAGAATTACAGTCACAATATGCCCTGGATAGTTACAGTGAATTTAAGTTGTTTTACTCTACTTTATTTATTTATTTTATTTATTTGTTACATTTGTATCCCACATTTTCCCACCTATTTGCAGGCTCAATGTGGCTTACATAGTACCATAAAGGCGTTCGCCAATTCTGGTATGAACAAATACAGTAATGTTGTGGTAAAATAAGGTTCGTGTGTACAGACACATTAGGGAATTGTAGAGAGGAAGAGAATCATAGAGAGGAAGAGTTATTATATGTCCATTACGAGTTTTGGTTTCGTTGTGTTGAAGGTACAGGCATTTAAGTTGGGTCGGTAGGGTATGCCTTTCTGAACAGGTTAGTTTTTAATGATTTCCAGAAGTTTAGGTGATCATAAGTTGTTTTCACGTCTTTTGATAATGCGTTCCATAGTTGTGTGCTTATGTAGGAAAAGCTGGATGCATAGGGTGATTTGTATTTAAGTCCTTTGCAGCTTGGGTAGTGGAGATTTAGGTATGTTCGTGTTGATCCTGTTGTGTTTCTGGTTGGTAGGTCTATGAGGTCTGTCATGTATCCTGGGGCTTCGCCTTAGATGATTTTATGAACCAGGGTGCAGATTTTGAAAGCAATATGTTCTTTGATTGGGAGCCAGTGCAGTTTGTCTGAGTGGAGGAGTAGCCTACTAGTTAGTGCAGTGGCCTATGAACCAGGGGAAGTGCGTTCAATTCCCACTACAGTTCCTTGTGACTCTGGGTAAATCACATATCCCTCCTTTGCCCCAGATGCAATAAGTACCTGTATATAATATATAAACTGCTTTAATTGTAACCACAGACAGGCAGTATCGAGAGATAAACCCAGAGTGGTGATTATGAAGTTTTTGAAGTACTCTCAGAAAATGCTGATTCTACGTTCTATTCGCGGAGGGACGGTTCTACAACATCAGAATCACAAGGTACTTTGTTTTCAAGATTATTCTTTACAGGTTCAACAGCAAAAGGAAAACTTTTGCCTCAGTGTGTGCCTCGATGGTTCAGCAGCATATACGCTTGGCCTTGCTCTACCCGGCAAAACTCTGGGTTACTCATGGGGGTCAAACTCATTTTTTCGCTACACCTGGAGAAGCCCTTGCCTTCTTGGAATTCTTGCAGCAGTCTCCTTCTTTACTGAGGACAGTATCCTGAGGCAATTGGCTTATTCATCATATGTTGGCCATTAATGCTTAATTTGGAACCCTGGGCAATCGAGCTCTACTAACTGTTATCTCAGTACCCGGTGCCTCAGCTAAAATTGAGAGGGGATGCGATTATCCTTATTATTGGATTATTACTACCTGTTGTTAAACTTTCTGCCCCCCCTCCTTTTTATTTTTTCCTATATGAGACATCTTAGAACCAAGATGTTGCATATATGTACATTTTGGCTGTAGACTCATCCTGTCTTGTTTAATAGAATACATGATACCACTCCCACTATTATCTTGTAGAAGTTTTTGTGGTGGGTTAACATATGTGGGTGGAGTTATCCCTCTATTTTTGGTGGGATGAGGATGAGAGGAATTTGATTATTAATGTGTTTTCTCTGAGGAGGGAAAGTGTGTTTATTTTTTTTTTCCTCTCAGAGTTATTGTCTTCATATTAGTGGGGATGTGAAAGCAATGTTGTATAATCTAGGGATACCCTTGGGCTCATTTTCGAAAGAGAAGGGTGTCCAAAAAGTGACACACAAGGCACATGGAAATCCCCATGAAAGAAGGTTGTCCAAATCCAATAATCGAAATAGGGTGCTCACAAATGGGGATAGTGTGTCAAATGTCCGAGTGGGTGCCCACCTGGGCAGCAGTGACCATCAAACGGTTTGGTTTGATATGACGGCTAAAGTGGAGGGCGGCCACTCAAAAATCAAAGTCCTGGATTTCAAGCATGCTGACTTTCGTAAAATGGGGGAATACTTGAGGAAGGAGCTGATGGGATGGGAGGATGAACTAGAAGTGGAAGGACAGTGGTCCAAGCTGAAAGAAGCTATAAATAGGGCCACAAACCTTTATGTAAGGAGAGTAAATAAAAGCAAGAGAAAAAGGAAACCGATATGGTTCTCCAAACAAGTGGCTGGGAAAATAAAGACTAAAGAGTTGGCATTTCTGAAATACAGAAAAACTCAAGAAGAGAAACACAGGGAGGAATACCAGATGAAACTGAAAGAAGCCAAGACAGAGATACGTCTGGCGAAAGCGCATGTGGAAGAACAAATGGCTAGAAATTTAAGGAGGGGTGACAAAAATTTCTTCAGGTATATTAGTTAAAGGAGGAAGACAAAAAAGGGAATTGTGAGACTGAAAGATGCTGCAAACCGCTATGTAGATAATGATGAAGAAAAAGCTAATTTGCTAAATAGATACTTTTGTTCTGTTTTCACAGAAGAAAATCCAGGAGCAGGACCGCGATGGACTGGCAAAAGTACATGTGAGAATGGAGTGGATATAGCACCGTTCACAGAAGAGAGTGTCTATGAACAACTTAAAAATCTAAAGGTGGACAAAGCAGTGGGACTGGACGGGATACTGTTGGATTATTTGTAGTAAATAATTAGCAGATTTTAGTACACACAGCTTCAGCTTTAGAAATGTTAATTTCTTTCTTCATCTCTCTCTCATTCACCCCTGAATAATTCACTGCTGAGTCACTTTAAAGTTGAAGTAACAAAACATCTGTTTACTCACAGTTTGCAGTTAGATTATAATCAGACAGGCTTATATATACATATTACTATACATTTGTATTATCAGCTCCTTCCATGTGCTTAGATGGTAATGGATGCTCACACCACCATAGATCCTCTCAGGTTAGGAGAGATCATGAGCTCCATGTGCTCCATGTGCTGCATCTGCTGCATCTAACCCCCACAGGAAGTTGCATAGCTATGTGACCTCTCTAAGTAATTCACATCAGAGGTCACAGAGTAATCACAGAGAAATAATAGGTGACAGGCAATGCATGTAAAATACAATACATTCCAACAAACCCCTTCTCATGCATAACTGTCATGCAATTATTTATTCATACAAAGTCCAAGCTTTATACGCAGATTCACAAAATGTTCTCTGGGTAACGGTTTGGTCATGATGTCAGCTGTCATCTCACTGGTGTGACAATAGTGTAGACTGATGACCCCTTCTTTCGCCAACTCTCGCACGTTGTGGTATTTCGTTGCGATGTGCTTGGTGCGTGACTGAACCTTGTCATTCTGTGACAGTCGGATGCAGCTCTGATTATCTTCCATTATCTGGATTGGTCTCTGTTCAGCTATTCCAAAATCCAGCAAAAGTTTTTCAATCCATATCAGTTCTCTGCACGCTTCCGATACGGCCACATATTCAGCTTCTGTAGAAGACAGACTCACAATACTTTGTTTATGACTGGCCCATGAAATTTGTACATTTCCATACATAAACACATATCCACTTGTGGATTTATAATTAGAATGATCCCCTGCCCAATCTGAATCACAGTAACATATTAGTTTTGGATTACTATTGGCTGAAATCTTTAATTTACAATCAATGGTACCCTTTAAATACCTTACCATCCTTTTAACTGCAGTCCAATCTGATTTGGTAGGTGAGCTGACCCTTCTGCTCAAAATTCCTACTGCATTTGCTATATCAGCCCTGTATGTGGTAGCTAGATATAAAAGCTTACCTATGGCTGATCTATATTGGATGTTATCTGGTAAAGGTTCTCTTACTGTTTCATCCTTCAGAAAATCAGTGATCATGGGAGTGCTTACAACTTGGGCATCTTGCATACCTAAACTTTCAATAAGCTCATTTATTTTCTGCTTCTGGCTTAGAAGATAAGAACCATCATTTTGTTTCTCAATTTCTATACCAAGATAGTATGACACATTACCAAGTTCTTTTATCTCAACATTCTGGTTTAAACATTTTACAATGTCCTTGTACTCTTGCTCACTTTCGCTTGCAATGAGCAGATCATCAACAAAAGCTAAAATGTATGCATATTGTCCATTTGTGCACCTAGTGTACAAACATTTATCTGCTTCACCTTGCTTAAATCCTAAATTTGTCAATATTTCATGCAATTTTTCATTCCAACATTTTGCACTTTGCTTTAATCCATAAAGACCTTTGTTTAATTTACACACTAGCTGTCTTTGTTTTGTATTTATGAAACCTGTTGGCTGTTCCATGTACAAGTCTTCAGTTATATCTCCGTGAAGAAACGCTGTTTTCACATCAATGTGGTTGACTTGCATGCCTTTTGAGACTGCAATGCTCAGAAGTGTTCTGATTGTCGTGTGTTTCACTACAGGTGCAAACACTTCATCAAAATCTTCTCCATATTTTTGAAGATATCCCTTTGCCACTAATCTGGCTTTATACCTTTCCACTTTTCCTTGTGCATTCCTTTTTAACTTGAATACCCATTTGCATCCTATAGCTTTCTTGCCAGGAGGTAATTTTGTAAGAATCCAAGTATTATTTTTATCCAATGCATCAATTTCTTCTTGTGCAGCTTTATGCCATTCAGCAGCTTCTTCTGCTGGCATTTTCTCAATCTCATCCCATGTTAAGGGCTCTTGAGCTTCTGCTGACTTTGTTAGGTAAGACAGTCTTGGGGGTGGAACACCTTTGTTTTCCCTGGATGAGCGTCTGACAACAGGTTGGTCTGACCTTTCCGCATCCTCTAAATCTGAGAGTTCTTCTCCAATTGATTCCCCTTCTCCAACTGTACTGTCTTCTTCAATGATCCTTTCTGTGTCTGCTTCCTCTGTCTGTTCCTCGTTAGATACAGGTGAGTTGCTTTCAGACATCTGCCTTGGTATGGCATTTATATACACTGGCATGTCTATTATGGTTCTAGTTTCATATTCTGGATGATAAGGCTCATCTGGGATAATCCAGCCTTTATCAACCCTTTTGTTTTCATCAAAATATGTAACATGTCTTATGCCAACAATGCCAGTTTTCAGATTCAAAATTCTATATCCTTTGTGTCCTGGAGCATAGCCAACTAAAATGCCCCTTTCTGTTGTGGAATCCAGCTTATGCCTTCTTTGCTTTGGTACATGAGCATATGCTGTACTTCCAAATGTTCTTATGTGTGACAGGTTTGGCTTCCTACCATGCCATGTCTCATGTGGTGTGCGCTCAGCGCCTTTAGTTGGCATTCTGTTTTGTAGGTACACTGCTGTGAGAATGGCTTCTCCCCATAGTCTTTTAGGGAGATTGCTATCTGACAGCATACATCTGGTCATTTCCACAAGTGACCTAAATTTTCTCTCTGCAACAGAATTTTGCTCTGGTGTATAAGCTACTGTTGTGATATGCTGAATGCCTTCTTGTTCTAGAAATGTGCGCATGCTTTGTGAAGTGAACTCACCACCATTGTCGGTCTGAAGAACCTTTGGTTTTCTTTCAAATTTATTGCTCACCATGGCTACGTATTTCTTCAGCATGTCTGTGACTTGACTTTTCTCTTTCAGCAAATAGGCCACACAGTATCTAGAGAAATCATCCAAGAATATTAGCACAAATCTGTTATTTCCCAATGATGGGATATTAAACGGTCCACATAAGTCACTGTGTATTAAGTCCAGCACTTTATTACTCCTATTTCCTGTGTATGCAGGAAATGAGGGTCTCACACCTTTTTGAGTAACACAGTCTATGCATTTCTCCATTTTACCAGCATCTGCACTTATCTGAATGCCGGTGGCCAGTTGCTTACTGTAAAGATCCTGGATCACCTTAAAATCACGATGTCCCAGGCGGCGGTGCCAGATTTCCAGACTACATTTACCATCATTCTTCCTTACTTGCGCCATATGTGAGGCTTCACCTGAAATGCTCAGTTTATAAACATCATTATGCATAAAAGCTTCAGCATACACTTCATCATTTTTAGAGATTGTGCACTTACTGTTTTCAAAATGAATCACAAATCCCTTCTTATCTAATGTAGATACACTAAGCATATTGCAAACTGCTTGGGGAATATACAAGACATCACTTACAGGAATTTCTTTAACTTCGTTAGACACTTTGCATTTTAAGAATCCAATACCTTTTGCTTGGATCTTAGCAGTCCCTGCGTTTGCAGTTTTAAGAATACCTTCCTCTGGACACATTTCCTGAAAGAAATCCTTACAATTGGTTAAATGGCATGTGCTCCCTGAATCCAAAATCCAAGTACTTTCATTTGAATTATTATTTACCATAGTCAAAGATTTTTCTGCCATTAGAAAGCCCTTGTGTTTATCTTTGTCCTTCATACATTTCCTGGTTTGAAAATTCTTTAGTTCCATTGGCTTAGGTGAGCTAGAGGGAGTGTTTTGTGTTTCCTTACACCATTTAGATACATGTCCCTCCTTTCCACATGAGTAGCAAATCAGCTTGCCTTTGGGTGGAGTTTTCCCGTAGCTCCGCCTTCCTCTGTTCTTTGCCAAGAAATTTGTTTCATTTCTCTCTGACTTGCTTTGAGAACACATCTCCTCAGAATCATTTATTATGCATTCCTGCCTTAGTTTTGATGTTGCCTGTTCAAAAGATTGCCCTTCAATGGCCTCATTTACAGACCTAAAAACATCAAACTTCTTTGATAGTGAGGTAAAAAGAAATGCTCTTTTCAATGCATCACACATGGGAATTCCAGAAAGTTCTAACTTTTGAAATGAAGACATAAGATGCATAATGTGATCATTACATTTACTTTTATCCCTTAATTTGGTTTCATTCAACTCTGCCAACCAAATTGGTTGCTGCTTTGCATATGTAGTTGCATACATAGTTCTCAGTTTATATAAAATGTCCTTTGGTGTATCTTTTCCCTCCACTAATATGGCTTGTTTCTCTGAGAGAGCTTCCAAAAGCATGCACTTTACATAATAGTTTGCATTGTCCCATTCAGCCATATTTTCAGCTGTTCTGTCTTGGTCTAAGCATATATTTAATCTTTTTGCTCGAAGGAGACATATGAATCTTAGTTCCCACTGCTGATAATTAAACTCAGTTAATTTAGGCACCTTGAGAGAATAGAAAAATGGTGAATTTTCTCCCTCAGCCATTTTCTTAGCCTTCTGTCTGCTGTGTGGGGGGAGAGAGAGACAGACTGAATCTTTCCTTTAAAACTTAAGAGAAAAAATGTGGCCTTTTTTTCTGCCTGGTAATATTTCTCTTCTTTTTCAATTCCTGACCCTGGGCCCATAACCCTTTTGTTGGATTATTTGTAGTAAATAATTAGCAGATTTTAGTACACACAGCTTCAGCTTTAGAAATGTTAATTTCTTTCTTCATCTCTCTCTCATTCACCCCTGAATAATTCACTGCTGAGTCACTTTAAAGTTGAAGTAACAAAACATCTGTTTACTCACAGTTTGTAGTTAGATTATAATCAGACAGGCTTATATATACATATTACTATACATTTGTATTATCAGCTCCTTCCATGTGCTTAGATGGTAATGGATGCTCACACCACCATAGATCCTCTCAGGTTAGGAGAGATCATGAGCTCCATGTGCTCCATGTGCTGCATCTGCTGCATCTAACCCCCACAGGAAGTTGCATAGCTATGTGACCTCTCTAAGTAATTCACATCAGAGGTCACAGAGTAATCACAGAGAAATAATAGGTGACAGGCAATGCATGTAAAATACAATACATTCCAACAGATACACCCCAGGATATTGAGGGAGCTCAGAGAGGTTCTGGCGGGTCCTCTTAAAGATTTGTTTAATAAATCCTTGGAGACGGGACAGGTTCCGTGGGATTGGAGAACGGCGGAGGTGGTCCCTCTTCACAAAAGTGGTGATAGGGAAGAAGCCGGAAACTACAGGCCGGTAAGCCTCACTTCGATTATTGGAAAAGTAATGGAAGCGATGCTGAAGGAAAGGATAGTGAATTTCCTAGAAGAAAATGAGTTGCAAGATCCGAGACAACATGGTTTCACCAAAGGGAAATCATGCCAAACGAATCTCATTGAATTCTTTGACTGGGTGACCGGAGAATTAAATCAAGGACATGCTATGGACATAATCTACTTAGATTTCAGCAAAGCTTTTGACACGGTTCCCCACAGGAGGCTCTTGAATAAACTAGACGGGCTAAAGATAGGTCCCAAAGTGGTGAACTGGATTAGGAACTGGTTAACGGGCAGACGCCAGAGGGTGGTGGTAAATGGAGTTCGCTCGGAGGAGGGAAAGGTGAGTAGTGGAGTGCCTCAGGGATCGGTGCTGGGGCCGATTCTATTCAATATATTTGTGAGTGACATTGCCGAAGGGTTACAAGGTAAAGTTTGCCTTTTTGCGGATGACACCAAGATTTGCAACAGAGTGGACACCCCGGAGGGAGTGGAAAACATGAAAAAAGATCTGCGGAAGCTAGAAGAATGGTCTAACGTTTGGCAATTAAAATTCAATGCGAAGAAATGCAAAGTGATGTATTTAGGGAGTAGAAATCCAAGGGAGACGTATGTGTTAGGCGGGGAGAGTCTGATAGGTACGGACGGGGAGAAGGATCTTGGGGTGATAGTATCTGAGGACCTGAAGGCGACGAAAAACAGTGTGACAAGGCGGTGGCCATAGCTAGAAGATTGCTAGGCTGTATAGAGAGAGGTGTGACCAGCAGAAGAAAAGAGGTTTTAATACCCCTGTATAAGACGTTGGTGAGGCCCCACCTGGAGTATTGTGTTCAGTTTTGGAGGCCGTATCTTGCGAAGGATGTTAAAAAAATGGAAGCGGTGCAAAGAAAAGCTAGGAAAATGGTATGGAATTTGCGTTACAAGATGTATGAGGAGAGACTTGTTGACCTGAACATGTATACCCTGGAGGAAAGGAGAAACAGGGGTGATATGATACAGACGTTCAAATATTTGAAAGGTATTAATCCGCAAACGAACCTTTTCCGGAGAGGGAAAGGCGGTAGAACGAGAGGACATGAAATGAGATTGAAGGGGGGCAGACTCAAGAAAAATGTCAGGAAGTATTTATTCACGGAGAGAGTGGTGGATGCTTGGAATGCTCTCCCGCGGGAGGTGGTGGAAATGAAAACGGTAACGGAATTCAAACATGCATGGGATAAACATAAAGGAATCCTGTTCAGAAGGAATGGATCCTCAGGAGTTTAGCCGAAATTGGGTGGCAGAGCCAGTGGTGGGAGGCGGGGCTGGTGGTTGGGAGGCGGGGATAGTGCTGAGCAGACTTATACGGTCTGTGCCGGGGCTGGTGGTTGGGAGGCGGGGATAGTGCTGGGCAGACTTATACGGTCTGTGCCAGAGCTGGTGGTGGGAGGCGGGGCTGGTGGTTGGGAGGCGGGGATAGTACTGGGCAGACTTGTATGGTCTGTGCCCTGAAGAGGACAGGTACAAATCAAGGTAGGATATACACAAAAAGTAGCACATATGAGTTTATCTTGTTGGACAGACTGGATGGACCGTGCAGGTCTTTTTCTGCCGTCATCTACTATGTTACTATGTAAAGATGTCCTCAGCGCGAGGAGGCCCATCTATGGACGTCCCCACAGGGGGTGTGTGTTAGAGGCGTGTTATGGGTGGCGCCTCCAACGTATAACGGATAGCAAAATGGTTTTGCATGGGCGGGAACATGGGCGTCTTTAGTTAGACCTGAAATAAAAGCGACTAGGGTAAGAGGGAAGTCTTTAGACCCATTAGCGATCTTGTGGAGTTGGAGAGTGGCGAGATCGTTGTTGGGAGAGAAAGTTTAGAGTTGTTCAGTGCCCTGTTACATTTGTCTGTGTGCCTGGTTTGCTGCTCTATATGCCCTTCAGTATGCTGGGGCTGGTGGCAACTAAGACCAGCTTCTGTGTCTGACTGGTGTCATCACCTGCATAGCAAAAGGGGCGGAAGTGTGTTGGTCAAAATAACCCAGTTTTGTTTTGCAGCATTTATATGCATAGGCCCATATGTGAAGACCCAGGAAACAGATAGTGAAGAATGGTATTAGCAGGTAATCACAGATCTGATTGTAGATGGTACAGAGCTGGAGACGATGAGTAGAGTGCACTTTATAGACTGATGTGCAAGAGAGCCACATAGGCAGGTGGGTAGACATAGAACTGTGGAAGGAGTGCAGAGCACACAGTGAAATTACCTTTGCGGGTGGGTGACTGTTTTGGTGTCATTCTGACAATGGGATGCAAAACTTCGAAAATACTGAGGACATCCCAAGGACGCCCATGTAAGAGCAGGATGGGCATCCCCAAGATGGACGTCCTAATTTCAGTTATGGGCAAAATCCCTAAAAGTCCCCAGCTGCTCCCTCCGATTTGGGCATCCTCATTTCCATTATGTGTGGGAACTATGGGCGTCCCCAGCTGCTCTGTGTTTTGGACGCCCTAATTTCGATTATGGGTGGAAATGATAAATGTCCCCAGCTGCTCTTCCGGTTTGGAAGTTTGCATTCCCTTTATTGGCGCCTCTTTAAAACAGCTTTCTCTGTGCTTGCACTTTAGAGGTTTTTCTTTAGATTATGGGGTGGTATTTCAAAGCATTTTAACTTCAGTTATAGTAAACCTTGTTTTTGCCACTGTATGCTTTTGTATACCTGTTTGTATTTTTGGGTTTAAATTTTTTTTTTTTTTTTTTTGTGGGCTGTGTACCTTTCCTTTCAAAAAATTTCTGACTGGGTATTAGCTGGCAGCTTAGCATATACTTTGCATTTTCTGCATCTGACCAATTCTCCAGGAACTGCTTGCTGTGTTTGATGCGATCCCTCACTGACCCCCATTCTCTCTCCTTAGTTGAAGCAGCCAGCCTCTGGCCCCTTGGAGCAAACAGATTGGTGTTCCTTTTGGCAATTTCTGGCACCACAAGTTCAAGGTAAGCTCATATTTCTCTCAGCCACCTCTTCTCCTTCTGCTATGTAGGTGCTAAACAAACACTTCTTGCATCTTGCACTGCAGCTGGTCAAGAGGATTGCAAGGGACAGCAGTGGACTCTAATACACTGGGCTTTGATAATGATGATTGTTTCTACCCAATTCATTGTACAGATGTCTTGTTCTCTATTGAACACACTCAGTTGTGGCTGCCTGTGGGGTGGAGGTGGGGGTGGAGGAGGGGAAGAGGCCCTGAGAATGGATGTGTGCATTCCTCATGGTCAAGGGCTCCCCATTCTCTGTATGTTCTCTGCCTTCAAATCTTACATCTATTTACTATTGTTTTCCCTTTTCTCCTCAGCACTATATACCATTGCTGATACATTGAATGTGAAAAGATGACCCAGCTGTCTGTAGCTCCTTCCTGGCCCTCACCAATGTGGTTTGGTTGTGGGTAAGGGTGTATGATGATCACAGAGCAAACATAGTCTAGGTGCTACCTATGGTTATCTGCAAGTTTGTACTTTGCAGATCACTAGTGCTAGACAACATACCTATTATTTACACAACTCTGTGCTGTGGGGTTCTATGGTAAGGGAGGAGAGGCTGGATGGGCATTTCTGTTCCTGAACAGAAATGCCCACCCAGCCCCCCCCCCCCCCCCCCTTACCATACAGCCATGCAATTTGGAAGGAACAGGTGGCTTTCTGTATGGCCACACTTATGACACATATGTATCAAAGTGTCTCTGCCACAGTTCACCTGTCATGCAACCCAGATTGCTGCCTCCTCTCACATCAACCCCAGCATTTGATAATATGTAGTGCACAAAGTAGAGACACACACCCTGTTATATCAAAAATATCAAACATGTATTTAACAAAAAAAAAAAAAAAATAGAACTATGTACAAGTATTTTTTTAAGTCTCTCAAGGGAGGCCTTGTCCTCCTCCCTGCATGGACCTTTGCAGCAGGCTAATGAGCAGCACCAGGAGCTGCCTCTGTGCCCCAAAGTGCTGCTCGTTAGCCTACAGCATCGCTGCCACCTCCTGCAGCAACTGGTTTTGGGTATCAACCAGTTGCTGCAGGAGGTGCAATACAGCAGCATTATACTGCTGTGCTGCTGGTGGTGATGGTGGTGGTGGTGATGGTGTGGATAGGGCTGGTGGTGTAGATGCCTGTATTTCAGCCTCTTCCTCCTCCTCATCCCCCTCAAGGGGGGGCATATCATGCCAGGGGTCAGCCACATGGGGAACCTCCCATTGGCCTGGCTCCACCCCCATTGCCTCCTTCTCCTTCTCCCCCGGTGTTGCCACAACTGCCTCCTCCTCCTCCTGCTCCTCTAACTCCACCACCAGTGCTGCTTCAGCCTCAGCCTCAGCCTCCTCCTCCTCCTCCTGCTGCTGCTGCCGCCCTGTGTATATAAAAGGATTTTCCTTCAGATTAGCACATTCAACATGGCTTGCATAGTGCAGGAGCTGGCTGGCTGGCAAGAGGCAGGGATGGGGAAAGGTGGGGTCAGTGGTGAGCCCTGGGCTAGACACATGGGGTGTGAGATGCATGAGATGACATGACAGGGAGCCCTGGAAGCTGGTCTGACACAGAGTACACAACATGTGTTGGCAGGGCACACTCAATCCTCAGCAGCATGTTAGCATTTTGAGTTGTGACTATGGTTGGATGACCAGTGGGTTTTTTTTGGGGGGGGGGAGGGAGGGGGGTGTAAGCACTATTGATTTACTTTACTTAAAATCATGCTATGACATCCACTAAGAGCAGGATCTCAAGCAGGAATACCATGAAACAGTATCCACTCCCGAAAGGGGGATACAGAAGTGAGGCACCCACCCTTCCCTGCTGTAGTTGTTGCAATGTCAGCCATTCCTTTTTATGTCATCTCATTCATCTCAGAGGAGGTTAGTTGGAAGTTGCAGCCACACTCATGGGAGGGTAGCTGCAACCTCAGGCCTTGATCTGGGACAGAAGTGTTATGACTTACTATTTGCCTATTAGCCACAAGGAAACTGATATTGTACATGAAATTTGCATTATTCAATAAAAACATTTACAAAGGACTACAGGTGACCTGTTTGTAATACTTACGTGGAGCCCTGAGGTGCCGTCGGATGCTCCGAATGATGTCACCTCAGGGACTCGAGGTCCTGACGTCTGCCAAAACGTCTGCAAGATACAAGTTTGTACACCAGGAGTCAGGGGATGGCCCTTTTTGCCTTCACAACATAAATTCATTTGGCAGCCAAATTGTAGAGACACAACACTGATGATTGGGGGTGGGGGGGGGGGGTGGGGAGAACATTACATTGGTACAGGTGATGTCATTGAGGTGGACATGAGGACAGAGAGTACCGTTTGTGTGCAGTATTGTTGGGAAGTGGGTATGGTTTTCCTTTCTAGTACATTGATTCCCTTCCCCTCTCTCTTCTTCCCTGTCCTTTTTGCCCCTATCTAATGCAATTGTAATTGATTTCACCTCCCTTCCTTTCCCCTTCTTCCCTGTCCCTCTTCCTCTTTCTCTTCCCCATCTTTGAAATTGTAATTTTACCCAGTTCATGGTAAACCGCTCTGACGCTGCTTTCAGTGGCAAAAAGCGGGATATAAATGTACTAAAATAAATAAATAAATTAATTAATTAATATGCGTGTGCACATACTGGTTACCCTTGAATGCAGACTACAGTTAGTGATTACATTGCTGAGGGAGCTCTTATATGTGTAGCTACAGGAGGTGGACCTGATAGCCCAGGACAGGGGGTGGGGAACAAACAGTTACGTTTGCAACCTCTCTTATTTGAGTCCAGGCTTGAATACAGACAGTCCTGAGGGGCAGGTGATGGCGGTGCATAAACAAAGTGCGATGGTGCCTTAGGCATAGCTGGACGAGAACCAGGCTTTCAGTAACGCTGAAGTTGGTTCTCGTCGGAGCACCATGTTTCTCAGTGAATAACTGTTGGAAAACGTGCATCGCCTTATATGGACGTCCATACGTGAGTGACGTCCTTACATGCACAGTTCCATATATGGACGGGTCAGCATGTGGACATCCTAGCCCATATATGATGGGTCTGCATGTGGATGACCATCACGCATGGATGTCCATGACGTGTATGGACCGTCGTCACGCGTGCGGGGCCTTATATGGATGAGTACGTGTTCATACGTGCGGACCCTTCTTTAAATAGATCATTATCAAGTGTGTGAACCTCTTCATATATACAATAAAATATGAATGTTCTGAATATTTCTAATACCTGGATGTTCCGCAAGTACAGTAAATGTAGTTGCAGAACATCCAAGTACGGGAAATATAAATAACATTCATAGTGCAAAGTACATTAAAAAGGACGTGTTTCTTTCAGAACTGCCGAAGGACGGCGGTTCTGTAAGATGGATGTCCTTCTACAGTTTCGCGATAAACACATCCTCTTTACTACACTTTGGATGTCCTTGATTTGAACGTTTCGCACTGCGATTTTGGAATGTCTAAGGACGTCCATACTATTTTTCGATTATACCTACCTGGTTTTGGATGACTTTGTGAGGACGTCCAAATTCAGACTTGGATGACCTTTCGAAAATGCCCCTCCCTATGAGAGGAGGGGGTCAGTATGTTGGCACTCAATGAGGTAGCTTTTATTCTATTCGACGGCTTCCTGGATAAACAGGTTGGGTGTTATTGTTATGTATTTCTGAATACCTGATCATGTCATTTGGGTTGCTATAAATTTTCCATGGACTGTTAGAGGGATATGGGAAACTTGTTCATATGTTTATATTTTGATGTTTTGTTCTGATGTAATGGGAGGATGGGAATCTGGTTCATGGGAGGGGGTGATCATTACGTGATAATTCCTAAGAGCTGTTTGGTTTAGAAGAGGGATTGGGTAGGGTTAGTCAGGGATGGGTAGAGGGGTACAGGGTGGGGAGCATTGTAAATTACAAGCCTGGTGGGTCGGGGATTATGTTGAAGCTCCGGCACGAGGGAAGAAAGCTGGGGTACGTATAATATTTCATTAAAAATTACATGTATCAATAATTGCACCTATTGACCCCGAAACATAAACAAAAATGTTGGTCTATTTGGGAATGTTACATTATGGCATTATCCCCTAGAGTACTTGGAGGGGCATAATCAAACGAAAACGTCTATCTCCATGGGCGTTTATATCCGAGAACGGGTCCGTGAAGGGGCGGACCGAACCGTATTTTCGAAAAAAATAGACGTCCATGTTTTATTCGACAATTTGTGAGTTGGGCATTTTTGCTTTTCAGCGATAATGGAAAATGAAAGCGCCCAGCTCAAAAACGAATAAATCCAAGGCATTTGTTCGTGGGAGGAGCCAGGATTCGTAGTGCACTGGTCCCCCTCACATGCCAGGACACCAACCGGGCACCCTAGGGGGCACTTTTACAAAAACAAAAAAAAAGGTAAAAGAGCTCCCAGGTGCATAGCACCCTTCCCTTGTGTGTTGAGCCCCCCAAATCCCCCTCAAAACCCACTGCCCACAAGTCTACACCATTACTATAGCCCTAAGAGGTGGGTACAGTGGGGGGGTTGGACGACTAAGCATTAAGCAGCACAATTGTAACAGGTAGGGGGGGGAAGGGCCTGGGTCCACCTGCCTGAAGTCCACTGCACCCCCTAACAACTGCTCCAGGGACCTGCATAGTGCTGCCAGGGAGGTGGGTATGACATTTGAGGGTGAAAATAAAAAGTTGTGAAACATCATTTTTTTGTGGTGGGAGGGGGATAGTGACCACTGAGGGAGTCAGGGGAGGTCATCCCCGATTCCCTCTGGGGATAATCTGGTCATTTAGGGCACTTTTTGGGGCCTTATTCGTGAAAAAACAGGGTCCAGGAAAAGTGCCCTAAATTCTAGCTACAAACGCATACTTTTTTTCCATTATCGGCGAAAGGCGCTCATCTCTGTTCGGGTGATAACCATGCCCCAGTCCCGCCTTCACCATGCCTCCGACACGCCCCCGTCAACTTTGTACGCTTCCGCGATGGAGTGCAGTTGAAAACGTCCAAGTTCGGCTTTCGATTATACTGTGTTATTCGTTTTTGTGCAATAAACGTCCATCTCCCGATTTAGGTCGGAACTTGGGCGTTTTTCTCGTTCGATTATAAGCAGGATAGTCTCCTAATGAACCAAACCCTTTTGTAGGCTTGTAGGAATGCTGGTATAGGTCACTGAATGGGAAGAGGGTGAGCTTAGAGGGAGGAGGATGTTAATTAGGGTAAGGGGGTAGAGTGTTGTTGATATGATTACTCAGAGTTGCCATATCTTAGTGGCGAGCTAAAACAGTCCAAGCTCTTCATATATATTGGATCTAGTGCTATGGTTTTTGTTTTTCTTTCTCTTCGATTCCCACTGCAGCTCCTTGTGACTCTGGGCAAGTTACTTAACCCTCCATTGCCCTTGGTACAAAATAAGTATCTGAATATATGTAAACCGCTTTGAATGTAGTTGCAAAAACCTCAGAAAGGCGATATATCAAGTCCCATTTCCCTTTCCCTTCCTTGAGCGGATATTACTTGCAAATATGTTTACTGCCCCCGTCCTTTATTACTAGGGGAGGGGGGAAGGGGAATTGGGGAGGGAACCCGGGGGAGGGGTTTACTGGGCTAAGATTTGTTCATGTTTTAGAGTGGATCTGGGGGTATATTATCTCTTAGACTTTGAACCAGATGATATAGTAAAGACAAAAAACTTGGAGGACTGACTGTTAATTATTTTTACTTGATCTTATGGTAATTATATAATGTCTGGCAGTCTTCAATAAAAGTGATTTTCCAAAACCCAGATACACCAACCGCTGTTAGAACATCCTCCGGCAGAGTTTCAGAGCTTAACTATGTGTTGAGTGAAAAAAATATTTCCACCTATTTGTTTTTAAAGTATTTCCATGTAACTTCCTCAAGTGTCCCCTAGTCTTTGTACTTTTGGAACAAGTAAAAAATCGATTTACTTCTACTTGTTCTACACCACTCAGGATTTTGTAGACCTCAGTCATATCTCCCCTCATTCATCTCTTTTCCAAGCTGAAGAGCCCTAACCTCTTTAGCCTTTCCTCATACAAGCGGAGTTTCATCCCCTTTATCATTTTGGTCACTCTTCTTTGAACCTTTTCTAATTCTGCTATATCTTTTTTGAGATATGGCAACCAGAATTGAATGCTATACTCAATGTGCGGACACATGTGCTACCTGGCTTTAAAAAAAAAACCCTGAAATTCAATGCCGAAGCCCACACAGGGCCTGACATAGAATTTCTGGTTTTAATACCAGCGGCAGACAAAACAAATACTGTTCATTGCAGGCTGAATATTGGCCAGCAAGATTCCATTAGAGAATAGTAGTGTAAACTGGCATCTATTCACCTACAATTATGTGCAGTCACTTATACCACATCAATAGCAGGTGTACATGTGTGTGCATTAATGCAGCAATTTAGCACATTACTTAGAGCATTCTTGCATTTACACGCTAACAAATTGTGCATCTAGCACTTACCCATGTTATTGCTAGTGTTCTATAATATTAACACAGAAATGGCACTTAAATTTAGGACCTAAAGAAATAGAATGAGTGGGTATTTGTATAGTGAACAGGTGGAGAGAAGAAAAAAATGAAAAAATTATCTATATAGTACTAGATTCTATATATGGCACCTGAAAAATCTGCATGGTAAAAAAATATTCTCTAAAGTACACCTAAATTTTATAGAATCGGCTTACGTTTCCATGCGGTATATAGAATACACCGAGCGCCTCTCCACGTCACCAAATTTGGTCCTGTCCATTTTGGTCATATTTTACATGATATAAATCCTGACACTTAAATTAGGTACAGAGCAGTTGTATCCTATAATAAGGCACATAGATTTTCGAAACACCCACAACCTTCCCATTCCATACCCATAACCACACCACCTTTTCAACTATGTGACTTGGAATGTACATGCAAAGTGAAAAAGTGACAGTGAGGTAAATCCAAGGAGGATGACAAAGAAGTCTTTATTGAAGATACTTAAAAACCGACCTGACACGGCCGTGTTTCGGCCCGAAGGCCTGCCTCAGGGGTCTTGGTAAATCTCTGGTGTTGCAGTATAGCACTCTACAACAGAGAAATTTAATATGCGGATCTGGTAGTCAAAATCCTTCGTTTTATTCTCTGTCTTGTAAAATTGCTGAATAATAGTTGCCAAGTTGTTGGCTGATGTAAATGATGTCGGGTTAGTTTTTAAGTATCTTCAATAAAGACTTCTTTGTCATCCTCCTTGGATTTACCTCACTGTCTCTTTTTTACTTCTCACAGCTTCGTGAGGTGTTTTTTCTCCTTTTTGGTTGTTTTGGAATGTACATGCATCATGTTACAGAATACACTAGCAAGTTATGCGTGTAAAAATTCATACCAATTAGTACTGATAATTGCTTGTTAACATCTAATTAACAGTACTGATTAGCTAATTAACCAATTAAGTTGCACGTATTGTTGTTAAATATGATTCGATTTCCATGTGGAAATTAAGGAGCGATATATAGAATTTGGGAAATTGGGATAAATTCTATATATGGCACCTAAAAATAGGCGCCGAAAAAACTCCTTAAGCATATTCTATAAGCCGCACCTAAAGTTAGGTGCAGGTTATAGAATAACACTTAAGCATTATCGTTTTGTGTAAATGTAGGTGCTACCATTTACACCAACAAAAACATGGTGCAAATGCCCATGCCTAAATTCACATGTGGAGGGCCTTTATTCTGTAATAATGGGCCCTGTATACTAAGCCGCGCTGTATTTGCACTAACTTTTTTAGTGGACGCTAAAAATTAGCGCTCATTAACACTAGAGACACCCATAAGAATATTTGGGTGTCTCTAGCATTAAAGTGCGCTAATTTTTAGCGCGTACTAAAAATGCTAGCATCTTAGTAAACAGGGTCCTATGCGTGTAACTGAAAACTCCGCTACTACTCTGCCCTGAAATGCCCATGACTGTCCCCTTTTCATGCCCCCTTTTTTGAGCTCTGCGTAAATTGTAGATGCGTATCACGCGCCTAATGGTAGGTGCGTATCACCCAGTTAAATTTAATTAGTGGCAATAATTGCTAGTTAAAAAGCCAATTATTGGGAGTTAATTGGCTTGTTATTTAATTAGATTACACAAGCAACTTGGAATCGTGTCTGCACACAATTTTCAGCGACCTTTATAGAATCAGATGGACAGCAATAACAATGAAAGAACTATAAATTTCTGGGGTGGAGCTTTTGGCACACAGAAAGAGATGCAGATAAACAGACAGATTCTGATAGAGAGAGAGAATTTTGGAGATAACGTATCATCTTTTCCAGTGCTTAAAAAATACTTAGTTATTTCTGGGTTAGCGCAGGAGCCCTTACCGCCTCTTAAATAAGTGGTAATAAGGGCTTTCCCAGGAAATGGCCACACAGCAAGTGTTTAACTTACTGTACGGCCATTTCCTATTTTTTTTTTAGATCTTTTACCTGCCGTGGTAAAAGGGGGCCTCGGTGCATGGCAAATCCACGCACCAAAACTACCGTAACTTGGTAGAAGGGTCCCTAAAAATGTATTTGTGGTTCTAAGGTTAACATCATAGTTGTCATATATTAGCATTAGTAATGTGACATTTTGGTTGGGAGTGGTGTCTTTTGAGTACCACTAAATTTGACCACAAATGCCAGAAGAGATTCAGGAGATTCTTCTAGAAAAGGTACCAAACAACAGCATATGTGGTGCAAGTCCATAGATAAACACCATTTTTTGACTCCTCAAAGAATCTCAAATTAGCTGGAAACACCTAAGAACAGAAGCTCCACCCATAAGATGTAAGGAAGAGTTAAGGGACCATTTGGTGATGGGGGTGGTGGAGCAGCAGTAGAGGATACAAAAACAGAGTGGGCAGTCAGCTGTCTTAAGGGTGGTGTGTCCTGTGGTGCTCCCTCACATGCTACAAGCAAAGGAATTTGTTTGGTGACTAGTTTACAACAGTGAAGTTTCAGCAACATGTTTAGGAAAGTTATTGATTGATGTGTAAAAAACTGTAGCCGATTTGTTCTTTTTCAATAAAGGTATAAAGCAGTTGTATTTCATATGTTTATAGACAGGGCTACCGAGAGCTGGAGCCGGGCCTGGGACAATGCCGCCCCCGGGCCCCCTCCCACCCGAGGTCGCCGCTTACTCGAGATCGCCAGGCCCCGCCCACCCAAGGTCGCCACCCACCTGAGATCGCCGGGCCCCCCCGCCGTCCACCCACCCGAGGTCGCCGGGCCCCCCTCCACCCGCTATCGGGCCAGGCCCTCGGAACTAACCTTACGCGTCCTTTCACTTCGCAGCAAGCAGCGGCAGGGCAGACCTCTCCTCCTTCCTTCCGTGCCCAGCCATCGCGGACGTTACATCAGGCGAGGGCGGGACATGGAAGGAAGGAGTGGCCTGACCTGCTGCTGCTTGCTGCGAAGTGAAAGGAGGCTTAAGGTTAGTTCCAGGAGTGACGGAGGGCAGGCCAGGCGGCAACAGAGGGCGGGCCAGGCGGCGGCGGCGCTGGGCCCCCCTGGAGGCCCAGGCCCCGGGACTTTTGTCCCCCCTGTCCCCCCCTCTCGGCGGCCCTGTTTATAGAAGGGTAAGTGCAGGTGGTTATACCTGGAAGAGGAGAGAAAAAATGTGCCTTTTTGAGGGCAGAGTGTATCGACTCAAGGAAGTTTGGTATTGGAACAATACCCTCAATTAAAGCATTATATATGCTAGAATGTTTGAATAGCACTACATAAATCATTGTCTTAATTCCAGGACGATTACTTCAAGAATAAAAGCACTGTGCTTTGTTTATATCGGATAAATGTTGCCATAGCAAACGCAGCAGAAACTGCTAAGCTGCAGCAACCTATTTAAACAAGCAGATAAAGGGGTGCAAACAACTGAAGTATTTCTAAAAAGCCCTTATATGTTAACAAGCTGTATAATTTCTGTCTTTGTGAATGACAATAAAAAGAAAACATTTATGAATGGGATTTTATGCCCTGAAAAACACTAACATCCTGTGGTCAACATGACTGGCGTGTTTATCAGAACTGACCATTGAATGAAACATCTGGTTTTAATCGTGACATAGACTGTAAGGCTTTGGCTATTTCACTGCCCTTACTTTATTTTCTCTCCTTTCTTTTATCAGTGCTTCTTGTCAGGGATTTGATGAAGTTAAATTGACTGCTCTTGATTCTAGGAATGCAGGGGATGTTAAGTGATTTTGTTGGAAGACTGGATTCGAGTTCACATCTAACCAGGATGAATTATGTCTGCCTTTTCAAGGAGTTAAGTAATATGAATAAAGTGTCTTTCAGAAAACCTTATCAAATAGAAAATCATCCAAACAAAGGGGCCCTTTTACTTGGGGTTACCATATGGCTCCAGAAAAAGGAGGACACATTGATCCAGTCCGGGTTTTGCTTCCATTGAAAGCGATGGAAGTAAAACCCAGACCGGCTCAATCTGTCCTCCTTTTTCTGGAGCCATATGGTATCCCTACTTTTACTAAGCTACGTTAGGCACTGACGTCCACCTAATTCACCTTAAAATGGCATATCGTGGGGACACCCTCAGTTGTCCTCCAGTAAGTGCCATTTTAGTGTGGGTTAATCCAACAGTAACAGGCTATTTTACTAAGCAGTGTTTAAAAGTGGCCTCTGCTATCCCCAGCGTGGGTCTTTCCCATCCACTAATGCCACTTTTAGTGCTGTCGGTAAATGGACAATTTTCATATCTCTGAAATAATGGCCACAAACTAATTTTCCCATTAGGGTGTGAACATTAGCATGTGAGCAGTTACCAACATATATTTTCTAAGCGGTAAGGGCTCACGTGCTAATCCTGTGTTCATTAGCGTACCACAAACTGATGGGTTGTGTCAATCTACCAGCAGATGGAGATAGAAATCACTGAGCTGAATTCAGCCTTAGAGAATATTCAGCTCTTCCCTTAATCAGTATATATCTATCTCCAGCAGGCAGTGGATGGCCTCAAACCAGCTCCTGGATTCTTCTGCTTGGGGTGCTCCTGTCCTAACTTGGCTAGCTCAACTGAGCCTAGGGGTGATTGACTGAGCAGTGCTATCTTTGGGGGTATATCTGGTGGTCTCAGGTCCCTACCCCACCCTGTGTTCCCCTTCCCCCAGTGTCAATTGCCTGTTTTGTGCTTGGCACATCCTCATAGATTGCATCCAAAACAAACAAACAACCAAACAGGGCAATTGGAGCAGCTGGACCCCTTGTTGGAGGCAGCTGAGCCTGGGAGGATGACGTAAGAGGCTTCCCTGGAGCAGATCCATAGTTGGGACAGAGATCTGAGGTAGTGTTGCTGTTGGTGAGTTTTGGGGTGCATGCCCCATTTTATGGCACTGTCAGGTCACAGCTGCAGGGCCAGTTTGAAATGGGAATGGAAGCTGTAAAGAGATGCTTCCATTGTGATAAACAGTGATCGGCAGCTGTTTTTTGCCCAGGTGGGTGCTCTGATATGGGGGGTAGTGCGGAGGCCTCTATTCCCACCAACCAGACTATTTCTTGTGTGGGACTGCATGGCATGTTGGCATGCTTTGACCTTCCCGCCGGTGAGTCAGCTGTGCAGGAGCCCGCGGTTTGTGAAAAACCAGCCTGTTTGGACCTATTTTCCCTCACAGATGTGCTACCTCCTCGGAGGTCAACAGGGGGACATGGGTCTGTGCAGGCCTACTTATTAAAGTGGTCTTGCCCCCAGTATCAGCCTCTTTTCTGGCCCCCCTGGTAGGGGGGCAGGGGGCTGGACCCTTCGGGGATGCTGTCTTCCGTGGACCCAATGTAGAAGCGATGTCAGGTGGTGGCTGCTTCTGAGGTTGGGTTGTTGGGGCTCCTATCCCCCACTCACTCGGAGGGACTTTCAGTGGCGTCTCTGTGTCCTTCTTGGCTGGATGAGATGGAAGAGGGGGGAACTTCTGGAGGTTCCTGATGTGGTTTGCATTTTTTAACAGTAAGAGTTGCCCTCCCTAATTTCTAGGACCCTGGAAGCCCTCAATATTACAGATCCAGAGGCTCAGGTGACTCCTCTGGTGAACCCGAAAATGGCTAGTATCCGTAGTACTCGTAGTACCCTTAGTACTCCCATGCATGTGTCTATTCATGAGCTTACTAAGGCTCAGTGGACTACCCCAGACATGGGGCTCAAAGTAGCTAAGACAATGAGTCACCGTGTTGGCGGACTCTCTGGAGTTGTTTGCCTTACCTATGGTGGATGCCTTGGTGGTGGCTGTCACCAAGAACACCACTCTCCCCATTGATAGTGAAGGATAGAAAGTTGGAGGCTTTGTTGAAGCACTCCTTTGAGGTCTCTGCTTTTGCCCTCCAGGCCTCGATTTGTAGATCCTACATGGCTTGGGTGTGCCTTAGCTGGGTGCTGCAGGTGATTGAACTGTGCATCTGGTCTTGGCCCCTCTTCTGCAAATGGAACCTCCTCTTGTGTATTTGGCAGACTCACTTTATGATTTGGTGCTTGCCTCAACAAAGCAGATGGCATTGGTGGTCACTTCTTGTTGTTTGTTGTGACTGTGCCACTGGGTGATGGATTCCTGCTCTAAGCAGTGACTCACCAGGCAGCCATTTTGGGGTAAGTTGTTATTTGGGGAAGATTTGAAGAAGCTGGTGAAGGTCTTGGAGTATACCAAATCACATTGACTCCTGGAGGACAAGCCTAAACCTTCTTTCCGCTGAGGTATATCGAGATCGCCCCTCCAGGATGTGCGGTGGTACCAATCAGGTAGGTTCTCAGTTGCCTTTCAGTGGTCCATTAGAATTCCTCCTTTTGGAAGGAGAAGCAGGATGCCGAAGGTCTCTCCCTGCCCAGACCAGGCAGCCAGTTCTTCCCAATGATGGGGCACAGGTCCACTCTTCCATCCTCAGGGTAGGAGGCCGGTAGGCTGTCTTTTATGAGGAGTGGACCAACATCACTACAGATCAGTGGGTCCTGGATATTAACAGAGATAGTTACAAGTTAGAATTCTCCTCTCCCATTGGAGATTTTTTCTTGGAGTCCCTGTACCGTGCTTCCTCGAAGTGTTTGGCAGTTGATTCCATCCTCCATTCCTTGGATCTAGGGGCAGTGATGCTGGTACCCTCCCATGAGAGAGGCCGGGACCGGTATTCCATCTATTTCATGGTGCCCAGCAAGTATGGCTTTTGCTGGTATTGGACTTGAAAGGGGTGAATCAGTTTTTGAAAATCCAGGATTTCCGCATGGAGATACTAGGGTCTGTGCTGGTGGTGGTTTAGCTGGAGGAGTTTCTTACAGCCCTGGATGTCAAGGAGGCCTACCTCCATATCCCCATCTGGTCACAACACCAGAAGTTTCTTCAGTTTGCTGGCCCAGGTTGCCACTTTCAATTTCAAGTGCTTCTGTTTGATCTTGCCATGGCTTCCCATCTCGAAGGTCATGACAGTGGAGGCGGAATTTCTGCACAAGGAGGGAATCAGGGCACATCCCTACCTCAAAGTGGTTGATATGCGTGGTGTCAGAGCAGGAGAGTCGAGTGGCCACTTCCAGGGTGATTGCTCTCCTATAGTCTCTGGGATGGGTGATCAACTTCTCCAAGATTTATCTGAACCCTTCTCAGACCTTGGAACATCTGGGGAGTCTGTTTTCAACATGTCGCTATGGAAGGTGTTCCTGCAAGAGCACTGGATAGCCAAGCTACAGGGGCAGGTTGGCCAGCTGTTGAGTGTGTTGAGTCCTTGCGCAAGGGATTATGTTCAGGTTCTAGGGTCTATGATGGTGACGCTGGATGTGGGTCCCTGGGTGAAGGCACACATGTGTCCTTTGCAGAAGGTTCTGTTGAGTCACTGGTCACCTGTATCACAGGACTACCAGGATAATCTCCGGTGGTTACTGTTGGCGAGGCGTAGCATGTAGCTGCATCCCACCAACCTGAGCCAGGTGTGCACTTGGCATCCCCCCAGTGGGTGGTGGTGGTGATGGATTGCAGACTTTCTGGCTGGGGGGCTCATTGTCTTCACCAGTCACTTGCAGGGGTGTGGTGTTTGATCGGCTGAAACTCCAGATAATAGCTTGTGTCCTGTGCTCCTTCCAGTCCTTAATTGAGGACAGGCTGGTTTGGGTCATGTCAGACAACACGATGGCAGTGGCCTGAATCAAAAGGCAGGGTGGCACATGGAGTGTGTTCTTGGTGGCAGAGACTCAGCAGCTCTTGCAGTGGGTGGAGCTCCAGCTGTTGTGCCTTTCAGCGGCGCACATTGTGGGCCACCTCAATATGAGGGTGGATTTCCTCAGTAGGCATGTTCTGGTCCATGCAGAGTGGGAACTGTCATCAAAGGCCTTCCACATGATCAAAAGGACATGGGGCTCTCCGGTAATGGATCTCATGGCGACCAGGGCCAATGCAAAGGTAGACCAATTTTTCAGTAGCAGGAGAGAGGTCAGGTTGGAGGATCTGGATGCACTGCTTCAGCCTTGGCCAACGGGAGGGGTGCTCCTGTGAAGAACCCTGCCTATCAACAGCCAAGGGGGAAAGATGTATTCCCCCTTGGCTGTTGATAGGCAGGGCTCTTCACAGGATCGGGCATCATAGGGACCTGGTTGTGCTGGTGGCTCCGGACTACCCTCATTGTCCATGGTAGTAGACTTGATTCATTTTCTGGCAGGCGCTCCGCTGTATTTGTCTGGAACTCCCGACCTGCTGTACCAGGGACCAATACAGATGGAGGACGCCTTCTGCTTTGGTCTTAAGGCTTGGCCTTTGAGAGGTCTAGACTGAGACGGAAAGGTTATTCAGAGCTGGTCATTGCAACATTGTTGCAGGCGCAGAAGTGGTCTACGATTATGGTGTACGTGATGCTCTACTTGGGCATGGGATACCTTGCCACAGTTGTTAGCTTTTTTGCAGGAAGATCTGCGGAAAGGTCAGGCCTATCACTCGCTCTGGTTGCAGGTCGCGGCTCTTGCCTGTTATTGGGGGCACGTAGCAGGGTCCTCTCTGGCTTCTCATCTGTATGTGATGCAGTTTCTAAGGGAAGTCAATTGCCTAAACCACCGCTTCACTGGCCTTCCCCAGAATGGAGCCTTAACTTTGTGCTTTGGGCCATGCAGCAGGCTCCATTTGAGCTGCTACACAAGGCTTTGGAAAGGGACCTCACTCTGAAAATGGTGTTTCTGGTTGCTATGGCATCAGCTCAGAGAGTCTCAGAACTCCAGGCCTTGTGCTGGAAGCCTTTCCTTCAGTTCACGGAATCGGGGGTAATGATGGACGGTTCCATCTTTTTTCAAAGGTAGCTTCGGCATTTCATGTCAATCAGCCCATTTTCTTGCCTTCCTTTCGGGAGGAGGACCACCAGGTGAACTTTGGGGTCCTGCGGTGCTTGGATATTCGCAGGGCTTTACTGTGCTACATTCAGGTGACCAATGATTTGCTGTTGCCAGGGCCCAATAGGGGCAATGGTGCGTCAAAAGTGACAATTGTGCGGTGGATTCAGGACGCGATTGCCTTGGTATATCTCCTGGCAGGGCATAGCGCTCCAATTTCGCTGTGGGTACATTTCACTCATTTGCTAGTGATCTCCTGGGAGGAGGTACAGGCTTTTTCTCTGGAGGAGATCTGTAAGGCAGCTACTTGGGTATCCCTGCATACCTTATCTTGACATTTCCATTTGGATGTGGCTACATGGTCGGATGCCAGTTTTGAGGTGGTTGTGCTTTCCAAGGGAGCAGCAGCTTCCCTCCCTATTTAGGAACTGCTTTTGTACATACCATCATTTTCTGGATGTATCTGCTGCTACGCTAAGGAAGGTAAAATTATGTATAACCTGATAATTTTCTTTCCTATGCACCTTAGTAAAAGGGCTCTCTAATGTGTTATTGAAATGACTCATATCTGATGAATTTTCTAAAGCTTTGGTTTTGATTCTGAACTACCACTATGGATGACATGCTATAGTACAGCCTTTGCTGCAAAAATGATAACTAAGGGCTTCCGCCACTCAAATTTGTGTCAATTAAATTTTTTTAACCATGCATTAGACTTTTTAACAAGTGAAATCAACTTTATGTACATTAAATCATAGCATAATGGCACTTAAATTAATTTGCATGCACTGATAGGAAATAACTCCATCAGTGGTGAGACAAATGCCGGATGAATATCACGTACATTGACTTTAATAATTTAAAAAGGGCCTTAATTTAGTAAATGGCTTCCAAATATGGGTGCTATTTTATAAAGGCCGCACTAGGATGAGCATTCTTTAGAAAATACTTTTGGCCACTGAATTCCATGACCACTCACACCAACTGAAATCAGGTGTAAATCCTGGTATGCAAACTGAGCGTGGATTTGCAGTATTCTATTAATACTGTGCACAATTTTCCAGAACGCCTCAATCCGCTCATGCCCCTCCCATGGGAATGCCCCCTCCCATGGGCACTATCCTATCACTGGGTGTGTAAGTGTATTGCTTTGACTGGATCATTCTGGAAGTTTAATTCCTACTGAATTATTAGTTGCTTCAGATTAGATTTTTCTTTCAAGGTTGAGCACACCTCTAAGGTTCTGGGTATTATTTTAGATACTACTCTTTCTTTTGAACCACATGTTTATCATATTGTTCAGACTGTGTTTTTCAAACTGTGGCAAGTGCATAATATTCATCATTATTTTAATGAAAGGCATTTTATTTTACTGGTTCAGACTTTTATCTTATCCCACCTAGATTATTGCAATAGTCTTTTTTCATCTAAACTCACATACTAAACTCCAGATTTTGCAGAATACGACTGCAAAACTTATTTTTCACCTGAAAAAATTTGATAGGGTTACCCCAGTACTGATCTCCCTCCACTGATTTCCAGCTCAAGCCTACAATTGTTTTTAATTAGCTTGTTTGGTTTTTAAGATGTTTGATGGAACTAGTCAAAAATATCTTATTGGTTTGCTCTCATTTTCTTCTAACAGTGAAATCTTTTTCTGGAGTCGAGGTATAAGAAAATTTTGGAAGATTTGTTCTGTTATCAGGTAGATCATATTTGGCTTTCTTTACCTTTATATTTATGAGCCTCTTATTATTATTATTATTATTGTTTTCATAAGAAGCTGAAAACATAGGTATTTAAAAAAATTTCTGATTTGATTAGTTGAAAGTACTGTTTCTTTTTTATATTTATGTCTTTTTGTTACCCACTCTGAACCTTTATTTAGTGGGAGTTAGTGGGATACAAGAGCCATATTACGTTACATGGTTTATGGTTTATTTAGATTTGCTATACTGCCATGACTGATTGACAGTTCTCGCGGTTTACAATACAATAAAACAAACTTTCATTAGAACATGAAAGGAACTATAAAATTGAATTGGACAATGGATAGAGCAGAAAACCTAAGAGGGAAGGGAAAGTCGGAGAAACAGAGAACTAAGGAGAAAGTAGGAAAAGTTTGCCAAAACATAAAGCTGTGATGAAAGCTTTAACAAAGAGCCAAGTCTTTAATTTTGATTTGAATGTTTTGAAAGAGGTTTCAGAATGGATGTGAAGTGAGAGGATGTTCCAGTGAGAGGGGGCAACCAAAAAGAAAGCATGGTGGTGAGTAGACTCTAACTAGGCAGATTTGGGGCTGGGTAGAACTAAATGATGATCATTTAGCCAACGAAGGAGACGGGCCGGGGAGTATGGAATAGTGAGGGAGAACAGATAGTGTGAAAGACTGAATGTATAGGATTTGTATGTAAGGGCCAACAGGTTAAAAATGATGAATTGGTAGCCAATGGTATTTCTGAAGTAATGGGGATGCATGGTCATAGCTGTGGGTGTGGCAGAACAGCTGAATGGCTGTATTCTGGAGACATTGAAGCCTTTTAATAGAAGTCTGTGTACATTCTAAGTATATGATATTGCAATAGTCCAATCTCATAGTCAACAGAGATAGAATAAGAGACTGAAAGGTATCACAACTGATATAATGATGGATAGCATGAAGCTGGCGAAGTACAAAAAAAACCCATGTTTTATAAATATTTGAAATCTGAGATAAATCAAGTACGATCCCAAGGTACCAAAATTAATCAACTGGATGAACGATAGACCTGAAAAGCTGAAGTGGAATGGAGGGGACAGTAGGACCCCCTGTGAACCAGCATGTTATAGTCTTGTCTTTGTTGAGAACAAGTTTGTGACTGGAGAGCCAATCAGAGATGAGTTGAAGACAGTCCTGTAGGGGTCCTAAAGAAGGGTTATTGGGATTAGTGGGATAGAGTAAGGGAATATCATCTGCAAGTAAGTGAAAAGAAATACCTGTGTATTGAATTAAGGTTGCCAAAGGACTAAGTAATATGTTAAATAGGAGAAAGCACAGAATTTTGTGAGACACCACAGGGCAGTGACCACGGAGTGGCCCTGGATGAGTCTGTGACCACAGTGTAGGAATGGTTTGAGAGGAATGCTGTAAAGATTACATTTCCATGCCGATATGCTATTTCAGCCCTGTTTTGGCACCTTGCATCTGTTGGAATGTGTTTCCGTGCCTAAATTTGGGTGCAGAATTAGCATCTAACATTAGGTGCCATTTATAGGATTTTCCCCTAAGGGGGCAATTCTACACCTGGACACCTTCATTTAGGTGTCCTGAGGATGTGCAGTAGGAGATCTACTCTTCATCTGCATCTGGGCACCCAGGTTTTTTTTAAAATAAAATATTAGTGTAACCCGGTATTGACAGTTTACAGTTTACAGATTATTAACACTTACTATACCGCTCTAACTGATGAGCAGAACAGAGCGGTGCACATACTAAAGAGTGAGAAACAAGAAAAAGAACTCCAATTCAAGACAGGAAAGCTGAGCGATCATACGAAAAAGAAGCAAAAGCAGTAAGGAGTAGGAGGGACAAAGGAAGAGGAGAAACAAAATAAAATAAATCCAGTTGGTTGATTGGGGGGTTTGGTGCTGGAGTTCTAGGTTTTAAGACATTGCTGGTCTGTTGCTCCAAAGGCTTGTTTGAAGAGTCATGTCTTTAGTTCTGACAAAACTTTTGAAAGAAAGGTTACCCCAGAGATGGAGAGAGAGACACTATTCCAAATATGGGCTTACAGCAAGAAAAAGACACTGTGCCTGGTTAATTGGAGACAGGCAAGTTTTGTACCCGGGAGAAAAAGCTGGAGAATATGGAATAGTGAGACAGGAGAGATAACTAGGGGAATCTAGCCTGAAAGCTTTAAACGCTAAAGTTGCCACTTTATAAATAATGCATTGTTGAACCGGGAGCCAGTGATATTGTTTCAAAAGGGATGTTGTGTGGTCAAAATGACAAGCGTGACGTGGAGGGGCATAATCGAACGTCGCCGGCGATCTATTTTGGCGGCGGCGCAACAGCTGGCCGGAACCGTATTTTCGAAAAAGATGGCCGGCCATCCTTTTTTTCGATAATACGGTTTAGGCCGGCCAAATGCCAGAGTTCGCCGGGTTTGAGATCGCCGGGTTTGTTTTTCAGCGATAATGGAAAAAAAATGCCGGCCATCTCAAACCCGGCGAAATCCAAGGCATTTGGTTGTGGGAGGAGCCAGCATTTGTAGTGCACTGGTCCCCCTGACATGCCAGGACACCAACTGGGTACTCTAGGGGGCACTTCTAAAAATTAAAAAAATATATACAAATAGCTCCCAGGTCCATAGCTCCCTTACCTTGGGTGCTGAGCCCCCCCAAATCCCCCCAAAACCCACTCCCCACAACTCTAAACCATTACCATAGCCCTTATGGGCAAAGGGGGGCACCTACATGTGGGTATAGTGGGTTTTGGGGGGGTTGTAGGGCTTAACACTTAGCACCACAAGTGTAACAGGTAGGGCGGGGATGGACCTGGGTCTGCCTGCCTGAAGTCCACTGCACCCATTAAAAACTGCTCCAGGGATCTGCATACTGCTGTCAGGGAGCTGGGTATGACATTTGAGGCTGGCATACAGGCTGGCAAAAAAGTGTTTCATTTTTATTTTTTTAGTGTGGGAGGGGGTTGGTGACCACTGGGGGAGTATGGGGAGGTCATCCCCATTCCCTCCGGTGGTCATCTGGTCAATTGGGGCACTCTTTTGAGGCTTGGTCGTGAAAATTAAAGGACCAAGTAAACCCGGCAAAATACTGCTTAACGCCACTTTTTTTTTTCCATTATCAGCGAAAGCTGGCCATCTGGTAGCCATGCCCATGCCCGCCCATGTCCCGCCTTCGCTTCGCCGCCGACATGCCCCCTTGCACTTTTGCCGGCGCGGCAACGGGAAAGCGGCGATGGTGTAAAAAATGCCTCTTTCGATTATACTGATTTTGCCGCTTTTGAGAAATCGCCGGCCATCTCCCGATTTATGTTGGAAGATGGCCGGCAATCACTTTCGAAAATAAGCCTGATAGTAATCTTATGGCCATATTTTGGAGCGTTTGAAGTTTTTTTTTAGAGCTATCTGGAATAGGCCTGCATAGATAATGTTGCAGTAATCAAGCCGAGAAGTGAAGAAAGCGAGAATCAGCGTGAAATTGATTACGGTTGAAGAAATGGCGAATCATCCATAACTGATGGAAAAGAAGAAAGCTAACTTTTGACAGATGTGAGATTTGAGGCTGAAAAGAGTCAAGAATGACATTGAGGTAATGGAAGCTAAATACTGGGGTAAATGGGGTTCCAAAGAATTGCATAGGAGCAGAAGGAGGTGAAAAAGAGCCAGAGAACCAACAAGCAACAGTTTTTTCCGTTGATGTCAATGCCAGGCAAAATGATAGAAACTATTATAAAGAAGAAAATTACCAAGCTCATAGACAAACATGGTTTAATGGGATGGAGCCAACATGGATTTAACCAAGCTGCTACATTTGTTTTATTTCATAAATTTGAAATGGATTTATATATCAACTAGTAAAAAAGGCCCGTTTCTGACACAAATGAAACGGGCGCTAGCAAGGTTTTCCTCGGAGTATGTATGTTTGGGAGAGTGTATGTGAGAGTGACTGTGTGAGAGACAGAGTGAAAGTGTGAGTGTGTGTGTGTGTGAGAGAGAGTGAGTCTGGGTGTGAGTGTGTTTGTGAGATAGTGTGTGTGTGAGAATGAGAGTGTGTGCAAGTGTGTATGTGAGACACAGTTTGAGAGAGAGTGTGTGTGTGTGTGCAAGAGAGAGAGTGTGTGTGTGAGACACAGATTCTCTGTGAGAGTGAGTGTATGAGACCAAGCGAGTGTGTGAGTGACTGTGTGGCACATAGAGAGTGAATGTGATACATTGTGAGACAGAGTGTGTGAGAGTGTGAGTCAGAAAGACATTGTATATGAGAGAGAGAGTGTGAGCCCTGCCTTCCCAATCCATGCCCGTCCCCTGCCCCCTCCATTCATCCTTTTCCAGCAATTCCCCTCTCTCCCTGAGCTCTGCCCTCTCAATCCATGTCCATCCATGCTCCTCTGTCACCTGCCCCCTCCATTCATCCCTATCCAGCAGTTCCCCTCTCTCCCTGAGCCCTGCCCTGCAATCCATATCCATCCATGCCCATCTGTCCACTCCATTCATCCCTATCCAGCAATTCCCCTCTCTCCCTGAGCCCTGTCCTCCCAATCCATGCCCATCCATGCTCCTCTGTCCCCTGCCCCCTCCATTCATCCCTTTCCAGCAATTCCCCTCTCTCCTTGAGCCCTGTCCTCCCAATCCATGCCCATCCATGCTCCTCTGTCCCCTGCCCCCTCCATTCATCCCTATCCAGCAATTCCCCTCTCTCCCTGAGCCCTGCCCTCCCAATCCATGCCCATCCATGCTCCTCTGTCCCCTGCCCCCTCCATTCATCCCTATCCAGCAATTCCCCTCTCTCCCTGAGCCCTGCCCTCCCAATCCATGCCCATCCATGCTCCTCTGTCCCCTGCCCCTCCATTCATCCCTATCCAGCAATTCCCCTCTCTCCCTGAGCCCTGCCCTCCCAATCCATGCCCATCCATGCTCCTCTGTCCCCTGCCCCCTCCATTCATCCTTTTCCAGCAATTCCCCTCTCTCCCTTCCATGACCCCCCTCGCATCCATGCTCCTCTCTCTCCCATGTCCCAGCCTGGCCAGCCCTCTTTTCCCCCCCTTCGCATCCATGCCCCCCCTTCGCATCCATGCTGTCGTTTCTCCCCTGCCCTCCCGCTCCCATTGTTCAACTTTACTGCCCACCCTCTTCTCTCCCCTCAACATCCCTTTTTTTTTTTCTTTTTAAATTTACCTCCGTGGCGGTTCCGGCAGCGCAGCGTCAGGGAAGGAGGCGGCGATCCCGACGTCTAGCCTTCCCTTCGCTGTGTTCCGCCTTCTTCTGACGTCATCCTTGATGTCAGAAGAAGGCGGAACACAGCGAAGGGAAGGCTAGAGACGTCAGGAGCGCCGCCTCCTTCCCTGATGCTGCCGGAACCGCCACCACGTAGGTAAATCCGTTTGTTTGTTTTTTTTTCCGCCCTCGACGTCATGACGTTTGACGCGAGGACGGGGCAGAGACGGCTGGCTGGCTTCACACCATGAATCCACGAACCCTACAGCCAGGGAGTGTTTGAGTGACTTCAGAACGTTGTCTTCAGAACGTTCACGGTGCGTTTTATTATATTAGATTATAAATGCAGGAAAAGCAAAGAAACAAACAAAATAAGAAATACAACAAAAGAAAACCGATTACATCATCTAGTGCATATTATGCGGACAAACAGCCTGTATTCAAAGAAAAACAGAATCAAATATCAACAAAAGAAAAAGATGGAGCAACCCACATCCTATGATTATCATTATAGACCCACTTTTGCTATCCCTGCCCAAGAAACAAAGGAGAAATTAAGGGCTTCTTTTACAAAGCCGCGCTAGCGATTCCCGCGCAGCAAATGAGAGGAAGCCCATACGAATTGAATGGGCTTCCTCTCATTTGCCACACCAAGAATCAGTAGCATGGCTTTGTAAAAGAAGCCCCAAGTAACAGCAGCAGCATTAGCAACAGTACTAATATTATTATTATTATTACATTTGTACCCCACGCTTTCCCACATAATGCAGGCCCAATGTGGCTTACATAGTAATTTGAAATACAAAGTTAATAGAATTTTAATAAAACAGTAGTAAAACAATATAAAGTTGGGCTTAGTAGTGTATGATAAGTTGAGCTAGATAATATATGACTAGGATAAAAGAGGGTAGACAGGATAGGATAGTGTAATTTGGGAGAAAGGGTAAGGAGGGAAAAAATTAAGGAGAGATGGAAAGAGAAGGATGGGAGGTTGGTATTTAAGTCAGAACAGAATTGGGGGTGGAAGTTGGCAAGATTAGGTTGGGGCATTTGGGTAGGCTTGCTTAAAGAGATGAGCTTTCAGCATTTTTCTAAAGGGCAAGAAGTCGTTTATTAATTGGATTGGTCTGGGTATAGTGTTCCAAAGCTGGCTGCCCAAAAAGGAGAAACTGGATGCGTAGTAGGTCTTGTACTTAATTCCTCTACAATTGGGAAGGTGTAGGTTAAGATAAGTTCGTGAAGAATTAGATCTGTTTCTAGCAGGGAGGTCGATCAATTCATTCATATAGCCAGGGGATTCGCCCTGGATGATCTTGTGGGTCATTGTGTTGATCTTAAAATGTATTCTTTCTTTGATGGGAGCCAGTGAAGCTTTGCTCGAAGAGGTGATGCACTTTCGAATTTCGATTTGCCCAAAATAAGTCTTGCAGCCGTGTTTCTTATTAATAATGTTTATCCACATGAGTAGGATCCAGAACAAATATATCTATTCCCTTCATATGTGATCAGACACAGGGAATTGAAAAAAAAAAAAGTAGCCCTCAGAGCTAAAACACAGTTCCAGAAATGTTTTCCTATGAAATTATCTAAGTCTGGCCATATCAGGAAAGATATCAATGTTCTGGCTGCAAAAAAAGGAACACTTTTTCTTTGCAAAATAAAGATTCAAATTCTCTTCACCATCTCAGATTGTAGAGACGCATTGGAATATCATCCTGAGAGGTGTCCAGGAAGACATAATTCCAAGCTATCACTAAAGGAAATAGGATTCATATCCCCAGCCCTCCTACTCCATTACCTTTCCTGGACTTGTAGGTAGATATTAGATAAAATCCCAGAGTAAACCTGGGGATATAACAGGACTTCTCTCAAATACTTCCTAAATGGGAAGACTTGTTTCCCTTTCTGAAATTTGTGTTCTGGAAGAAAGAATTGAGATTATTCTCTGCGTTTCTGAAAGTTAACAAATTATTTCTGGTCCTGTAAGTAGCTAATTTATTTAAGCTGACCATTTTTATAAAATGGTTTTATTTTTTTCAGGTTATACCTAGATGGCTGCTCAAGAAGGAATTGAAACTTCCTTTGGGAAGGTACAAAATAAGGAAAATTACCAAAAGACAAAATTAACAGAAGTCTCTCAATAGTCCATGGGTATTCGGGATGAACAGGGATTCAATCTCTTACACTCAGACTGGATTTCACAGGGGTTAAGATTGGATGTATTGTACTGATCCCACTTACTTCCTGTGGGATGCTTAAAATTACACTGGTTCTCTTCTTTCCAGATACTCCCTTAGGTCTAGATCTCTTCTAAATTCTGTTCATTAGTTCAAGCCAAACTAGGGCAACTCCTCTCTCTGTGAACAGGCCTGACCATCCTTGAAGAGAGGCAGCTTTCTGCTGAATCTCCACATCTCAGAATTCCATTTCTGGAAGAGCTACCGGCCCCAAGATACAGGGCCTTACATAACTCCCTCTAAATCTTAAAAGGATACACCTCTGTCCAGTGACGGCCATAAAGGCTCATCCTCTATTATATCACAGCACTCATAGGTCACATTAGGCAAAGGGATTCCAGAATGTTCCACATTTTACTTATAGAGGGACAATTCCTAGGGTATACAAACATATAATTTTGTTGAGAGGAAATTTTATAAATAACATAATTTGAATTTGATTGGCTCTAATCAGTCAGTATTTCATTTTGGGTTAATGGTGCTACTCTACTCTGCTGTGAATATGCATTTGCATCTCTTATCGCTCACCCTCTTTCTCTCTGCCTGTGTATTAATCCAGAGTGTTTAACACTAACAATGGCCATGCCAAACACAAGCATTTGCATATGTATAGATAATTTTTCAAAAATTATAGCCACAGGCTAATCTGGCTGAAACCTACCGTGCTACAGTAAAATCCTCACTCTGCTGCCAGGGACACTTGGTTTCCATGTTGTTCTGGGACAGGCACTAGTGGAACTAGTACATCCTGGCAGAAATAGCGAGGAAAAAGCTTTCAGGAACTGAAATTCAGGAAGAATTAGGCAACCCTGTCTTTATTTAGAAGTGAATAGCTGCCTATTAAAACAACAATAAAGGATTTTTCTTGGATAATTTAGTTAGTAGTTACAACAAAATCATTAAATCTCTCACTCTTAGCTTCTGGTTCATATTATATTCCTGGTATGAAATGAGTATTTAACGTTCTTTAAGTGGTTTCTTCCTTGTCACTCTTACCATTAAGAATCTAGGGGTCCTGTTGACTAGCTGTGTTATAGGCGTGTTAGCGTTTTTAATGTGTGTTAACCATGTATGAGCGTTAACCGTGTATGCGACTATAATATCCCTGTAGGTGCCTAAACGGTTATCTTGTGTGTTAATTGTAGATGCGTTAAAAAATGCTAACACACCTTAGTAAACAGGGCCCTAGATAAATTAGGGTTCTACTGTACTGATCTTGAAATCCCAAGCAGGCATCACACGACACACATAAAGCATGAACAGAGCTTGAAATATCTGAAGAGTGGAGTCAGAGAAGGGCCATTTTTAAACGAGAAGGGTATAATTAAAACTGAGATTATGCAAAAGGGACAAAAATAATACAAAATATATTAGGGCAAACAAGACTAGGGGTCCTTTTACTAAGTGGAGATAAACACTGATGCATGCTTATTGCATGCTAGAAGGCAATACATGGAAAAATGCTCAGGCATCCTGTGGTAGTTCTGGCATTGGCGCGTGCCAATCTCACGCTAAAAATGTTAAATATTTTTTAGCGTGGGGAGAATGTTTGGAGGTGGAGAGTAGGTGTGGTCTGTGCTAATTGGCAAATTGCCAAGCTCTGCTGATTAATGTGGGTTTAGCATAGGAGCCCTTTCCACCTCGTAAATAGGTCGCAGTGAGGGCTCCCACGCTAATGGCCATGCGCTAATTGGGAAATTAACACATGGCTATTAATGAAAAAATAAATAAATTGCAACCATTTTACAGCCGTGCTAAAAGTGGCCTCAGCATGTGGGAAACACACATGCTAAAATTAACACAGGACACTTTTTAGTGTGGCTTAGTAAAAAGGTCCCTTGGAGACCAAAGAACAATATTCAAATTGGAATTAATAGAACCAGGAGGGAAAGAAAAAATCATGATATGTTGGTTGGGCCTTGGGCCCACCCTTGGCTACGCCACTGATTTATGGCCCGCTGTAAGGTGGCTGGCTGTGATCGTATAGTGGTTTGTACTCTGCGTTGTGGCCGCAGCAACCTCGGTTTGACTCCGTCACAGCAGGTAGCAAATTTGGCCCTGCAGATACAATAGGAGGAAGTTTTCCTAGTTTCGGTTGGATTCCAAATCTGCTTTATTTTCAGAAAATGGATTAGAATCATGAAGAGAAGCTCAGGAAAGGGAAAGTGAGATACAAGCTAGTACTGGTGGCATATAGGCATCTGCTTTCAAAGCAGTGATGAGCACAATGGCTTAAGTCTTTGTTTTAAAAAGTGAGGTGAAGGAAGCTATTAGAGCTAAAAGAAAATCCTTAAGAAAATGGAAGAAGGAACCGACTGAAAATAATAAGAAACAGCATAAGGAATGTCAAGTCAAATGCAAAGCGCTGATAAGGAACGCTAAGAGGGACTTCGAAAAAAAGATTGCGTTGGAGGCCAAAACACATAGTAAAAACTTTTTAGGTATATTTAAAGCAGGAAGCTGGCAAAAGATTGGTTTGGACCGAGGAGTAAAGGGGCGATCAGGGAAGACAGCCGTAGTGGTGTTACGACTGGGGATGTAGCGCCTTTGCCCCACTGAGCATG